>NC_041055.1:13433313-13771194 GCF_900634775.1 Gouania willdenowi
TGCTTCCCCCTCCTGAGACGCCGGATGATGGTCCAGAATCTCTTCGAAGCCATCCGGAAGTCGTTCTCCATGGCCTCACCAAACTCCTCCCATGTCCGGGCTTTTGCCTCGGCGACCGCCGTGGCTGCACTCCGCTTGGCCCGTTGGTACCTGTCTGCTGCCTCCGGAGTCCCACAGGCCAAAAAGGCCCAGTAGGACTCTTTCTTCAGCTTGACGGCATCCCTCACCCCCGGTGTCCACCAACGGGTTCGGGTATTGCCACTACGACAGGCACCGACTACCTTGCGGCCACAGCACCGATCAGCCGCCTCAGCAACAGAGGCACGGAACATGGCCCACTCGGACTCAAAGTCCGCCGCCTCCTCCGAGACATGGTTGAAGTTTTCCCGGAGGTGGGAGTTGAAGCTCCTTCTGACGGGAGACTCTGCCAGGCGTTCCCAGCAGACCCTCACTATACGTTTGGGTCTGCCAGGTCTAACCGGCATCCTCCCCCGCCATTGGAGCCAACTCACCACCAGGTGGTGATCAGTTGACAGCTCCGCCCCTCTCTTTACCCGAGTGTCCAAGACATGCGGCCGCAAGTCCGATGACACGACTACGAAGTCGATCATCGAACTGCGGCCTAGGGTGTCCTGGTGCCAAGTGCACATATGGACACCCTTATGCTTGAACATGGTGTTTGTTATGGACAATCTGTGACGAGCAAAGAAGTCCAACAACAAAACACCGCTCGGTTTCCGATCAGGGGGGCTGTTCCTCCCAATCACGCCCCTCCAGGTCTCACTGTCGTTGCCAACGTGAGCGTTGAAGTCCCCCAGCAGAACGAGGGAATCCCCAGAAGGAGCACTCTCCAGTACTCCCTCTAAGGAATCCAAGAAGGGTGGATACTCCGAGCTGCTGTTTGGCCCATAGGCACAAACAACAGTCATGATCCGTCCCCCCACCCGAAGGCGGAGGGAGGCTACCCTCTCGTCTACCGGGGTAAACTCCAACATACAGGCACTAAGTCGGGGGACAAGAAGTATAGCCACCCCGGCCCGGCGCCTCTCACCATTGGCGACTCCAGAGTAGAAGAGAGTCCAACCCCTGTCGAGAAGGCTGGTTCCAGAGCCCTTGTTATGTGTCGAGGTGAGACCGACTATATCTAGTCCGAACTTCTCCACCTCGCACACAAGCTCAGGCTCCTTCCCCGCCAGAGAGGTGACATTCCACGTCCCTAACGCTAGCTTCTGTAGCCGGGGATCAGATCGCCAAGGCCCCCGCCCTGGACGACTGCCCGATCCACATTGCACCGGCCTCATATGATCCCTCCTGCGGGTGGTGGGCCTACGGGAGGGCGGGCCCACGTCGTCTTTTCGGGCTCTGCCCAGCCGGGGCCCGTGGGCAAAGCCCCGGCCACCAGGCGCTCGCACTCGAGCCCCAACCCCGGGCCTGGCTCCAAGGTGGGGCCCCGGTAGCGCCAATCCGGGCGACGTGAACTGCCTTTGTTGTTTAATGTACATATATGGCTATTGAACCGCTCTTAGTCGGACCCGTCACCTGGGACCTGTTTGCCTTGGGAGACCCTACCAGGGACATTAAGCCCCCGACAACATAGCTTCCAGGATCATTCGAGTACTCAAACCCCTCCACCACGTTAAGCTGGCGGTTCATGGAGGAGTGCTAAAATCTCAGTTAATAATCTAATAGAACGTGTAACTGTGTCCCATCCTGCTGCTCTTTAGGAAGGTACACTCTCTGTTCCAGTTTCCAAGGTATTTACACCAGTTCTTTGTTTTTTTTCGCCGGAACGCCTTCATTCATCATCTCTCTTCTTTGAAGGTTTGTTGCCGCTGTCAGCACTAATATCGCGAGAACTGTCACTCAGGCCATTTCAAATGGCAGTTCTCGCGAGGCCAGTGACGGCATTCAGTTTAGTAAGGCATCTTTTAATTATTACTACATTAAAATATGGGATATTTACGGGTAAATGCTAATACGGACAATGGCGGGAAAGAGGAGTCAAATACGGGAGTTTCCCGGCCAAAATGGGATACTTGACAGGTATAGTCAGGTCTGAAATGTCATATACTGGTATTACCCTCCTAAATCAGTCTGATCTCAATGTACAGATGCATTATTCAATAGTAGTACTTTTAAATTCATATTTCTTGTCATTTTATTTGTATCTAATTGTTTTACATTCATTATTTTATTTTAAGGCTTCCAACCTTTAAGAAGTGAATAATACTTGGAACTGTATTTTGATCCACTATTGGATTTATTGAGATAAACACTTTTCACCTCTGTGAGAGGGTTTGGTTTTGTTTTTGATTTCAGTTATTCCTGCTTGATATGATGCCATTGACAATTCAAATGAACCTTTTATACTGTACATTTGAATTTTTGTTTTTGTTTTTGTATTACTACCTAAAGCTTCCAAAAGTGGGTAAAAAATGACCCGCATGCATTTCCTATTGAATCTCATGAGATCTTTTGATTCTAATCAAGTCTATGGACCACGGACACAGGACACAGACACGGCTTCGCAAGGGTTAAAATGTTCTACAAACGGTTCTACGATCTCCGTGGTTTGGGAGATCGTCATTATGTTTTAATCCTTAGTAATCTAATATTGTCAGATCGCACACTCAGTACAAACGTGAGTGAGAGAAAGAGAGACACACAAAATTTTTAGATTTTTACACAAAAGTAAACTAACACTATAACACACACGTGGGGACATGGACACTTACACACACACACACACACACACATACACACACACACACACACACACATTTTTTTTATTGCTATGTTATGTGGAATCAATTTTCTTTGTTTTCAATTAATATTGGTGAAAATGTTTGAACATGTTCCAAATGTTAAAAACTGAAAAATAAAAACAACTCAAACATGAAATCATTCTTGTGTGTACAATACAAAACATAAATAATAAGTCTTACCAAAGATGACGAAAATGGCACAAAAACGCATTGATTCTAATACGGGTCCAGAGTGTAGGGTCCAGTCACTCATGCATCTAAGGATTAATCTTACTTTAATTATGTTTTCAGAAAATGTAAGAAGCCATATGATTGGCTGAAATCAAACACACCTGATTGGCTGATGAATCTGTCAATCACTTTTATCAGCCAAGGGTGACGTTCGTTGACCTGCGACGTCAGGGAAGTCTCAAAATTCACTGCACACAGATTTCTCTCACAAATGCACAGAGGTTTCACAACACAGAAGCAGTTTGTAAATGCACATTCAGCATTTTGCATTCTCTGTAGATTAATATTACAAGTGTGCCTCAAAATAATATTTGGGAAGTAGAGCTTGTGCATTTCAAAATTTATGTTACAAGTTTGCATAAAATATATGTGAAACAGATCTTGCGCATTTGTGAATCTGGAATACAACTGTGAAACAAAGCATGTGCATTCGTGAAAAATCCTGCAAGAGTTCATTCATTATGATACTGTTCTGATTCCATAGCTACAACTCCAAAATAAATATACACCAAAAACAGGTTTTGTGTAGCTTTGAACAAATAAGTAAGGACAATTGCAGTCACAGAACTGTTTCTTTGTTGTCATTTTGTGAATTGCTGGTAATATTTAATATTATTATCATTTTGAACTAAAGACAGGGCTGCGGGAAGTGGGGGTGCTCGGGTTTTTTTTTTTTTTTTTTTAACTGGCATGTTGTACAGTATTATACAACATGAACTACTGCACATGAAATATACTTTGTGCACTGCTGATTAATCAATAATTATAGTTTTTTCTTCGTTTGTTTTCCTTTCTCAAGACAATTACAGAAAAAATGCCATACACAGTGTGAGTGTGCACGTGTGTATGGGGGGTAGATCACTTCAAAATTCATGCGCACCAGTCTAACGCATGCGTACCTGACTGCCTAACTTTCACTAAACCTACCCAATTTACGTAGTTAGGTGTAATGGCAGGTGTGACGTGATTGAAGCCATAGTAATCAGGTGCGCTTTATGAACGTAAGATATGTTGCAAAATGTGAGAGCTTGTAGAATGTGATGTGAAGTTGTAAAATGTGATGTGAGAGCTTGTAGAATGTGATGTGAGCTTGTGTATCAAAAATCCCCACATAAATTTAATGTCACAAATGATTAGAAAAAAGAGACTGATATTTACACAAAGTTACAGCTGTAAACATTTATTCACATGTTTTTTAATTACTTCTCAATTCTGCCGCTACAGATGCACTACTTTTTCTCGTGTCAATCTGCGCTGCTTGAGTTTTGCACAGAGTCGGGGCCAGATAACATTAACTGGGGGGGCATTAAGAAACCTGCGGGGGGCACAACAACACTCAGTTCCGAATAGCGGTTTAAAAAACCAAACAAGCAGTGTTTTTCTGTTTTAAAATTAAATCTGGTTCTGTTTGTGTGATATTTGGATATTTAACACTAGAAGTCCCAGGGATTTCTATATCCCCCCAGAAGTCCCAGAGCAGGGTCAAATGAACTCTAGGACCAAACTGACGACTCTGATGGCTACAATTTGCATCTATTCATTTGTAAATGAATCACCTGAGAAATCAGCAGGGGGGAGAGCCTGACTCTAACAATGGAAGTCTGGAATGTTAGGGGGAAGTGCCCTGGAAGCTAAAGTCACAATGCCCCGTTTATTAACTCGTTCTGCTTGATGCTGGGGGAGAACAAACACAGACTACAAACATTGAAAGAAACAGAGTCACCTCTTCCAACACACCTGATTCAAATGATTATCAGGCTTCTGCAGAGCTGGATGATCATTTGAATAAGGTGTGCTGATTAGTGGCCCTCGAGGACCGGAATTGGACACCCCTGGAATACCATGTTGTCATGCAGCCTTTTGTGCTGTGGGGAATAAATAGCTGGCTGCTTCCACCTGCTGACACTCCACACTTATTCTACTCAAAATGCAGAGAAGATTTACCACTCAAGAAGCGTTGGAATTGATCCTGAACAATGCAAACCCTTGTGACTCAGATGGGGAGGACATAAACCTTCAGCCAAATTCGGATTCGGACTCTGAGCTGTCTTCAGGTTAGATTTCCCAAACATCCTATTTTCATTTCCTGACTTTATTTTATTTAAAACCGAAGAAAAGAATAATTTGAATTTGTTCACATTGCAGATGACGAGACTGCTCCTCATCTGGAAAAGAGAGCTCGGTTGGAGAGTGAGCCCACAGAGACGGCGAAAGAGGGCACAGTGTGGCATGAAGAACATGTGGGTACAATTCTCCGTTTCACTCCAATGGAACCGTACGCTGCAGATGGAGAGCCAACAGCAAAGGCCAGAAGAAGAATCAGGAGTCGCCTTCAGAGCTTCCTCTGTTTCATTACTGTTGGCATGCTCCGTCCCATTCAAGAATGGACTATTCAGCATGCACGGCAAACGGAGCAGACGGACTGGTTCATGATCCTCCATGAACTAATGGCATTTATTTCTGTTATTATTTTGAGGGGGGTGACCAAGGTTCCATCTCTGCGTGACAGCTGGTCAGCATGCCTGGGAAACCCACTTATCACTGGAATTATGTCACGAAACCGTTTCCAAGACATCATGCGTCACCTACGATTTGATGACATGTTTACGCGCAGTGAGCGAGTGCAGACAGATAAGTTTGCTGCAATTTCGGATGTGTGGGGATCGTTTGTTACCAACTGCATCACATGCTACAACCCTGGTCGACACATCACAATTGATGAACAGCTTTTCCCATCGAAGACTCGCTGCTGTTTCCTGCAGTACATTGCAACAAAACCCGACAAATTTGGCATAAAGTTTTGGGTGGCTTGTGATTTGAAAACAAAGTACATCTGCAATGTCCTCCCATATCTTGGAAAGGACCCCAGTGGTCCCAGTGAGGAGAGACTTTCTGAGAGTGTGGTGATGAAGCTGATGGAACCATTTATGGACAAAGGCAGGACGGTCACCACGGACAATTTCTTTACATCACTGACACTTGCACGACGACTGCTCAGCCGAAAAACCACCATCCTCGGGACAGTCAACAAGATTCGCCGGGAAATTCCTCAGTCAACTAGAAAGATGGACCGCAAGGAATTCACCACTCAGGTATGTTGTTGGTCTTTTTTATTCCATCAACACCTCTGAGTGTGTCATTGTGTTTAAAACCGCTATAATAACAACAATTTCTTCTTTTTTAGGTGTTTTCCACCACTGGTGCCACGCTGACGGTGTATGCGCCCAAACGAAAAAAGACCGTCTACATTCTCAGCAGCATGCACAGCGTGGTTGAGACTGAGGAAACCATCAAAAGGAAGCCAAACACCATCACCCAATACAACACCACAAAGTGCGGAGTGGATGTGATGGACCAGATGGTGCGGGAGTACAGTGTGCGCACAGGAACACGGCGATGGCCAGTCGCCGTGTTCTACAACATGATCGACATGGCGGCACTCAATGCACATCTGCTTTATCAAGCATGCACCGGGGTGCAGGAGAGACGGGTGGACTTCCTGGTTCAGCTAGCAAGAGAGTTGGCTAACTCTCATGTGAGTGAAAAGAAGGCACTCAAAGAGCAACTGCGCCAACAACAACCGCCTACACCTGGCCCTGGGAAAAGGGCTAAGTGTCAGATCAACCATTGCTGCAAGAGCAATCGCGCAACTGTGCGATGTGTTCATTGCCACAAATACACATGTGGCAAATGTAGGAGAGAGATACCGTGGCAGTGCCAAGTATGTCACGAGTCTCAATAAGAGGATGAAGGAGATTCTTCTAAATATGTGCACAGTTGCTTTGTTATTATCGTTATTTTTATTTATTTTGTTTGTTTTTTTTTTTTACACAAATAAAAACCATTGAAAACAAATCACAGTTCTTCTTTTGCACATTTCTCACACCACACTGTCATTAAAAATAAATAATTTTTGTGTTCTCTTTGGGTCAAATGACACCTCTCTGGGTTTTATAGGTAAAATTTCATTTGACACCTCTGTGGGACTTCTAGTGTTAAGGGTAACTAGGACGACAGCTTGATGTTTTAATCTTATCACACAGAACGACCGACAGACGGAATTTTATTCTGCGGCGTTTGATAAAAATGATCTTTTATAATATTGTCCACCTCACACTGATGACAGAGGTGTCAATTGTGTGTCAATGACGTTTCGTTAAAGAGTTATTGATGCTGGAAGTCTGAATCTGTGAATATCTGATAACTTTATCAATCAGTGTTATGGTCCAAATAGTATCCAGATAACCTGGTGACTTTTGCACCCGCTCTGGACATAAAAAAAAAGCAATGCATAAGTCACATTACAGGTGAATTGAAACGTTATTAATAAATAAATAAATCAAAACCAAAGAATGGATGTTACGTAAAACATGCACCATCTACTGGTGCATCACATTTCTTATTATCAACTTTCCCTATAATAAAATGTTTCTTACCCTTCCTTAGGGAGGGCTGGTGATGGTCACAATTAAGCAATAATATAAATTAATTTATTTCATTGCAATAACAAAACATGCATTGCTGTCTCGTAATGATTGCACTTCTTCATAGTGTTGACCTTTGACAGCATGTGCAGACATGAGGGAAAAAAAAAAAAAAAGAAATAAGGAAATAAGACAACAAAGCCGACCAATAAAGCGTAACTTTTCCAAATATGGTACCCTTTCCTGGCGACAAAGTCCTTCCCTGTATGCCTTTGCATCTATAACGCATTTTAAGGAGCTTTTCTGTGGTTTATCCATCACAGTGCTTACCTCTGAGTGCCTCCAACATGTATTTTTTACCTCCGCTGGCCACCAACATGGCCGTGCATCCGGGTTACTGCCCAGAAAGTGACAGTGAAAACCCTCTATATAGTCGCGTGACATAACGTAGATGGTGCAGTGTCTAAGGTTCACCTCAGCTGACCAAACCATTGTTATAGCGTTATTGGGAAGTTTAACTAATAGCACATACTGTATACATCTGAGAACTGATGATGTCTGTGAGTTACAGACCCTGGATATGTTCACTGAAGTGTATAGGACAATAAAGTAGTGAATCTCAATCCATTTATGTATTTTTAAAATGTGTTTTAATAAGGCTTATAGGCTCATAGGTTTTAACAGCTCCCCCGTTCAAAATTATTTACTAAAGAAATAAACATTATAAAACCCCATATTTTTAATGATTTAATTTCTTTCTCTCTCTCTTAAGTACCCCCTGTAGTGCCATTGCATACCCCTAGGGGTACACGTACCCCAATTTGAGAAACTCTGGTACATACAATAGAGTGAGTGAGTGTGTGTCAGGTTATTATACGCTTTTGTTTTGTTTTTTAATTTTGTTTTTCAGATTTGACCTTTTTTTTTCTCTTAGTTTTAGTTATCTTAACAAGTAATTGAATAAAAACGGGAGTGAAAAAGGAAGTGGTAATTGACTAAACATAATTTAAGACCTGACAAAATATGATTTAAGACCAAGTTTACCAAATATGGACATATTAAAGATTTGACACAACTTCTTGATGTTCACTTGTTCATGTTACTGGTGTGTGTGAAGGAAGTTGTTTTTTTTGTCTCCTTTCTCTGTGTGTCCTTTACCCCTTTTTGGTGCTTGGTTTCACTGTTTGTGTCGTTCGAGCTCTGGAGAAGTTCAAACAAAGGCCTCGCCAGTTGTAAGAAGTCTTGGATTAATGATCTGTAATAACTGAGAAAACCAAGCAATGTTGTAAGCTCTCCGACTGTGCGGGGTTTCTTTTCTTTTGGGTAAATCTAAACCTCTTCGCCTGACACTAGCCTACCAAGGTAGCATATTTACTTTTTAAACAGTTCACACTTGGCTGGGCAAAGTTTTATACCATGCTGTCGCATTTTACAGAGGACTTGTTGTAGATGATATGCACTGCCCTTGTCCAATATGGAGAACCAGGTATTTCCTCCGGGACTGTCCGAGAGATCTTGTATCCGTGGGAACGGATACACACACACCACCGGTGACGAATGAGTTGACAGATTTTTGGATCCAACGGGTGTGTTGTCAGTGGTGTTGATCTTTAGCTGTAGTCCAGGAATACATCCAATATCCCCTTCCTCACGAGCAAAAACATCGAACTGTTCATAGAGCATTTGGCAAACAACTTCCTGATCACTTTCTGAGAAATGGTCTAAATTGACATCTGGGTGCCATCTCAGATGTGAAGAAGCAGTGCTAAAAGTCTCTTTTTCCTCACTTTGACTGTCACATGACACTTGAGCTGTACAACAGAATGACTGGTTGGTTGACTTGACATTTTCAGGACAAATGTTTACAGGTTTGTACTCAGACACCTCTTCAATGAGTCTAGTGGTTAAGGACGCTGGGCTTGTAATCGGAGGGTTTTTTTTTTTTTTACTTGTCTGCACATGCTGTCAAAGGTCAACACCACAGGAAGTGCAATCATTATGAGACAGCAATGCATATTTTGTTATTGCAATAAAATACATTGATTTATTTTATTGCTTAATTGTGACCATCACCAGCCCTCCCTAAGGAAGGGTAAGAAATATTTTATTAATGGGAGGATATAAAAAGGGAGAGCAGTGTTACACCTAAGTGGAGGGGGAGGGGGGAGGGGAGGGGAAAGGGAGCAGGGAGGAGAGACTCAAGGCAGGAAATAAAAAAGGTGGGGAAGAATAGACTGTTTTGCGGTGAGGGTGAGATGTGAGGTTGTAGAATAAATTGTGCTTATTATGTTGTGTAATCCAGCCAGTATAGTGACAAGTGTGAAGCTCAGCTATAATGGTGGTGGCTGTGAACAGGGGGAATGAGTGAATGGTAGTACCTAAAGCAGGTATTTGGGATTAACGTGTCTAAGGTTAAGCCCAGTATGAGTTTTATCCCACATCCCAAGGCATGCCAGTACATCATATACCAGTATCTGTGCAAAAAAAAACAAAAAAAAACGCAACTGCAAACCCAGGAACTGCCCTGGACCCGCAGATGCAGCCAAGCCAGCAGAAAGAACGGGGGCCAGGGAGCCCCAGGCAACCCCCTCGCGGCCGAGCAACCCCCCAGATGCCCCCAAGATCCCAGGCCGAGAGGCAGCCACCGCCCCCCACACACACAACCGAGGAAGCCCCAAGCAGCCGAGCACCCAGCGCATCCCCCACCGACCCCAACCCCCAACCCCAAGGCCCCCGGCCAGCATCCAGCCCCCCCCAAACCCACCCACACCCAAGCACCCAACCCCCCGAGGGAAGGGCCCGGAAAGCCCCCCGCCCGAGACCCCAGCAGAGGAGCCAAGGCCCCCGGCCAGCAGACGGCCAGAGCCACGCGGAATGGGCAGCCGGCGGGCCCTGAGTCAGCAGGGTCCGGACCCCAGGCCAGAAGCACCCGGAACGGAAGCAGCACCGAGAGCAGCACCCTCAGGGACGACGTCCACGCCCATAGTCGCCGAGGGCACCAAGGGGATGCTGCAAGCTGCCCCGCCGGCCCCCAGGCGCACCGACCAGGCACCCGAGAGCCCGCCAGATCGCCTTTCCTTAATGCTGCCCGCGCGATGCGCCCTAGACAGCCCCCCCCCCCCCACCAAAGGGCCCAGCCACACCGCAGAGCCCGGCTCACAGGGCGCCGCCCAGGAGAGAGGGACCCCAATGGCACACAACCGATGTGGAGCAGCAGCCCCCAGCCAAAGGTTCAGAACCCACCTACCCGCCAGACCGCAGATAGCAGGACAGACCTACCAAGCGGCCGATACCGACCTCAACCCCCGGGACAGCTAGAGTTTCCCCCCAGCAAAGAGCACCACCCCAGAGCGCCAAGCAACCCCACCCCAACCCCGGCGCAGCCGCCGGCACCCCCCAGCGCGCCCACCCCCACACCGGCGCGGCGAGCCGCCCCGGACCCACATGCCGCGAGGCACGCCCCCAAGGCAACCAGGAGACGAGACAAGTGCCAAGCCCCACCCGACAGGCCCAGATGTGTGAGTTTACCCACCACCCTGTTATCCCCTGAGTGAATGTATGTGTTTAGTGAATGTATGAAGTGCTATTAAAAAAAAAGGTGTATATATGTGTATGTGGTGCAATAGCTCCGGAGGGTGGAAGTGGTTGTCCCACCCTCCGGGGGGTGGTGTGTTGAGGTGTAATTAAAATTGGAGGGATTAGTAGGGCAGCCAGAGGTGGGAGTGCCGCCCCCGCGCCACTACTTAGTAGCGCAGGCGGCGGCCCCCTCCACCCCCAGCCCCACCATCCAGCCCCCCAAGGGTTGGGTATGTGAGTGTGGTGCAACAAGTGGGTGAGCCAGACCAGCTGGGAGTGAGTGATGTGAAGTGTCCATGTAGGAGGCCTGTCTGGTAGGAGCCCGGCCCGTCCGCACAGCGGGCCACCGGAGAGGGCAGACGGCGCAGACGGGCACACGGCACCGCGGGCCCCAGAGACGTGCCGAGCAGCACAACCGGAGACCCCCCGCGGCACCCCCCTGTACCGCGGCGGCCATACGGAGCACAGCGGGACCCCCCCCAGGCGGAGCCAGGCACCAGCCACATCCCCCAGCAGTCCAGGAGGCGACCCCCGCCGCCAGCCGACTCAGAGCGGCCCGCCCCTCCAAAGCAGGCTGCGACCACGCAGGAGAAAGGCCAGCCCCCACACCAGGGCCAGCACAGGCCCGCACGACACCACGACATAGCACCCTCCACAGGTGGGCGGCCCCGGCCCCCCCGAGGAGAGAGGACGCCACCAACCACCCAAGCAGGGCTACCCCGCCAGTCACGGACCGATAGGTAGGAGAACCCATGCCCCCCCAGCCAGGCACCGCAACCACACATCAATGTCACCAGCAGAGCCCCCCCCACCCACGGAGACCACCCCCAATCACCCCAGCGCCGACATGAGACACCTCCGACGCCAGCACAGCCCGGAGGACAGCGGGCCCCAGCCACTAGCCCCACCCCGCCCAAGGCGGCGCGGCACCTCGCCGTACCGCAGCCCGTCCCCGGGTAGACGGTGGGGGGGCGCATCCCGAGACGCCGAACCCAGAGACCCACCCTTAACCAAGTCCCTTAACCTCAAACTGCTCCCCAGGCGCCGCAAAATGGCTGCCCACTGCTCCTCAGGGATGGGTTAAATGCAGAGGACAAATTCCATTAATGTAATAACATTACATGGCCAATTAAAGGCGAAAGCCCCGATTTAATCTTAATCTTTTTCCCAACTTTCACGACTGGACTTTCTGGTTCTTTTTCAGTTGACTTGGTGTGAACGGCAGACATAAGTGACTCAACACTGCATTTCTGGATCTTAAGAGTCTCTGACAACAAGTCCACTGGGCTGATGTTGTCACTTTTGTCACTGTTTCCTATTATTATTTTTTGAATGACATTAAAGCCCAGCAATGGAGTGGTTACACTTTGTTGGCTGACAAGTGTTAGAATGTTTAAGGATACAGAGGCATGTTGTGAACTTGTGATCTGGAGTAGAACTTCAAACCACCTTTCAAAAGGAACATCTGTCCCATTTGCTGCAGTGACTTTAAGCGAATGATCAGAAAGCAAACTCTTGAGTGGCTGTATTTTCACATTTGGTAAAGCTGTTTGTACCTATGACTTTTCAATAATGCTAACTTGTGCCCCACTGTCCAATAACATCTGTAGGTTTTCTCCATTTAGCAGACAACTTATCATACACCTACCACCTGTAAACTATGCCACACGCTTTTTGTTTGTTGCCATGTGTGTTTTCTGGGACTTAGGAGTAGATGCTTGCTCAGGTTTCAGTTTCTCAGTGTTGTGGGACTCTGCAGATGGTCTAGTCACTGGTGGGGTGGAGTTTCCAGACACACTGCTTTTCTGGAGGCAACTGATGGCTCTGTGGCCCTCTTTTCCACATTTAAAACAGAGTGCAATGTTCATTGTCTTGAGCAATACACTTTTGACACTTTCCTTTGACCTCGGACTGCGTTTGCGTTAGGAGTTTTTGACTTTAGATTTTGTCCCAATCTACTCTGTCTCTCTGCATCTTCACTTATAGCTTTTGTTATGAGCTCCAAAATGAAGTCATCTGTGACACTTGGGTCTGAGATGTGAGGTTTAAGTTCTCGTCTCACATATGAGCATTTATCATTCATACCCTGATACAGTGAATGAAGGAACACACCCTGTACCAACTGGTTATCATAACAAAACCCACTGCTGTTTTTAGATGCAATCAGCACACGCTGTTTTAGACCCACGGCTGTGGTGTTCATTTATCATTTTGCTTGGCATTGCTTGGTTCCTGAAATAATTCAGTACTGCTTTTCTCACGTAGGTGTGCCTTTAAGAAACATTTTAACTGAGCTACAGTAAGGGTATCTTTGGTGACAAGCATGTCTTTAAAAGTAGAAGGCTTGATTATCTTTAACACCGTTCTAATAATCTCAGCCTCGGTGAATCCTTCAGAAATCCGTTTACACAACACATTGTAACTCAAATCAGAATCAAAATCAGAGATTTGACCACCATGAATCTTATACTCTCTGTGCGGTAACAGTGACTTGAGTTCAGACAGCTTGACCAAACCTGTAACCGGATCAGCAACTACTGATGGTAAGAATGACGACTTCACTGTTGTGACCGTGAGTGCAGCAGCCCCACTGGTCACAGGCACTACAGTAACCTCTTTCAGGTCGGGCAAACCCCCAGCGTCTTCTCCCGCAACTAACGTGGGCAACTCTAGTTCTCCGATGACGTTGCGGAAAGCAAGCAGGCAAGACATCCGCCTGGTCCTTGAGGGCCTTCATTTGTGGACTTCTCAAAAAGGCAACGATGAAGAGGTAATTCATCTTCCACCTCACCTTTGAACGATTCTACCAGCTTGTATAGAAGATCTCGGTTGCGGGCACTGGTCAGCTGGTGGAGCTCTTGCTGGATATCCCATCTCAGCACAGCCATCTCTGGTTAACTGGATTCTGTCGCTGTTATCATCGGCTCAGGAACAGGTGATCAGCTTCCCTTGGTTCTCCAATGATTAGTGCCATCCAGCAGGTGGCGCTAATCCTGGACGAGCCCCCAAATTGTTGCTCCTCTGGGGTTCAGAGGGCATATGTGTGTGTATGAAGTACTCAGCTTGCTTGTGATAAAGAATAGAGACAGCACGTGCGTGTGTTTGTTTGACCTCAGTTGGTGAGTCATTATTTAAGGGCCTACCATGTTAATGACGATAATAACTTTAATGAGAGGATTTACCAGTTACAAATGTTTTATAAATCGCACAATCTTCATTTCTTAAGACCAAATGTGCACTGAAATTTGCACCCGTTATCATGTAAGATTGATAAATGAGGGCCATAGTGTGTGTCTGAGTTGTTGTGTCACTGACTGATTATTTATTATTTGCAGCTCATGTAACTGCAAATGGTTTAAAAAGAATAAATGTTACTTTAATAACTATAATATATAATGCAAACAATGGCATGCAGTAGCTTTACTCCCAGTTTTGTTGGTAGTATTAGAGGTGGTGAGCTTATCTTACTATCTGCCTCTGGTCTTGCCTGTGGCAGCTGGATATGGCTTTTGTTGATAATTAATCAAGACAAGTTCTGGCATGGGTACAGTATCCCATTCTGTTCAGGGTGCAGTGTGTAGTGACCCATTGACTAATAAGATCCCTTGAGGTGAAACTGCATCAGAGCGTTTTAAAATTTTAAATCTCACACTCCTTTCCACCATCCCTAGAGAGGAAGTAGCAACAAAGACTTGCATGCCTATGATTTCATGAATGTAATTTATTCATGCTACTGTATTTAATTTCTCTGTCAGTCCCTTTTCTGAATTGCTGTCTATTCACGCCTGACCTGGAATTGGACAAAGTTACAAAATGCAATCAGATGTGTAGAGTTTTGAAATTTCAAAAGAGAAGCATTTTATAAATGTACACGAATACATATGAAATAGATAAAATTCAGAACCCCTCATTCCCTACTTTTATCTATGAACTCTTCTTGAACTCTGTTCCGAATGTACTGGGCCCTGATACTGGATGAACTGCTAGACCAAACCAGACTTTTTCAATCCCAGAGCAGCTGTACAACGAAGCTGGTTATCACCATGTTAATTGAAGCCAGGAGTTTCCGATCTGGATCAATGTGCGCTTACATAAAAGAGATTATGTTTGCATCTGACAAATAGCGCAAACAGAGAAACCGTGCAGAGCAGCCTATGTTACCAGTGAAATCCGTAAGCCAGACCTAAAGCAACACTGTTGCTGCAGCAAAAACCAGGAAGGAAGAAATGCTGTCAGACTATTTCTGTCTCTGCTGAA
The DNA here is from genome assembly GCF_900634775.1 of Gouania willdenowi. NCBI lineage: Eukaryota > Metazoa > Chordata > Actinopteri > Blenniiformes > Gobiesocidae > Gouania > Gouania willdenowi. Next base: position 13,448,567 of record NC_041055.1, read on the forward strand.
GCGTAAACTTGTGAGATAAGACATCATTAAATAACAGGATAATAAACTGAGAGTACTCTGATAGTCAGTTTCACTTTATTACGGCACAGATAATTCCACAATGTGATAGCACGCATAGTTGTGCCTTCCATTAATCCATGTCCCTGCAGTTGGAAGTCAAGCATTGTACAGTATATCCATGTACTGTATTTTGCGACGTATAGGATGCTATTTTTTTTTCCTTTAAAGTTGAGGGTGTGGTCAATGTGGCGGTGCACTCTATGTGAATTGTCAGTTACACACGTGTACAGTGAAAGCAGGTGTCGGGAGGCAGAATCTTACTGACAGTCCCCTACAGCTGAATAAATTAAGGTTCACAGTCACTAAACTAGGGGCTCTCTTTGCGGGGTCTCTCCGGGCGGTGCCGGCCTGGTGGGGCGTGGGGGTGCCCCTTCCCTTGGGGCTTGGTGCTTGTCTTGTGTGGGTCTGGGGTGGCCTGCCGTGCCGGTGTAGGGGGTGGGCGCGCTGGGGGGTGATGGCCTCTGCGCCGGGGTTGGGGTGGGGTTGCTTGGCACTCCGGGATGGTGCTCTTTGCTGGGGGCGGCTCTAGCTGTTCCGGTGGTAAAGGTCGGTATCGGCCGCTTGGTAAGTCTGTCCTGCTATCTGCGGGCTGGTAGGTGGGTGGGTTCTGCGCCTTTGGCGGGGGGCTGCTGCTCCGCATCAGTTGTGTGCCGTTGGGGTGCCTCGCTCCCGCGGTGGCGGCCGCCGATCGCCCTTGTGCCGGGGGGGGGAATTGCCCCATGGCTTGCACTGTCCGGTGGGGGGCGGGGCCTGGGCTGCTGTTCTTGCACCGCCTGGGGCTGTGCGGTCTTGCTGGGTTGTGGCCTGTTCGTGGGCTGGGGTGGGGGGGCGCCCCCCACGGGGGTTCCCTGTCCCGCGGTGGTGCCTTTGGGGTCCGGCGGGCCTGGCCGGCTGGTGTGGCTGGGCCCTTTGGTGCGGGGGAGTTGGTGGGGGGGCTTTCTAGGGCTCATCGTGCGGGCGGCGTCAAGGAAAGGCGATCTGGCACGCTCTAGGGTGCCTGGTCGGTGTGCCTGGGGGCCGGCAGGGCAACTTGCAGCATCCCCTTGGTGCCCTCGGCGACTATGGGCGTGGTCGCGGTCCCTGGGGGCACTGCTCTTGGTGCTGCTTCCGTTCCGGGTCCTTCTGGCCTGGGGTCTGGTCCCTGCTGGCTCTGGGCCCGCCGGCGAGTGCTCGCTGGCTGCCCGTTCGGCGCGGTTCTGGCCATCTGCTGGGCGTGGGCCTTGGCTCCGCTGCTGGGGTCTCCGGCGGGGGGCCTGGAATCTTGGGGGCGTCTGGAGGTAGCTCGGCTGTGGGGGGGTGGTCTGGGGCTCCCTGGCCCCCACTCTTTCTGCTGGCCTGGCTGCATCTGCGGGCCCGGGGCAGTTCCTGGGTTTGTGGTAGCGGTTTTTTGCGCATATACTGGTATACGATGCATTGGATGTGGGATAAAACTCATACTGAGCTTAACTTTAAAAAAAAAAATGAGGAGCAAATGCGCACTGGACTCTGAGCCTGACATAACTGCTGATGTAACACACACGCACACACACACACAGAGAGAGAGAGAGAGAGAGTGTGTGCTGAAACACTCCAGATAAAGTGAAAATTAGCCGGTAAATGATAGAAAGAAACAACAGCATAAAGTTGCCAAATAACCACGTTACACTTGTTCAGAAGCGATCGTGTACCGACTCTGAGTCCGAATGACGTGATCACTGCTGAGGCGATGGTGCACGGGAGCTGTATATCAGTTTGCTTCCATGAAAAAGTGACCATAAAAATTTGTAAATGGACTGATATGCAGTTCGCGGGGCAGTGAGGATGTGATTTTTTGTGGAACCTTGTCTGTTGAAACTTATCAGAATACACAGAAATCTCTGTTAACCGGAGTACAGCAGCCCGCCTACCTGCCCATTCTGATTGGCCGAGTCTTTTGAAGGGCACTCTCATCAGCCTTATGTGACTTTCTCTGACTTTGTCTTCCAAAACTGCTTAATTATTGGAATGCGGCCAATATAGCGGTGTGTTCAATAGCCCAGGAAATATAGTATATACAATATTTTGTTTACATATATTACAAATGGGTATTATATATAACCTATATTATTTCACCAGCCATCGTATAAAACCCCTCTTTGATTGAATGTATGAGCAGGTGGCCAGGGAAAACCTTAAGATTTTAGTGAATTTATCTTTAGGGTTGTCAAGTCCTTCAACACGTGCTTCTCCGTAAACAATAGCTAGAACCTATGGCTAGTGTACGAAATAAAAATAGTTTTTTCTCTTTATCTGTGTTTCTAGGAAAGACGTTCCAGGAAGGCTTGTGGAAAAGTAACTCCAGTTGCAGAAATCAGACTGCTATTTTATTGAAATTACACTTTTAGCTTTAAATTATGTAAAAATATAAAACATGTTTACTTCCTGCAAAGCAGTTTGCAGTTTAATCAGACTTTAATCAGACAGTATCTTCTTTAATGTGCTTATCATATAGTGATAATGTTTATCACTTCTACTAAGCAGGTGACCAACTGTCTTAATAGTCTTTTGAGGCTGTTGCTGCGTTGAGCTGCAATCAATTATCAGCAAATAACAACTCAACTCATGTCCTTGGCCTAAGGAAAAAGCCAGTGTCAGCCTTATGGATCACTAACCATTGCATCTTAGCTGAAGAGATGGGGAATCTGCTCTTAGATGTGAGAGAAGCATCTGTTTGACCAAGGCAGTAGCACGGAGCCCCAAATATAGAAAACCATGCAATGTTGAGTTGTTGAATGTGTGTCATGTTATGGTAAATCTATTACTAACATCAGTGCTAAAACTGTAAAATGACTGCAGAACTAGATGAGACATTGGGAAATCTCTAAATGGAAGGAAATGTTGAAACATTGCAAGTAATTTGTGTTAGGTTTGTCTATTAGACAGGACTTCAGGATCTTTATAGTATAGAATGCATTGTGCCGCAATGAGTCTTTAAGGGTGATAGACCACAGACATCTTAGCATATGTTGGCTTATGTGCACAAGGGAACAGCAAACTTTCGAATTTATCGTAGGAAAGAAGGGAATGAAAAGTCACCTTGATTAAATTAGTTGTCTATGAAAATGAGGTTACTCCTTGTGGGAGTACATGACAAGGGCTTATAAACCTCGCCTTTCACAAAGCTGCTCGGATGACTTTTTAATGTTCTCCTTTTTATCTTAAGTTATATTTTCTCTTTGTCCCACTGGACATTTGTATGAGTCTATTAGCGACACGCAAAACCCTCTGAAACTTTTTCCTCCATTTTCTCCCTCTATTATGCTTCTTTTGCTTCTCATTCTTCTTGTTTTGTGATTCCGTGCGACATCTTACTTGTCTTTTTCAAGAAAAGGAAATGTTGAATTTTCCATTTTTATATCTGAAATTGATCAGTACATCTTTTCCAGGTGTCATATTTGTGAATCCAAGCCAAAGTGGTGTAGTCATCTATGTTACAAATGGAAATAATCACAGACAGTGAGTTTTTAGGAGTAACTAAATTAGCTATTCACACAGCTTTTAATGCTGATAAAGGCAAAAAGACATTGCTATAAAGGTTGTCGCTGTGAAAGAATCAAATTAAAGCCAGCACACAGTGGCAGTAGTAGAATTTCTCATGTTTTACCCCCTGCTTGCTAAAATGAGTAAAGTTCAAAATGTTTGCTTGCACTCTGGCAAACATTATTTATCTCCCTAGGGACATTGTCTTGAAGGTAAAGTCCGCAATCTTGTTCAGAAAAACTTTTTGTTATACTGGGTTGTATCAAACAATTACCCTGAGAGTGTTAACTGTATTATGTATTCAGAAAAAATGAACCAAAAGAATCTTTAGCAGCTGAAATTCTGTAAAAAATCTGACCAATCCCTCCTATTCAGTCCAAATGGAAGGAACCAATCAGTTGCTTTCATGTCTCGTCCTGCCCACCCAACCATCTCTCCCTCCCTTCTCCCGCGTACACACTCATCACGTGACACAGTTTTTGGGAAGGGAAAGGATTGAGAGTGCACTGTGGTGTTACAGATATGCATATTGGGCCCTATTCTCCGGTCCGGTCAAGCAGCAGCAGCCGAGGCACAACTCGGGTGCACACAGCTGTCAGCTCCACAATGCAGGACCTACCGTCTCTGCAAAAATAGGAGTGGACGGCATCGATAAAATATCATTAAATGTATCACAATTTTGTCTCATCTAGAACTGTTAAATGTGAACATATTAAACCTTGTGACAGTGTGACAGTTTGACAGTGTAACAATGTGACTGTTAGGGATGAGCGAGTAAAATGTGATGAAAAAGAGTTTTCATACTTAACATAACTTTCTTTTTTTAATTTTTTTTTAATGATCACTCTTTTTTTTTTTCTTTTTTTTTTTTTTTGTTATCAATTTATTTTTTTAATTTCAAACAACAAAAACACACTAACATACATACACAAGTCCAGGACAACAAGAACACTACATGACGAAACACACAATCTGCACTCAGACAAAAATTTAAATTACAGAAAACATGACTTAAGTTCTTTAATTGCACTATCCGACATATTGGTTGTGCTCTCCTTAGCACCTTGTGTCCACGCTGTGGAGAGCTCCAGGTAAGCAATGTCAATAAATGTCACTGTCAGTGAGACAGCGAGTGAGGGGGCTCCCACCTTGTGGCGACCATGTCTTTGGCAGCCGTAAGTCCCGCTAAAAGGACTCTTTGTTTTGCCCTGTTCAGTCCGAGCCGAGAAAAGTAATTCAGAAGAAGGACCAGGGGAAAGCAGGGAACCAGGCACGACAGGAGGATGGACAGATTACCAGCCACCATCTCCAAAAATACCTCAGTCAAAATCAATGGATGCGCTACTGCTTCATCTGAAGATCAAACCACATCAACTGAACCATCATACCATACCATAGAGGACACAGTACAAAAGCCCAGTGATATAATTTAAAGTTTGGAAGTGACAGTCCGCCTGCAGCTCTGTTACGTTGCACTGTGGACAGTTTAGGTGTGGCCATTTGCCCTTCCAGATAAATTTAGTGATGACACTGTGAAGCCTGTCCCAATAGCATGCTGGAGGTGGAAGTGGGATCGTAAAACTGAGAAAATGTATGCGGGGTAATAAGTTCATTTAAACTATTGAAACACGAGAATGAAGACAATTTGGCAGAGAAGACCAAGAGAAGACCACCTCTCAAGGTCAGCAAAAAATTTTAGACAATGCACCTTCATAATTAATTTTAACCATAGATTGCAAAGATGAGGCGATTTCGATTGCCAGGTACTTAAACTGTTTGACAATCGAAATTCCAGCGGGTAGAGTTCTCCATAGCTAGATATGTCACTAAAGTTAATAAATATTCATAACAAATTGGGGATTGACTGAACATTCTCCACATACAAAAGAACATTGTGTGCATATAAGGAACTGTAATGTTTCCTTATACAAATTTCAATTGGAGCGATGTTATCAGATAAATGAATAACTTGGGCCAGGGGCTTCAAATAGAAGAGGGCTAAGAGGACATCCCTGTCGAGAGCTTATGGCAAAAGCAAAGGGTGAAGTACACTTCTTGCTGGTGAGTACGATTGCTGATGATAAAGGACCTGGACCATTTTTATGAAATTTGTACCCATGCCAAAATATTTTAATTTTTTTTTTTTTTTTTTTTTTTTTTTTTCTACGATGTAAAAGAGAGAGGGCAGTGTTACACCAGGGTGAGGGGAGTGGGGGGGGGGGGGAGTTAACAGGGAGGAGGGATACAAGATAGGAAAACGAATGGGTGGGGAATAATCAATAAGTTTCAAGTGATGTGATGTGAAATTGTGGTTGTGTATATTGTGCTTATTGTTGTGTTATCAAGCCAGTCTGGTGACCAGTGTGCGGCTTAGGAATAATGGTGGTGGCTGTGAGCAGAGGAGGAAGTGAGTGGAAGTTACATAAAACAGGTATTTGGGAACAACGTGTCTATGGTTGAGCCCAGTATGAGTGTTATCCCACAGCCCGAGGCCAGTGCGTCCATGACAAATGTGATTCCAAGAGCCGCTACTGCAAAACCCATGAGCCGCCCCCGGGCCCGAAGAAGCAGTCGGGCCAGCAGAAAGAGCGAGAGATCTAGGGGCCCCCGGCGACCACCCCACGGCCAAGCAGCCCCCCGAACGCCCCCAAGGTCCCAAGCCGAGAGGCTGCCATTGCCCCCCCCATACACACCCGAAAAGCCCCCAAGGAGCCAAGGACCAAGCGCACCACGCCACCGACTCCAACCCCCAACCCCCAGGCCCCCCAGCCCCCCACCCCCCCACCACCACCCACACCCCCGCGCCCAGCCCCCCGAGGGGAGGGCCCAGAGAGCACCCCGCCCGAGACCCCAGCGGAGGAGCCAAAGCCCACGCCCAGCAGACGACCAGAGCCACGCCGAACAGGCAGCCGGCGGGCACCCGCCGGTGAGCCCAGAGCCAGCAAGGACCCGACCCCAGGCCAGGAGGACCCGGAATGGATGCAGCACCAGGAGCAGCCCGCCCAGGGCGAACGACCACACCCCAAGCCGCATAAGGCACCAGGGGGCCGCTGGGAGTCCCCCCGCCAGTCCCCAGGCACCCCAACCCAGCCCCCCCGGGCGCCCCAGATGCTGATGCCGCCCGCGCCACGAGCTTCAGTTCTTTAAAGCCAGGGCCCCCTCCAGAGGCCAAGCCAGACCGCCCCGCCGGGATGTGGCCCCCTAATCCCACCCCGACACTCTGCCTCACGGGGGACTGCCCAAGCAGGGGCCGCACCAGAAGGTATGCAAGGGCGCGGCACGCGCCACCCGCCCCAGAAGACCCCCGCCAGGACCGGCCCGGCCAGCCGGCCAAGCACCCCGGGCCCCAGGAGTACCCCCAGGTACTTAATAAAGACTACAGATACTGCCACTCCAACCTGTCAAAAGCCTTTGAGTGAAAAAACCCCTCCTGATAATTTAGTTATTGAGGTGCGATCAATTATATGCAGTAACCTCCTCATATTGTCAGCAGCAGTCCTTGACTTTATAAAACCTGTTTGGTCGCATATTACTAATTTTTGTCATAAAAAGCTGGAGTCTGCAGGCTAATAATTTAGCAAAGATTTTCAGATCATCGTTCAACGGTGAGAGGGGCCTATAACTGGAGCAATCCTGTGGGTCCTTTTTTTAAGTAATAATGAAATTATTGCAATTAAGTTTAATCAGATCGTCTTCCGATAGCTTGGGTAAATGAGCAGCATCTAAAAAGTTCTGGCAAACATGTTCACTGTGTGCTAACTCTGAACTATATAGTTTGGAATAAAAAGAAGAAAAAACAGAGTTAACACTTGTTGGTTCACCCAAAACTAGTTCATTAGTATCTTTAACAGAGGAGATATCAGAGAAATACTTGTCAGCCTTAAGCTTAAGAGCAAGTAAATGGCTTGGTCTGGCCCCAAAAAAATAATAGCATTTGCTCAGTTTATGTATTAAAAATTCTTCACAATGCTTAGGGATATTGTTGATTTTCTTCTTCACCAAATCATACTGTATTGAGAGTTCTTCATCAAAACATAGTTTCAGTAACTTATCAAACACTTTCAGTTTGCTTTGCAGCACATGCAGTCTGGACATCCTGGATTTTTTAACATGTGGAGCATATCAAATAGTATTGCTGCAAATAAAACATTTAGTTGCCTCCCACAATATTCTGGTATCATCGATAGAGCTCTTATTAATAACAACATATTAATTCAACTTTGAAATGAATTGAGATTTTAAATTGTCATTACATAGTAAAGTGGTATTGAAGCACCAGGGAGGAGCACGTGGAGGGAATTATATCAGTGACGCATCCACAATCATCGCTTTGTGTTCAAAAAGGGTTACAGTATTATGAGAAACTTTGGAAATGCCCTGAAAGCAACCTCTGGAAACAAACAAATAATCAATTCTAGAAAATGATTTATGTCTGGCAGATCTGTGAGTATAATTTCGACTACCAGGATTCATCATACGCCATAAATCAATTACTCTGGTCTCATTAGCCCAGCGGTTGAGTGCCTCTGTAGCAAGACACTAGATCTGTCAACCGCAGGGTCCATCACTGCATTAAAATCTGCACCCACAATTAGTTTAAAACTGGAGAGTTCCAGTATTGTTTTGGTAATTTGATCATAAAACTCTTTCTCAAAAATATTAGGGGCATACAAAGATATCAAAGCCAAATTTGTCCTCCCTATGTTCAATTTAAAAACCACAATCCTGCCTTTATCATCGAACCAACTACCCAATTGCTTAAACTGCAAATTACGGTGGGCGAGAATTGCAACACCCTTGGATTTATTGGATGCAGAGGAGAAAGCAATAACCTTAAAAAACGTATTGGCCAAGCGGTTTATATCACGTTTTACTAAAAGGGTTTCTTGTAGCAATGCGATTTGGATCTTTTCACTTAGCAGGTAACTTAAAATGGCAGACCTCTTAATCGGGCCATTCAATCCACCTACATTAAGGGACAACATTCTTAACTGAGTGGGACTAGTCATTTACACTGTAAAATAATATTTCGTACAAATTACACCATAGTTGAAAACATATGCCCTCGACATGAGCAAAAAACACTATTAAAAACAAAGAAAGGTGAACAATACAATAATACGAACATAAACTCAGGAGAAGACCTGAAAAAATCAGACCTAACACTCCTATGATAACTAAACAAAAAAAAAAAAAAAACTTTTGCTTCTCCTAAATGCACCAATTCCCCAAAAGTGAAAGCACACAATAATGGTCAATGAATAAAAATAGACCAGGACCACCTGGATATGCATCAGGTCAACTCGCAATTGGCCCAGAGTAACAATCTGGCACAACAGGCGCAAAACTGAAAAATGACAGTTCAATAAAAAAAATAATAAAAATAATAAAGTAGGAGTGATAGTTGTCCAGCAAAAAATAATAAAAATAAATAGCATTATAGCTCTCTTTAATTAAAATTTAAAATAATCCTAAATGTTTAAATGTAGAAAGCTTTTAGTAAAAAACGTCAAAATGTAAATTTCACTTTCAGTAAATTTTATGTGTAACAATATTAACAAAATAATCTGACACATTGCACATAGAAAACAAATCCAAACAATAGCTTTGTTAAAAATGTAAAAAAGGTTAATGTAAAATTCTATTTTTGAGTCTTGTCCTTTGAGTTTGTGGGTTTATGAGACTATAACGTCACATAGCCCCCCACATTCTCCAAATTGAGTGAAAATCGTCCAAATGTTTTTTACTACATTAGTGCTGCTTATGCTGAAAAAAATAAATAAATGAACTCAAACACACCAAAGATCAGATTTGAAAAACTCTTTATTTGAAAGTCTCTGTGAAGCAACATTAAGTTGAGACGTGAGGAAGGAACAAAGAGCCCAGGATGTCTTGAAGCTGTGAACACTGACAGTCTGGCCCAGATACATGGGGAGAAAAACGATCATATATCATAAAAACCAAAGCAGCAAAAATGAAAAATCTTTCAGCACAAACCATCACTAATGCCGCACTAATGATTGAGACTATTTTTGTTCAATTTGGATGTTGTGCGGGGCTGAGTGATGTCATCACCTTACATAAACTTGTTATATCTTAAAAATGAAAGCAGCACAAACAATAATTTTTTTGGTACAAACCAGCACTAATGCAGCACAAATGTTTGGGACTATTTTCACAGAGTTTTGCGAGGGGTGGGGGGCAAGCTTCACTTACGTCAACTACGGTGCACAGTGCCACCATGTTTGTCCCTGTGAGATGGCTAAATGAGCTTTTACTGTGAGACATGGCCGGCTACCGTTTCGCTTCTTTAATCTGCCAGGTTCATCTTACTGAGCTATAGCCCTGAATAATGAGGAAGTTTGGTGTGTTTTAGGAAGGTAGGCAAGAAAACGTCATAGTATAGAGCATATGCTGGATAAACTAATCTATATAGAGTCAGAATACGGACACAATCGCTTCTGTACAAACCCAACGTGGTTATTTGGCAACTTTATGCTGTTTATTGTTTCTATTCTATCCTATACAAGCTGATTTTTACTTGATCCGGGGTTTTTCAGGCAGCCCTCTCTCTTTCTCTCTCTCTCTCTCCCAAGCGCCATTATCCCTTATATTTTAAAATAGATGTACAAGAAATCTAAAATACCCACTTATCAAACATTTACTAAATACAATTATGTGATTAGAATCTGGTAGGTCGACATTTATTAACAAACAGACTGATCAATATGTGCACTCAGAAATCCATCTAACTGAGCTTTACATGCTGTTCTGAAAAGTAAAAGCAGCAACTCCTAAAACTAGTATTTTGATACATAATAATTATTTATATATATATATATATATATATATATATATATATATATATATATATATGAAATATTAGTTTTCTAAATCGCCAAAATAGAAAACTCGATACATCTTGAATCTCGATATATCGCCCAGCACTACTTCCTAAATTATAAAACAGCCTATATTAAAACATAAATGTGTATATGAAGCACATGTGTTTATTTAATATACTTACAGTTTATATACAACACGTTGCATATTTACTGTTAATTTCACGTTGCTTATCTTTAAGTTAGACATTTACATTTTATTTTCATTATATATTTTCTGATAATTTTTCATGCTCACTCGTGGTTCTCTGGTATTCACTAATGACTTATTAGACACATTTATTACAGACTTTACATCCTTTAACACTTTTTGAAAGGAGTTTATATTTGTGACGCTTGTGATTGGCTGATTTTTCATGCTGACTTACGTGGTTCCTTCTGCTGTGGTAGACGTTAAAATCTCAGTTATTAATTTAACAGAACGTGTAACTGTGTCACATCCTGCTGCTCTTTAGGAAGATGAACTCTCTGTCACATTTTACAACGTATTTACACCAGTTCTTCTTTTTTTTTTTTTCGCCGGAACGTCTTCATTCATTCATCATCTCTTTTCTGAGTTGTTTCCGGGTTTTTTGCCACTGTCAGCACTAATCTCGCGAGAACTGCCACCAAGCCAGGCCATTTCAGGTGGCAGTTCTCGCAAGGCTAGTGACGGCGTTCAGTTTAGTAAGGCATCTTGTAATTATTATTACATTAAAATACTGGATATTTACGGTAAAATACTAACACGGGAAGATGGCGGGAAAGAGGGGTAAAATACGGGAGTTTCCCGGCCAAAACGGGATACTTGACAGGTATGTTTCTGATAAACCTAACAGTAATTTGACAACTTTATGCCGTTCATTAATTCCTACTATTAAAAATTGGCTGAGATATCTTGCATTTCAAATCTCGATGTACTTTTTATATGCTCTTCTGAACGTAAATGGACACAAGCCAGCACTGCTTCCCGATCAACAAACTTCAATGTATTACTGGAATCTAAACAATCAGCATTCTTATTTTATATATAAATATAAATATATAAATAAAAACAAATATTCAGCAGATGTATGACTTCTGCTGTCACGCGCTCCAATGCAATTTCCCTCCATGATCAGATGCCATCCTGCGGACCATGTTATTAAAGCTGTGACAGAATCACTTTCCCACTTTATCCAAAGCTTGTTTTTTTAACGTGCAGTTCACCGTAATGTTCAGTGGCTGTTACAGTTCAGTCATTCTGCTGTTGTGATGACTGTCAGTAATATTCTGCCTCCCGACACTTGCTTTCACTGGACACGTGTGTGACTGACTGAAAAATCCACACATAGAGCGCACCGCCGCATTGGCCCCACCCTCAACGTTAAAGGAAAAAATTGCATCCTATATGCAGCAAAATACATTTTTCTCTCATTTATACACATTTAAAAGAGACCGGCACTATTGGTGGTGGAGGTGCAGTTTGCGTCCATATCACGGTTTGTGTTGGCACTGTGGATTGCACAATGTCATTTTTTCTCTCACAATCATTTTGAGCATCTGACCCAAAAGTATATATATATAACAATACCCAGTGCGTTACTAATTAAACCAAAGACAACCAAAAATTGTAATTTCTACTGGACATAGAACAATTGGGTTTTTTTTTTTTTTTTTTTTTTTGTCATAAAGTTTATTGATAGGTGATGTAGTCAGGCAGTGTTGATGACCTCTCCTGTCCTCTAACTCTAATACACTGGGCCCATACTTAATAGAATTTGCCCTCCAAGACAACTCATTGCAATTAGAGCAAAAACCAATGAGGGATAGTCCAACCATCACAGCAACTGAATTCAGAGCATATTCTGCTTCAAATCACTCATCATATACCTGTGAATTTTAATGTATTTATGAAGATTAGAGGGCTGTGTTGGTCCAGGTTTAACAAGACCAGTTCATTGCTAGTCAGTCAGGATGGAGAATTTAAAAAAAACATGCTTTTTGAATTTCATGATGAGGACAACCAAATTCTCCTACACTCAACCCAAAATAACAATTTATTTAACCTTGCTTCTTGACATACACTGTGAATATTGACTAAGAGCTTTAAATTTTTCTGCAGTTTCATTATTTGAATCTAAATTATCTTTCACAAAGACACTACACAATATACAGCCACCCCCAGTCAGTGGAAAATAAATGTTTTTGGTTTCCAAAGGTTTGGCATTGCCTAATGCGAGGTTTCTAATTTGTGCTCTAATGACACTTCATTGATCGCCAATCTTTACTTACTCTAACAGTAACTTAAAGTTCATTTAACTGTCCTTTCGTCCTTGCTTCATTTGTTTGCATCCTTGTTCAGATTTTTACTTTGTAACTTTAACTGTTACACATTGTTACACACTCACATACTGTATATATACAATGCGTGCGTGTGAATTCAAAAAACATTTTTTTCAGCCTTTCAACCTTTAGGATATAAAAGTTGCATATTCCAAATTGCCCTAAGTGTTTTTGGTGCAATGCTGCCTTCTCCAAAAAAAAAAAACGAAAGCATATTGGGTCAATTGGAGTTTCTGAAAATAACTGTTGGAATGATCAAGATCAGCACAATCAGACCATCCCGAGACCTTGTATTGAAATAACTGGGTGCATAATAGGAATGAATCAACTAATGTTTGATTCATTTTCTGTGTCTAAAGGCTGCCTTTAATTTGCATGAGTCAGAGAATAATTCTTAAGCTTTGCTTCTAAAAAGTAGGTTGTAAATTTACCTGCCAGGAAAAAAAGTATGCTCCAGAGAAAATGTACATGTTTTTTTTCACTCTCCTTTATTTGCTTCCTATCATATACTTTTTAAGCTCTCAACTCAGACAGTATCCCTGCATAACAACATGCAAGGTGTATTTCCTGTTAACACAATGCAACATTGCTGAGGTGCCGGTGGTCTGCTGGTGCCCATCTCCAGCTTCCTCCAGGCACTAGGCGGAGGTACACCCTGGACAATACTATATTTTGGATTCTAGTTTTGAGTTGGATTTCTTTTTTTTACAACCACTTTTCAAAAACATGTCTCTACTGCTAAACTTAGATAGATGACTTAGTATTTCAAAGGTAATTTTAAGAATAAATAGGCCTGCTTGTAACTTTGTAAGCATTAGCTTCATACTGCTGGGTCGTTGACCTGTCCAGAGTGAATTCTGTAAGCAACATTAAATTTGATTTATTAATATGTTGATTCCCCCTTCCCTTCTAATCGTAATTTACAAAGAAGATACAGAAACATGTCATCTAAAAAAGCCACATAAGCAACCTTGTCAAAGCAGTTCATAAACATAATGGACTATGTTGCCTTTGGGTTTATCTATCATTCCTAAGTCCCTTATACCCACCACAGTATCTTCGTCAGCACACCCCTGCCAATGTGATCGCACAGGCCTTTTACACTCTCCTGATAGGTCCAGGCATTAACACAAACTGAGAACACAAAGGCCACAGCCTTCTGTATTATCTCGCTCTCACAGAGTGGAGAAGCAGGGCATTAATCACTGCAAAGTCACACTTCAACACAGGCACACACACATATACCCAGTGGTGCTTTAAAACCAGGACTGATTCAGTCAAGCACAGAGTATATTAGCCCAGTCATAGTCATTATTAGTATTTGTTCAATTGATCTGACCTTCTTTGCACAACTGCATATCCCAAGGTGCTAATAGTTACTAGTTTAAAAAAACACCAATTTAATTTTTTAGTGGCTGCCTAATTACTAATTAAAAAGGACAAATGGTGAGTGCAAAGTCATCAACTCTCGAGGGGAATCCTCTCAAGCACGCATTTGACTTGTTTTAATGCACAATTATCTCTTAACACCTTTGGCTCACACAAAAATGCGTCTCTTAAAAGATAAAATCCCAGGCTTGATGAGAACAGGTTTACAAATGCATTAATTTCAGTGGCCATGCAGTATTTTTAAGTTAATATGTAATTGTAAATGTATGCTGCTTTTCATAATTTATTACAGTTTTGCATAATGACACCTTATTATGTTTAATGCAACATCATGTTTTTTTTTTTTATTTCTCAATTATGTTTCTGGCTTTCTTGGATTAACTGACTAATACATCTTTTTCAAGATACTTATTGCAAAAAAAATTCTAACAATGCAAAGCGGTCCTTGTGTTTCTTGAGATGTATTCAGTAAGAACTGGTGTTTTTACTGAATACATCATTAGGCACATGCTGGTATGTAAATTATCCCAAGGATACTGCTGACTTCAGGTAAAATATTGAGAAATGGGCCTCTGATGAAGACCTTGCCGGGGGCTGTTTGGAGAATTTATGTCCTATTCTAAGTCCTCTTCATCCTTTACATTTTGGATAGGAAGAAAGAAGAGGGACAAAAGAGGAAGAGGAGAGATGATGCTAAGGAGGAGAGAAAGGAAAATGTTATTAGGGAGTTGTCATGACAAACAGTCAAGTCTTATATCCACTATACAGAAGCTTTGGGAGAAATGCCAACAGCAGGCTCTCAGCATATAGCTTTGCTGCACTGAGCCTCCCAAAGAACTCATATTAATGTTCACAGCTGGGCTGCACAGTCACAGCTCAAGCACTTTTCCATTGCACTGACCTTGCCCATCATGAGTATTATATCGCTTTATGCATCCTGATCCCAAACTCATGACCCTGTTAGTGTAATAAGAACCTGACCATCACTCAGGTTGAAGATGTATTAATTTGATGCTCTAAAATAATGTTACTTTGTTAGTATTGTGATATGTAGTCGTCCACTAACCCTCTATCTAAAACAGGAACAATCAACTTTTTAGTGTTGACATGTCTGCAGAAGTACACAGAAATGGTAATATATATCTGTGCTGTCATGTTTTCCTCCAACTGCAAACTAAGGTTCAGTCAACACACTGTCACGCTCTTCTTTGCTAATCACGCACTTTCATTTCTGCATCATCTTGTGTATTGCCTGGGGAAATCACTGCTACCTCATATGCAGAATACAGAGACCATGTTATGAAAAATAAAGTCATTATTTGAGTGAAAAGAGGAGGGAGGCGATGGATGTGCATCATTTGATTTGCTATCCCACAGAGGATCAGCACCACCAAATCTACTAATGAATTCATTCTTCTGTACAAGTGTCTTTGACGAGAAAAGATTCTTGAACCCTTGAATCTTTTTGTACTGCTTTGCATGATATTGTTAAAGGTGCAAATATCTATGAAGTTCAGTGCCTAGCATTGATAGAATTTGAGTTAGTAAAACGTAACATCACCTGTTTGAGAAACTCAGAAGTTTGCTGCATGAGGTGCTTTAGCAGACGAGATATTGCAAGAGATCTGTAACAATCATATTGGCTTTGTAGTCAGCAGCACAAAGTCAATCAATCAATCAATCAATCTTTTATTTGTATAGCGTCAAATCATAACCAATGGTATCTCAAGACACTTTACAGTAGAGCAGTCTTAAGGACGGACTCTTCATTTTATGGATACACACATATGCATATAGACGTATATACACATACATATGTATCCCACACCTAACATGAATTCATCATGGTGGCAAGGAAAACTTTCTGTTAAGCAGCAGGAACCTTGTGTGGATCCCATTCCTATGATGAACAACCATCCACGTTATGCTGTGTTGGGTGTGTGCAGAGGAAAGGGTGGAGACAGAGTTGTTGAGACTCTGTAACTCCACACTAAGGATCCCACGGACCTGCAAGACAAAAGCCAGAAGGAGTACAGGAGCAAACACACAAGGGAAGAAGCAGACATAGAGGGAGTGTTCGAGAGAGGAATGGGACCCTCTCCGGTCCCTCTCTAACCTAAATGACCTCTCTCTTAACGCCCTCTCCAGCCTCTCTCCAACCGAGCATGCCAGACCCCCCCAGCAGTCTATGCCTATTCAATCTTAACTATGAGCTATGAGCTGGTTCCTAACTAAAAGCTTTACCAAAGAGGAGTGTTTTGAGCCTAACCTTAAAGGTAGAGAGGGTGTCTGCCCCCCGAACCGTGGTTGGTAGATGGTTCCAGAGAAGTGGGGCCTGATAACTGAAAGCTCTTCCTCCTATACTACTTTTAGAGACAAATGGAACAACGAGTAGGCCAGCATTTTGGGAGCGTAGTGTTCTGGGGGGATTGTATGGCACTACAAGCTCCTTGAGATAGACTGGTGCCTGTCCATTTAGGGCTTTATAAGTGAGAAGAAGAATCTTGAATTCTATTCTATATTTTATGGGAAGCCAATGCAGAGAGGCTAATACAGGAGTAATGTGATCTCTTCTCCTAGTTTTAGTCAGTACACGTGCTGCAGCATTTTGAACCAGCTGAAGTGTCTTAAGCGACTTGCTCGGGCAGCCTGCTAAAAGAGAATTACAATAATCCAGTCTAGAGGTAACAAAAGCATGGACTAGTTTTTCGGCTTCGCTCTGAGACAGGATAGATCTGATTTTAGCAATGTTACGGAGATGAAAGAAGGCAGTTCTTGAAGTTTGTTTTATATGAGAGTTGAAGGATAAGTCCTGATCAAATAGAACCCCAAGTTTTCTAACAGTTGTGCTTCGTGCCAGAGTAATGCCATCTAGGGCAGTTAGGCTAGCATAGGTTTCTCTAAGGTGTCATGGGCCCAGTACAATGACCTCAGTCTTGTCTGAGTTAAGAAGAAGAACATTTTGTGTTAAAAGCTCTGTGTTGGTAGGAGACAGACAAGATTTATGCTAAAGTTACACTAAATATCAAATTAAGGACCCCATCCTTTATTACATGCCCCAAAACATCTTTGTGTTCTGAAAATAATTTTATATAAACTAGTGCAGTGCCTGTCGGAAGTATGCATTCATGTGGGAGCTTAAGTAAAGTTAATTATGGCCAAATGAGTATGTGTTTGAAGGTTGGATGTACAAAGAGGTGTATATACTCTGTACTCTGTAGTGTTATAAAGGGGTTTATTTGTGGGTGCAAAATAAAACCGCGTGTGCGATTTCCCTGGTTTAATTCTATGGACATGAACATGATAAATGTGTTTGTTGTTTTTTTTTACTCACTTTTATATTTTTTGTTTGGTGTATCTTTTTGTAATGTATGTCTTTTGGAGTCATTATGTGTGTTTTTTTTATTTTTCAGTTGTCTTTTTGTGCATTTTTTGTGTAACTGTTTTTGGTTGCCATTATAGAATGATTCTGGAGTCATTTTGTATACTTTTTGTATAAATATTGTTTAGTTTTTTGTTTTATTTTACTCATTTAGTATATTTTATTTGATGTTAGTTGTATTTTTCTGTAATGTATATTTTTTGGAGTCGTGTATTTTTTTTGAATCTTTCAGGTGTCTTTTTGTGCATTTTTTGTGTTTTATTTTACTCATTTAGTATGTACTTATTTTTTATTATAAATAAATAAATACCTTGTGTGTGTTCCCGTGAAACTCCATAGACATTGTAGCGCCAATCAGAAAAGTAATAAAACTGCAAAAAACAAAACGTAAAGCTCCACACTACATGAGTGAGTAAGTAAATTAAAGTATTATGTACAATTCGGCTGTCTTTCTTTAAAAAACAAAAATAATTTTTTACCTTTAAACCGAGTGGTCAGAGCTTAGCTTCCATGCACGGCACCACAGAGAATCTGCAGTTTTCCAGATGGAGAATTGAACGGGTTGAGGTCAATACCGACTCTAGTGAAACAGCGCGACTCTTGCTCGGGTGAGGAGCTGTGCAGTGAAATAGATATAGATGGTGCGCTAGCGCCCACTCACACCCTGAGGTCAAAAGTTGAATAGGTTTCATTTTGGGGCTGTCCAGAAGTGAAATAAAATTAAATTTAAATGACCAAATTACTCCAAAATAACTTCTTTATCGCTCGTGTGTTTACAGTCCACGTCTGCTTGGCTGTGTGCGCAGCGATTGGCTCTGGCCGCACACGTGACTCATGCTCGGGCGAGGAGCTGTGCAGTGAAATAGATATAGATGGCGCGCTAGCGCCCACTCACACCCTGAGGTCAAAGGTTGAATAGGTTTCATTTCGGGGCCGTCCAGAAGTGAAATAAAATTAAAATAAACATTTTGAAATGACCAAATTACTCCAAAATAACAGATACACACACTTGGGGTATTTGGAACCCGTTGACCAAGTTTCAGGTCGAACTCGCATCGCGTCGTGGAGATATTTGCTCCACACACACACACACACACACACGCACGCAAACACACACACACACACACAGACATTCCTTGCTTTTATAGGTAGATATTATTATCAACATTAGTTGTCCCAAGGTCCTTTGTGTATGGGTTGTGGTTTTAGTTTGTTAGGTAAACTTGGCAAACCCAAAAGAGGTTTCAAATGTCAAAGGGACTGAATTAAACTATTTGAATCTCCAATATGATGTTATTTTTCTTTGCAATCCATGGTTGCATCAATTTTTTCATCCATCCATTGTCTGACCCGCTTGTTCCTTTTTTTTTTTTTTTACCTTGTTTGCACATGCTGTTGAAGGTTAACACTACAAGAAGTGCAATCTTTTAACAGCAATGCATATTTTATTATTGCAATTAAATAAATGAATTTATTTCATTGCATAATTGTGACCATCACCAGCCCTCCCTAGGGAAGGGTAAATACTTTATTAAAGGGAGGATGTAAAAGAGAGAGGGCAGTGTTACACCAGGGTGAGGGGGGTGGGGGGGGGAGTTAACAGGGAGGAGGGATACAAGATAGGAAAACGAATGGGTGGGGAATAATCAATAAGTTTCAAGTGATGTGATGTGAAATTGTGGTTGTGTATATTGTGCTTATTGTTGTGTTATCAAGCCAGTCTGGTGACCAGTGTGCGGCTTAGGAATAATGATGGTGGCTGTGAGCAGAGGAGGAAGTGAGTGGAAGTTACATAAAACAGGTATTTGGGAACAACGTGTCTATGGTTGAGCCCAGTATGAGTGTTATCCCACAGCCCGAGGCCAGTGCGTCCATGACAAATGTGATTCCAAGAGCCGCTACTGCAAAACCCATAAGCCGCCCCCGGGCCCGAAGAAGCAGTCGGGCCAGCAGAAAGAGCGAGAGATCTAGGGGCCCCCGGCGACCACCCCACGGCCAAGCAGCCCCCCGAACGCCCCCAAGGTCCCAAGCCGAGAGGCTGCCATTGCCCCCCCCATACACACCCGAAAAGCCCCCAAGGAGCCAAGGACCCAGCGCACCACGCCACCGACTCCAACCCCCAACCCCCAGGCCCCCCAGCCCCCCACCCCCCCACCACCACCCACACCCCCGCGCCCAGCCCCCCGAGGGGAGGGCCCAGAGAGCCCCCCGCCCGAGACCCCAGCGGAGGAGCCAAAGCCCACGCCCAGCAGACGACCAGAGCCACGCCGAACGGGCAGCCGGTGGGCCCCCGCCGGTGAGCCCAGAGCCAGCAAGGACCCGACCCCAGGCCAGGAGGACCCGGAATGGATGCAGCACCAGGAGCAGCCCGCCCAGGGCGAACGACCACACCCCAAGCCGCATAAGGTACCAGGGGGCCGCTGGGAGTCCCCCCGCCGGTCCCCAGGCACCCCAACCTAGCCCCCCCGGGCGCCCCAGATGCTGATGCCGCCCGCGCCACGAGCTTCAGTTCTTTAAAGCCAGGGCCCCCTCCAGAGGCCAAGCCAGACCGCCCCGCCGGGATGTGGCCCCCTAATTTAACCTGACCCGCTTGTTCCTGTTTCCAGGGTCGCGGGGCAGTTTTTTCATGTTGTACATTTCTATTCTGTGTTTTCGAAGCACATTGAATGCACCGTCAATGCTTAGCATTTTGTTTTGAACACGGACTGAAAAACCGGGAAGCACCGCTACAAAGGTACAACACAGAGGTCTGTGAGAGCAGCAGCAGCTGCTATAGATGAGATTTATAACGCACCTAAAAACTTTAAAACAGGTGTCGAAAAATGGTAAACTTGACAAGAATCATGGGGTTTGTAAAGAATGCAGTGCTGCTAAAACTGAGGGGCTCATTCGTATCGATACGACGCTGCCGCTCTACGCCCCACCCCAGAGGCAGATTGGAATCAGAGCTCCAGCAAAACTGGTGATAAAAGTACCTCTAATAACTTTGTCCAAGGAGGTACTCTGGCAGCTCCTTCTACCTGTGATATCAATCAATCAATCTTCATGTCAGACTCACAAAGGTCCATAAAAAACATTTTAAAAAGACAGACAAACATAACAGAGAATATCACTATTATAGTCCATAAAAGCACTTTCTCCAGTGCCTCCAGAGCTCCGAGCTGTAACTGATAATTCTTCGGTCAGTCCTTATAAGAGCAATTATGATTTCATTATATGAGTCCATGAGCCTTATCATACTTTTATAAACAACATTTCTTTCCCAGCGAGGGACTTTCAAAAGAATCCTGAAAGCATCGTTGTATGCTCCTTGTAGTTCATGGTATTTAGCCTTTGTGTAGCAGCGCCACAAGTGGGCAGTGTAGAGTGGTGTGCAGTTGGCTATTTTTACATTTGCTGTACACATACAAACTTTTCACGCCAGCATGTTAGCTTGTGCATACAATTTACAGTACTGCCTCTGAATGTCATCATTATCAGAAAGGTCACTCTTGATGATGTGACCGAGGTATTTTACTTTTTCCACAACCGCCAGCTCCCTTTCTGACAAGTGGAACATAGGAAATACAGCCTTACACTACTCCTTAGTCCTCATGATCATCACAACACTTTTTAGGGTTAAACTTGATGTCATATTGTTCACCATATTCAGTACACACTTTGAGCAGTTGCTGCAGGCCTGCAGAGTAGGGTAACATGATGACCAGGTCATCAGCGTAAAGTAGATGGTTTAACAGTCTTTCCCCTATCTTACAGCCGGTATTACCGTTTTTCAATCTTTGGGAGAGATCATCCATATAAAGGTTAAAAGCATAGGTGACAAGATCCCACCAGTGACGTGCCGTCAGGGTAGGCAAGGTAGGCAGTGCCTACCCAAGGGTGAATTGCTATTTTGATTATTTGTTTTAATTATAACATAATTCTAAATTATTTATTTTTCTATTTCCAATAGCCTACAGTACTTATAATTTTGAAAGTGTCAGCATTTTGTGCTTTTCATAGCCCAAATTACTAAACAGCACTATTTCCTGGAACGGCTGCACAGTCTCACTCTGCTGTCAGGCAGGAGGAGGCCACGCCCCCTCCCAAAAGCACGTTGCTGCTCTGCCTAAGTTCCCATAGCGTGTTTTTATGTGTCAGTTCCCCAAGATGACAACCATTGACGTCCAAAGGCAGCTGTCTACACTGCCTTTGGACGTAACCACGCTATGCTGAATGCTGTACCTAAGTTCACAGTACATTAGTGAATTGATCCTATGTGACGTTCTCTAGCGAGTGGGCGGGATAAGACTACAGTCAGGATGACATACAAATTATAGTTTTTCTTTTGCACAAGCAGTTGTGAATTACCTAATTATGAAAGGTTATTATTATTTGTTATTATTTTAAAAGTTAATTTATTTCTGCTCCTCACTACTGTATTAACCCAACACCTGCTGAAGAGTTCATGTTAGTATCTGTGTGGCAGACAGGAATATGGACATTGGACTATTGAAAGTGTCACTTTAAGTGAGAGTGATGTTGTCTCACTGTTTCCTGTTTAAAGCTGAACTAAGTAATTAGCGCTGCCTAAAGGTCACTTTTGGTTATGTCACTGTCGTATGCACTCCGTACCCCCTTTGCCTGCCCGACCCCACAGCTACATGCGCACCTTTGCTCTCCTTTGATGGTAGAAGAAGGATAACACAAAGAAATGTCTGAAGAGGTGGGTACTATTGAACATGAACAACGCCAAGTCTGCGTCCAATTTACAGCCTTCTAATGAGGCTTTTGTTGGCTCAAATAGCAGCCATACTAATAGCACTCATGCTAATAGCAGGTTTCAACGTTCATTGGCCCCTGCTATGAAATTAGTCAAACAGTTGGTCCTAAATGTGTGAAAATGTTCTAAATCATATCGAGTCATTTTCTTTATTTATGCTGTTAGTGTTGGAACAAAGGCAAATGTTTAAGGGGCTCTATATTGCTCACTTAGGTCTTTGAGGCCTAGCGCTACCCGAAGCCTGTAATCCTTTTGACCCTGATGCTCTTTTGCTCTTATAAGGCCTCTGCACGAGATACAGACCTAAAACTTGAACTATGAGGTCATATTATCATATAATGGTGGTCTCATGGCCTCGTGCAGGATTACATTATTAATAATCTTATTCTACTTGATAAAAAGTATTGCATTAGAAATACGCCTTAGAACAAGAATAGTTGTGTCAGTGTGACTGTTATTCATGCTCATTTTGGCAAAAAGCAGGGCCTCACAACCACACCCCCCCCTCTTACTAACAGATTCTTTAGAGTTATAATAAAAAAAATTAAATGACAATTTCTAGTTGACTTCCCTTTTAAGCATTTCAGCTAGGGGTACCCACAGAGAAGGTTGTTGGCCATTTATTTTTTTGATATATACATACACGAGTCCAGCCCAGCAAGCACCTTACCGTTGTAGGAGGTCATGTCTATGACAGATACCACAGCACACTTTTTGACCACTTTTGGTTAGGAACAGTGTCTTCCTTCTTCCTTTCAATCAGAGACAAAAAGCTGAGAACAGGAATTTACGACTGTGTTCTCCCCCTGCTACTTCTTGAATAGCACGGCATAATCTTTTCCATTTTTGTTCTGCTTTTCTCCAAAAATGAACAGAAACATTTTAAAAGGGTAGACACAGACCTTTGATAAAAGTTTGAAATGTACTCTTCTACACTGTCTATATTGTTTTATTCACAGGAAACAAGGAAAACCCTTAGAATAATTGTTTTTACAGTTAAAGTGTTCTTAAGGAATATCTCATTTAACTTTACATAAAGCATATCTTGTCTAGTATCAAATTGTTCGGGAAAATGTTGTTATTGTTATGAAGGTTATAATATGACTGTGTTATGAGCTATTTTATAATTTCCTTTCCAAAGGGGTTTTCATTCATCCCCTCATTCACACCCACATGATAAAAAACACAGCCCACATGAACCACCCAAACAATCTAATTGGCTCCCGAAAACACGTCGACCAATAGAATCATTTAGACTATGATAAAACCAAAAGCGCAAAATTCAAACCATTGTTTTTTTGGTAGTGCTGGTAGCTTTGGTCCCACTGCATTGTGCGTTTATTATCGTTTGTCAACTTTTATTTTCTTTGTAACCTCAAAGTTTTTTCTTTCATTAGAAGAAAAACCTCCTGTTCCATCTGCAAGAGCTGAAACACTGAACTAACACAAGGACAAAGGCCTGCATGATCTGAGCTGAGCGCTGAAGAAGTCCACGCAAGGTCAGTCCTCGACCCGTGCTGAAGAAAACAGTGGAAACCTGCTGACTGAACGAGCTGTGAAACGTGCTGAACATGGAACAGGGCCATTGGTCCTACCACAAGCCAGAACCACACTTTGCTCCTCAGGCTTTCCTTCAACAACTTGTCTACCACTAGAGACGGACCACCAACCACAAACCCATCAAAACCGAGGTACTCTGGATCTCAAATTCTAATCTAAAGTAACTACAGGGACATGGTTCCACACTGATCTTATCATAGTTCTCTCACACACACCCACACACACACTGAAATCATGCTACTTTTCTTTCTTTCTTTCTTTCTTTCTTTCTTTCTTTCTTTCTTTCTTTCTTTCTTTCTTTCTTTCTTTCTTTTCAGAATTCCTTTATTAATCCCAGGGGGAAAATGCTCTTTTAGCTTTATTGTGTTAGTAGGTTTGAACTTGTTTGATTAATAAATGTTTATATTTTGAGAAGTTGTCTGTAGTTTATGAAAACATTACAATCATAAGGTTTGTTATATGGAGAGTAGACAGTTTTTACAAGAGTTCACAATCCTAGATGACAAGCTATTAATTACTAACTAAGTGATCTGAAACACTTTATCTCAATTTCAGATGGCACCTCCGAAGGCAAATTACTGTAATATCAATAATAATTAAAATTATTTTTCTTTTCACTTCCGCTTCAGTTCCCCCTACACTGTTGTACTGATTCCACTTTTGTTGTGCTGTTTGAGTGGAGGTTTGGTGACAACTATTTAGTGTATTGGCTTAGCATTCAATCCCTGATAAGACAAACATCAAATATCTACCGTAAGCAATTAGGGTTATGGGACTTGGATTGGATTTGAACCATTATGCCACCACTTAACAAAAAGAGGACAAAATTATGCGTGTGTGTGTGTGTGTCTGTGTTGTCCAGGTGTTAAATATGACAAATATTAGGCCTATAATTTGTACCTCTCTTAGTGCTGTTCTGTGCCTTTTTTGCTTTCGCTCAGTGCAGGTGTGGACAGGGGGCACAACCTCAACATTTAGCTCTGAATAGTTGGCGGTTTGGAGCAGCAAAGCAACAGTGCCAGCAATACATGAGTAGTGGTTTGACATAAGAATGACAGGGTATGAATCCCAAGCACTGTTTATAGCAAAAAATGTTTACAAACTTAACACTGATTTGATGTCATATAACAGTTTAGTTAGGTTGCTGGGGGAAATGTTACCTAAATTCAATAAACTAGTGCAGTGCCTGTCGGAAGTATGCATTCATGTGGGAGCATGAGTAGCGTTGTCAATTATGGCCAAATGAGCATGTGTTTGAAGGTTGAATGTACAAAGAGGTGTACATACTCTGTACTCTGTTGTTATAAAGGAGTATATTTGCGCTTGCAAAATGTGGGTGCAATTTTTGTGCATTATAAATGTGTTTGTTTTTTTACTCACTTTTATATTTTTTGTTTGGTGTATTTTTCTGTAATGTATGTTTTTTGGAGCCATGTGTATTTTTGTATCTTTCTTGTTGTGTTTTTGTGCATTTTTCATATAATTATTGTTTTTGTTGCCATTGTAGTGTGATTCTGGAGTCATCTTGTGTATTTTTTGTGTAAATATTTAGTTTTGTGTATTTTTTGTATAAATATTTAGTTTTGAGTTTTTTCAGTCGTTTTCATATTTTTTGTTGTATTTTTCTGTAATGTATGTTTTTTGGAGTAATATTATGTGTATTTTTGTATCTTTCAGCTGTCCTTTTGTGCATTTTTTGTATAATTGTTTTTGGTTTGCCATTATAGTGTGATTCTGGAGTCATTTTGTGTACTTTTTGTATAAATATTGTTTAGTTTTTTGTTATATTTTACTCTTTTAGTATATTTTTATTATAAATAAATACTGTGTGTGTGTTCCCGTGAAATGTTTGAGACGCTGATAACCAAACTCCATACGTATTGTAGCGCCAATCAAAAAAACAGCAAAACTGCGCAAAACAAAATGTAAAGCTCCAAACTACATGAGTGAGTAAGTAAATTAAAGTATGTTCTACAATTCGGCTGTCTTTTTTTTTTCAAGAAAAATATTTGTTTACCTTCGAACCGAGTGGTCAGAGCTTAACTTCCATGCATGGCACCACAGAGAATTTGCAGTTTTCTAGATGGAGTATTGAAGGGGTTGAGTTCGATACCGACTATAGTCAAACAGCGCGTTAGTGAGCAATTACACGGACAGTTATATGGTTTCAACAATGGGAAACTTGTCGGTAAAAGACTCACCAGTGCCTGACGGTTTCAAATGACTTATACAGAGAGCTTCCGTTTTTGAGATGCGACGACAGCATGGCAGGCACAGAGATGGAGGCAGAAAAGGAAGTGTACTTGTGTTTGGAACCCGTTGATTAAGTTTCAGGTCGAACTCATACCGTGTCGGTACACACACACACACACAGACCTTTTTTGATTTTATAGATAGTCTAGTACAGTGCCCGTCGGAAGTATGTATTCATATAGTGGGAGGAACTTAAGTAGAGTTGTCAATTATGGTCAAATGTAGGTGTACATACTCTGTAGTGTTATAAAGGGGTTTATTTGTGGGTGCAAAGTAAAATAGCGTGTGCGATTTCCCTGGTTTAAGTCTATGGGACATGCGCATGATATATACAGTAGATACAGGTTGCACCAATGTTTGCTGGACTGTTTACTGGTAAATAAATAATAAAAGTACCAGAGCATCCCCTGTCTTTAGACCCTACCTCGGCAAAGAAAAACACAAAACCCAGTGGGAAAATGTACATCCAACATACGACCATAGAGAAGACACACAGAAAACTGCTGGGTTTTACACTAAAGGTGGCCCTCTCTTTTTATCCAGGCTTTGGACTGGCACACAGGAACACACTGAGTGAATCCTTTTGCAGCTGGATTCCCACCACCACACCATGTTACAGGTTAGACTGTTAGTGGGTTATTTCTTAGTAGTAATAGTACGTAGTATCAGTGTGTGTGCCGCTCAGATGCTCCTCCCTCTCATGTCTTGTTTGATGTAATTTGTGTTGATTTCAAAATCAAAATAAACATTTTGAAATGTAATTATTAAAGAAGTTGAAAATAAGAATCTAGTAACTATAATGTCATAAAAAAACTATATTATTAATAATAAACAATATTAAATAATGATAAAGTCATATAATGATAATATAGCAATACTAATAATACAATGAGAATACCAGTAACTATAATATAAAATAATAAAAAAGAATATAAGAATATAATGGAAATTATAAGAATAGCAATAACATTAATGCAGTAGTTGTACAATTGTATAATAATATTATTAATAATAATGGTAATAAAATAACATAATGAGAATCCAGTTACTATAATACAATAAACAACATAAAACAGCAAGGTAATAGCAATAATAATAATACCAGTAACTATAAGATAAAAGAATAATTAAAAATAATAATATAAGAATAGCAATAACAATAATACAGTAGTAGTACAATAAGATAGGGATATAATATTAATAGTGAACGTAATAATAGTAATATTATAATATCATAATAATTTTAACTTAATATTGACACTAAAATATTTCGCAAATATATCTTGAGTCACTGTCAAGCTTTACTTCATACAAAACTACAGTACGCCAGTTAAGTCAACTATTCATCATCATGTATGTCTATACTGTACACCCCCTCGACCAACTGAGAAAGTTGGTCACATCAGTGCCACCACTGGATAAGTTTGTTTAGAGCCCTGATAATAATAAATATGTTGATAGGGATATGATATTAATAGTGAAAGTAGTAATAGCAATAAAAGTAATGTTATAATGATAATAATAGTAATAATTGCTATGACAAAATAATATAATATACACTAAAAACTAAAAACAATATTAATAATAAACAATATTAAATAATTAAAAGGTAATATAATGATAATATAAAGCAATGCTAATAATACAATGAGAACACCAGTAACTATAATAAAAAATATTAATAATGAAAAAGGATAAAATGGTAATTATAAAAATAGCAATAACGTTAATACAATAGTAGTAAAATTAAACAATAACAATAGCAATAAGAAAATATTATAATGAAAATCCAGTAGCTATAAGATAAAAGAATAATAAAAAAAAGAATAATATAAGAATAGCAGTAACAATAATACAGTAGTAGTACGATTAGATAGAGATAATATCAATAGTGAAAGTAGTAATAATAGTAATGGCTATAATAACAATAGTAATAGTAATAACAGCAGTAACAAAATAATGTAATGAATACCAGTTTATAAGATAAAACAATAATAAGAAAGACTAATATGTAGTCACATTATTCATCTCTCCTTCTTTGGCTGCAGCAGTCAATGCAGCGTCTACGTGTATAACCTTGAGCACCATGTGATAAGCTTTAGTTTAGCTTTCCTAACTGCCGACATTAGAACGATGTGCATGTTAACACTGACTTTGCTGGTTTTTCCGGGGATCACCCCGTGCGCTATAAAGGACAGGACTGCTCCTGTGTGTGGTGCTCTGCTACGGAGTAAAAGCCTCACGCGCTTTTGTTTTGCTTACGTGGTGAAAATATGAGCGTTGGTCAGGATAAACATGCATGTTTACTTACCAGAATAGTACGTCCCACTTTTCCACTCTAAAAAACTGTGACACACAATACAATTGCTGGTTACATAAAGCTGGTTCATCTGCAACAAACACGTAGTTTGACAAACAATACTAACAAAATAGTGAATGATATGTTATTATATACAGACATAAAGTGACAATAACAAACTTACAACATTCCCTGCCGATTGATTAACGTGGATGCCGATAGATCTGTCACAGTTCATCTGTTTCGCCATCAAGATGGATGCCAGAAGTTGTCTCTCAACAGATGGTGCGCTAGTGCCGTCTCACACTCTAAAGTCAAAAGCTGAATAGGTTTCATTTCTGGGCCGTCCAGAAGTAAAATAAAATTAAAATAAACATTTTGAAATGACCAAATTACTCACATACACACACTTGGGGTATTTGGAAGCTGTTGACAAAGTTTCAGTTTGAAGTCACACCGCGACGGGGAGATATTTGCTCCACACACACACACACACACACACACACACACACACACACACACACACACACACACACACACACACACACACACACACACACACACACACACACACACACACACAGACACACACACACACACACACACACACACACACACACACACACACACACACACACACACACACACACACACAGACCACAGACCATCCTGAAATTATAGTATAGATATAATAACAGGATGTGCACAGAGACCTGATTGATGAATCCATCCCTAACGTTACAATCAGGCTGTGTGGTTTCTCGTTTTCCTTCACTGACCTGTGACAGGCTGCTCAGATGCTAACATCACCAGTAAGCCTGTCTTTGTTAGATACTGATGGAAGGAAAGTGACACTGTCATTAAATATTAAAACTGGCAAACACACAGCACTAGATAACTTGGCATGTGGTAAGTAAAGGTGCACTTGTCTGTGAAATTAGCTTTAGCTACTGGCTAGACAGTGACAACACAACACAAATAATTAACTGAATAATGAACTGTGATATTTCGACAAGAAATAGATGCGCTACTCAATTCAATGTCTTTATTGTCATTATACAAAGTATAACAATATTTGCGAGCTTCTCTTGTTCAAAGTGCATAACATGTTGAAAGAATACAAACATTTACAGTTAGTAAAAAAAAGTGCAAGTTTAATAACAACATAGGGTTAAAAAAAAAGATGATATTTCTATTTAGGAAGAAGAAAATGTTTTGCACAAAAGTAGCGCCTTCCAGAGGGCAACAGCTCACACAGTTGAGAGCCGGAATGTGAACTGTCCTTGATAATGTTCTGAGCTCTGCTGAGGCACCAGGTGGAGTAGATGTCTGTCATCGAGGGCAGGGGCAACCAACGATCCTTTGTGCAGCTTTGACTGTCCTCTGAAGCCTGGCTCTGTCTGCCTCAGTGCAGCTACCGTACCAGATGGAGACGCAGTACATCAGCAGTCTCTTGATGGATGAGCGGTAGAAGACAAGCACCAGTTTTCTTTCCAGATTGTTAATCCTGAGGACTCTCAGGAAGTGTAGACACTGCTGGGCTTTCTTTATGACAGCTGTGATGTTGTCTGACTAGGAAAGGTCATCAAAGATCTGAACTCCCATGAACCTGAATGTGTGGACTCTCTCCAAACATTCGCCGTTGCTGTAAAGGGGGAGAGAGAAGGTTCTGTTCCTTCTGAAGTCCACAATGATCTCTTTTGTCTTTGCATTGTTCAGAGCCAGGATGTTGTCTGAACACCAGGTTGTGAGTTTCTGGACCTCCTCTCTGTATGCTGTCTCATCTTCCCTCAAGATCAGTCCAACCACTGTGGTGTTGTCAGCAAATTTGATGATGATAATATTTTTGTGGGCTGGGCGTAAGTGTAGAGGCAGTACATGAGGGGGCTCAGCACACAGCCCTGTGGTGAACCAGTGCTCAGTGTGCAGGTGGAGAAGAGGCGTGGGCCAAGTCTCACAGTTTGGGGTCTGCTGAAAATTCTTGATCCAGGTGCAAGTGGGAGGGGGATCCCCGGGTATCCAGTTTGGTGATCAGAACGTCCGAGACGATGGTGTTGAAGGCTGTAACCACAAAGAGCTTCCTGGCATAGATCTGCTGTTGTTCCAGGTGGAACAACCCATACATACTCTCGTAGTCACAGATGTTGGAGGAAACATAGTTTGAACCTCCTCTCATCTTTGGTGGAAAGAGTTTTAGATTAAATCCTGCAATCGTCCTGATTTTTGGTAGCTCCTGGAGGCATCTTTTGGAAAAAAAAGCACCATTGTAAATCCAGATTTAATCAGAAATAGATAGAAAATAACTGCTCCCTGTTAACAAATTTCCAAATATAAAATTAGGTTTAAAAAATACATGCATTTAAGCTTCTATTGAGTTCATAAATTTGTGCATCTGAGTCATTCATGTGCACATATAGTAAATCAATAGGAACAAAACACTCCCTGCAGGGTTTACAAATGCAATTATTTTTTTAATATATGAATACATTTACAACATATTTACCATCAAATATGATGTTACTTTAAATAGCACATGAAATGATGATCTTCATTTAATATAACATATTCTATAGTTCATATGTGTTCTAATAAATCTATTAAATTACACAGTTCAGGAGGCAGATCATGCTACAAAAACTTGCACAATGGTATTTGTATTTATTTGTAATGGAATGCATTTGCTAAAATGCCAACATATTGCAATGTAATGGCTTGCAATTGCTAACATGAATGCTAATGGAATGCAATTGCTAAAAAGCTAACAGTAAGCTAATGATATTTATATAATTCCTAATGATTGGAAGGATGATGGTTACCATACCAGTTTAGTTGAAGTCATTTGTGACTGACATTTATCAGCTGTGTTTGTATTGTTTTTTAACGTTCACCTTTAGATTGGTGGTTAATTGTTGTGAAAACACTGGAGGGCTGCAAATCTGCAGGTTTTAAGTGTCTCACTACTGCTAAACCACATAATCAAATGAAGGTATAATTATGCTGCTAACCTGGTAACAAGCAATAATTAGTAATCAAATGTGTTGGAACAGAAAAATGCCAAACCTGAAGAGTTGCAGTCCTCCAAGACTGAGGTTAGACATTCCTGCTGTCTTTTTGCTGCATCTAATCAATAATAGTCCTGTAGTCAGACACCTCTGGCTATGTGTCTTGTCAATTTTTTTGCTGGTTGTCTGCTCTCTGATTTCATCTTCTCTAGATAAATCTTGTTTGTCTTTTGTGTCTGTGGACTCACAGTCTGAATTTAGTTCAATGTTTTCATTAGTGTATTGTTTACAATTAACCTTGAACTTTATATTAAAACTTTGACTTTTTTCTCTGAAAAAAACACCCTCTGTTTCTGTCTGATCTGTGTACCAAAGCCCTACATCACCTCGACCTCTCCAAACAACCTAAAAGCTGTGTGAAACAACCCAAGAGCTGTGAGCTGAAGCACCACAAATGAAAAAACTATAGACTTTGAAAAAATACAATCTGGTTTTGAGCTTCCCACCAATTAATAACTCCTAACATATGACAGCAATTAGCACAGTACTTTTGCCTTCATTTCTGCTAATGAAGTAAAAGGTGCTATCATTAGTGGTATATTGTTTGAACAAAATTTTTACTTGAATGAACAAACTTGCACAGTCCTCGAGTTGAGTATTCTTTATTCATCCCGCAGTGGGGAAATTTACTGACATGACAGCTCAATAAAAAGTGCAATAAAAAGGGCAACAGAAGGCAACACACAAAAAAACACAAAAGACACCCGAAAAATAGTGCAATGAAGATAAAATGAAATAAACACTACAATAATAGAAGCTATACATAAATAGAAATATAAATAGCAAAAAAAATAATAAAAATAGAATACAGATACATGCATATTAACAGGCAGGGGAAAGTGTATGGGGTGCAAAGTGTAAAAATATTTGGCACATTTTCCATACATTTTAATAACTCTGTTGCCCTGTTGTGTTGGGAGTGTAATGTGAAGGGCAGCTCGTCCACCTGCCACGACCATGCACTCGATCCCCGCCACACGGAGAGAACCAGCCATACATATCACCCAGCCAAGCATCGGTGAAGAGGTGGGTGGGAGCAGTTTATGTGTCTCTGCTTGTGTATTGGTTACAAGGGGCGGGGTCAATTAGCATATGTGTGAAACATTTAAGTTCAAAATTTAAGTTCAACATTTAGATTTAGATATAACATTTAGATTTAACATTTAATATTTAGATTTAACATTTAACATTTAACATTTAGATAAAAGATTAAGTATTTAGATATGATTTATAACATTTAGATTTAGATTTAAACATTTATATTTAAAATTTAACATTTAGATTTAACATTCAACATTTATATATGAGTTAACATTTAGACTGAGATTTAACATTTAGATATAACATATGACATTTAAATTTAGATTTAAAATTTAGATATAGATTTAACATTTAGATATAACATATACCATTTAGATTTAGATTTAAATATTTAGATTTAATGCTTTTTTTAACCTCTATATATGTGATTAAATGTTGTGTTAAATGTAGGAATATGTGCTAAATATGAGAAAAATCAGATAAATAATGAAAATGTGTTAGCTAAAACTTTTATACTAAATTTTTACACTTGGCACCCCATACAAGTGTGAGTGTAATCTACCTTTGAATGAGCTGCTCAGACCTTCCACAGTCTGATCCAGGAGGTGAGAGGTGTCATCCATGATGGATGTTAGCCTGACTTCCATCCTCCTCTCACCACCTCCTCCAGCAGGTCCAGGACATCACTGGGCCTCCTGAACAGCTTCTTCAGTCTCTTTCTGTCCCAGTCAGTGCTGCCCACTCCCCAGCAGACCACAACGTAGTGGATAGTAGAGGCTACTACAGAGTCATAGAAAGTTCAAAGGAGGGGTCTACTGACCTCAAACAACCTCACTCTCCACAGGAGGTGGACACCACTCTGGCCCTTCCTGTACACAATGGCAGTGTGGTGAGTCCAGTCCAGTTTTTTTGTTCAGGTGAACACCCAGGTACTTAAAGCTGTCCACCTGCTTAATGTCTAAGCCATGGATCTTCACCGGTGTGTGTGGTGGAGACCTTCTCCTTCTCTGGAAGTTGATCATCATCTTACTGGTGTTTAGCCATCAATGGCTGAGTCATCAGAGAACTTCTGGAGGTAGCAGCTGCAGCAGTTGTAGGTGAAGTCTGCCATGTACAAGGTGAAGAGGAATGGTGAAAAGACTGATCCCTGTGGTGAACTGCGATCACAATAGGGGACAATAGTGAAGGTAGCCGCTGGCCAGGAGAAGTGTGAAGAGAAAGGGGGAGGGCTGTGGGGGGGCTGGAGGTAGATGAGGAGGGAATGAAGTGGTGGCAAGGACAGGCTGGTTGGGCGATGGTGTCCGCTGGGTTGTAGATGTGTGAAGGGGGGTAAGAAGGGAGATAGTGGGGGGGTCACCCATGGTTTATTATTAGAGAAGCTCCATACCCTCTGGGTTGGCACAGAAGGGCTGCAGAGTGTCTCCCAGTCTGTAGTCTGAAAACAGTCTCGGAGCCTCTGATAGGGCTTTTCCACCAAGAACACAGAGTTTTCGTTTGGAGCTAAAGTTGGAGCTAGAGCTACTTTAGAGCTTCTCTTGTTTAGCTGAAGAACCAGTTTGGTTTTCCACTGCGGCAGTGGCAAGTTGGGGCCATGTCCTTAAGTCGCCACAAAACGTCAGTACGTCACTGATTACGTAGCAGTTTACCCATGAGCAGTTGCGCTATAATGAAGTCCATACTTTGAGGTCTTTGTTGACATTGTATGAATACTACCCTATCCTACATCAGGATTCAGCCTAACAACTCTACCCATCTTCATTGGAGTCACAGGAATCTGCAACAAAGTTTGTGAACACAGGTAATTATCAAAGACGCTTTATTGCTTAACAATGACTGTGTTGAGGTTAGCCTTTGCTAAGCTTCTTAGCTTCAACTATGCCTGCAAAAGTACAGCAGATAAAGGCAATAAGTTCATTTGGATAAGTTTATTATCATTATAGATGCCCTTAAGGCCGACTGTCTGTGCACGTTCGTGATCGCGCTCAATACAACCAGAATATCAGTGCAAGTTTGTGTCAAACTTATGTGTCCTGATGTCATTCCATTCATCTGCGTTTGGACCAAGGACCTACTGTGTGTGACTGAAGGGATGCTGTATTTAAATAAACATATGTTTGTGTCCCCATCATGCTGTTTAACTTGTTATTAATGATCAATGACACGTGACACCTTATTGACTCCCACACTTGTTTTATACAGTACATATTGTATGCTGCTGTTTGTTTCAATAAATACTGATTTGAGGAAATCTCAATTGCATTCTATTTAAATGTCCTACTCCTTAGTATTGCATGAACTATTCAATTCTATAAATGTATCAAAATAAAATACAAACCTAATAGTATGCTGCTACAGCAAGGCAAGTTATGTTTCTACATTGGGCAAACAAAAAAAAACAAATGCTGATGTTTGAAACTCAAAATGTGTGAATGTGAAGAGCAATTAAATTATCTGAAAAAATGTGCGCGCTTACGCGTATGCATTAAACAATGAACAATAAATAAAGGATAGGTAACTGTATCTACACAAAGTAAAAATAGATCAATATAGATAAATATTTATTTAAAAAAGGATTCTGGGTTTTCTATTACAAAGGGCCAAAGCCTGCCTCTATCTGCTCCAGAATCAACACCAGTCCAACCAGTGCTGTGGAGTTCATCATGAGCTGGAAGTTATGAACTATGAACGTAATCCTGGTCCTACTGGTTCTGGTACATGAACCGTGTCCCGAACTGCTCCATGGAAGAACATATTTCTCCATTTTTTCTGCATTGAAGCATTAAAAATATTTGAATTTTTGAAGCAAAGCTTATACACACCTACCCTATCACAACAAAACTAAACAAGGTTCTCTACATAACATCACACACACTTAAATATTTAGCTTATGTTACTATTTTCACAATACACATTCAATACATATTCTACACAAGTTTTATTTATACAGTTTATACATTCACATCAAACATATACATGTGTACATACTCGCGCACGGGGAACTCCAGAGGCGGAGGTGTGTGCTTTTTAATTAATCAATGCTGGTGCACGGACAATTCCATTTTTAATCAAACATGTACTGAAAATTTGGAATGCCTTGTTTTAAGATGTTTTTATCTTCCCTTCTCTGCAATTATATTATGTGCAGTTTACATTCACTCTTGGGCAGATTTAAATGACATGCTCAATGACTTGAGTGACATCCTGCACAAATGTGAGAGTGCTCATCCCAACGCTGTGATCATAGTAGCTGGTGACTTTAATAAATGTAACTTAAGGACTGTCCTTCCCAACTACTATTAGCATGTGACTAAGCCAAGTAGAGGTGCACATATTCTGGATCACTGTTACAGCAACTTAAAGGCAGCATACAAGTCCTGTCTCAGACCTGCTTTTGGGAAGTCTGATCACTCTTCTGTTCTCCTGCTACCTTCTTATACACAGAGGAGCAGACTACATAAACCAACTCGCTCGGTACAGTGCTGGTCTGAAGAGGCCAATATCAAGCTCCAGGGCTGCTTTGATGCCACTGACTGGTCCGTTTTCCAGTCTGACAATGTGGATGAATTCTGTGACGTTGTTACGGGAAACAGAAACTTTTTTAGTAATCAAAAAAACACTGCTGTCAGAATCCATGGATGAACTCTGACGTAAAAATTGAAAATACACGAGCGCGCACTAGCGTTTCAATCTGATGATGCGGTTGCTTACAAGCTGTCCCGTTACACTATAGAACGCTAAATAAAAAATGCAAAACGTTCCTCTGGGGACCTGTTAGAGAACTACTTTGAAGAGGATGAACCCTCGACGCATGTGGAAAGGAATAAAAACCATTACGTCCTGGAAACCAAGTACTGGAAGAACTGTTCCTAATTACAAAGCTCTGCGAAATGAGCTCAACAACTTTTATTGTTGCTTTGAGTGTGTTGATCCCTCGCCTGTTGTCTTCTCTGAATGCATAGAGCGTGGTGCTTTTAAGACAATGCAGCGGGAAGTTTAGGGTGTCTTGTGCAGTACCTCGGTCCGGAAAGCCCAAGGTCCGGACGGCATTCCTCCTCATGTACTGAAACTGCGCTCCGAGCAACTTGCCCTGTTTTAACGGATATCTACAACTTGTCACTGAGGAACTGTATTGTGCCAGACAGCTTTGAAAAGTCCACCATTATTCCGGTTCCTAAGAAATGTCCAGTGACGTGTCTGATGAAGACTTTTGAGTGGCTTGTACTGGACTTCATTAAGAGCCAGATCCCTCCGTGTGTCGATCTGCTCCAGTTTGCGTACAAAGAAGACAGGAACGTTGAGGATACAATCTCTTTTGCTTTGAACTCTGTATACCCACATTTGGACAATGCTAAATGTTCATTGATTACAGCTCTGCATTTCATGATCTTTTCTCAAGTAAACTTGTTGAAAAACTCACGTCTCTTGGTCTGAGTGATACTATGTGTATGTGGATTTTTAGCTTTTTAACTGGTAGATCACAGAGAGCAAAAATCTATGACTGTCTTTCTGATGAAGTGTTTGTGAGTACTGGATCTCCTCAGGGGTGGATTTTAAGTCCTTTGCTTTTTACTCTGTACACTCATGATTGTGCAGCTTCTTTTGACTCAAATTTGATCATCAAATATGCTGATGATACCACCATTATTGGTCTCATCACTGAGAATAATGATTAATCTTATAGAGCAGAAATCAAAAATGTTGTTCAGTGGAGTAAAGAAAACAATCTCCTGCTGAACACATCTAATACATGTGAGCTTGTTTTTGATTTTAGTCATGGTAACTCTCACATGCCTGTTGTCATTGATTGACTCTCAAGTGCAAATTGTTGAGGAGTGCAAGTTTCTGCATTTAACTTTGTCTAATGACCTGAGATGGGACAAAAACACAAATCGCATTGTCAAGAAAGCTCGTCAGTGTCTCTTCTTTTTGCAGAAACTTAGGGAATTTACAAATAACTCTAAGATTCTGCCTAACCTTTATCGCTGCACCAAGAAAGTCAGCTTGTTAGCTCTGTGACTGTGTGGTTCGGTAACATCACAGCCAAAGAAAAGAGAGTTCTGAACAAGGTGGTTTGCTCTGCAAAAAGGACTGTGTGCTGTGAGCTGCCTGTTCTGGAGGCCCTGTTTTTACCTCGCTTCATAATGTGAAATGTTTCCCTTTGAAATTATGTTAATTTATTTTGTCTATTTTGGTGTTTGTTGTTGCTGTCTCTGGTGCATACTGGTGTATTTTTGCACAAATATTCCAATGTGGTTTCTTTTCACCGCAAATGGCAAATAAATTGAACTTGAACAGTTTTTCTATTTGTTTTCTACTATTTTCTGAGCACTGCACTGCCCCCTAGAGGTAGTTCATACTGTGCTACATATTTTCGAGGTAAATCAAAACTGAGTGCCTCAGGTAGAAAGTGCACAATGACTAAATAACCTTTTTTTTTTTAACACCATATGGACAGTGTATATTGCTATTGCAAAGTTTTGTCCATTTAATTCAACTTTATTCATTTATGTTTATTAATTTTATTTTTATTTCAGTGCATTTTAAAGTGCTTCCTAAAGTAAAAATATATTTGTATTTATTACATTTAGGTTAATGTATTTATTTTTGTAACCCATAAGCTCTGCACGTTGTACAATTTTGTATTCAAATAAGTAATAAAAGCCCCACTGTTAAAATTTGTAAAACAAGCCGACGTGTGACTTGGCATGACTTGATCACTTAGTTGTGACTTGACTTGACTTGACAAAGAGCATGACTTGACTTGAGTTGACCCTTACAATGAAATTACCTGACTTTCACTTGTAACGTTAAGACTTGGTCTTGACTCGAGACTTGCATTTAGTGACTTACTCCCACCTCTGGTGAATATATATGTATTAATACTCTAATCAAATATCATTGTATTGATATGTTGCAGGATGGATAGATTGAAGAAGAGGCTAACACTTGATTCCCCACAGCTAGTGCTTCCACTTCTCAAGCAAGCACAATATACTGTATGTGAGCTGGTTTTAGTTGAGGCACTTGCTGCAGCAGTTACGTGCCATGAGCAGTAGGGTTGGGTAGGCAGGGTGTTACAAATCAAGACCACCAATGTCAACACCAATGACAATTCCATATGTGTTAATTCAATTCAATTCAACTTTATTTGTATAGCGCAATTTACCACAAAGTCATCTCCATGCACTTATCAAAATATAAAATTCATAATAAGAAAGAAAAAAAACCCAACAAGACCCACATAAACAAGCATTTAGCCATTCAACAAAATCAAGAACGTAAAACACCATTAAAGAAACATAAACAATTATTCAAGAGCAGCCTTCATACTCTCCCAACAAGATATATCTCATGACACGGAAGCACATCCGTTGTTTGTGTTGGAAACACAGAGAAAATGACAACAACAACAACAACTCGTAACAGCCTCATTCTTTGTAGAAAATACAAACAATTTTCTGACCTTACCTGAAGGTCTGTTAGCTAAGGTGTTGGTCTCCCATATTTTAAAAACTGTCGTTTTTTCTCAAAATAAAGTTTCTTTATCATTTCTAGCACTGTCCTGCCTGTAGTGTTAATGAGTGATAATCCCGACCACTTTCTAGATAATACACCAGCAGCGGCCATGTGATATCAATTCACTAATGCACTGTGAACTTACGTATAGCATTGAGCATAGCACTGCTACATCTAAAGGCAGTGTAGAGAGCTGCCTTTTTACGTAAATGGTTTTCATCTTGGGGAACTGAATGCACAATGCGCAAACACATTAAACACGCTGTGGAAACAGAGGCAGAGCAGCAATGTGCTTTTGGGAGGGGGTGTGGCCTCCTCCTGCCTTAGAGCGAAGTGAGACTGTGCAGTTTCTCGGCCATACCAGGAAATAGCAATGTTAAGTCATTTTCTTTACTTGGTACTGTAGGCTATCGGAAATGAAAAAAAAAATAAAAATTTACAATTATATTATAATTAAAACCAATAATCGAAATATCAATTCACCCTTGGGTATGCACTGCCTACCTTGCCTACAGTGACGGCACGTGACTGTGCTGCAGATAACTGACTTCCTCAGCCATCAGGTACAGAATCTACAGAGTCAACTACAGAAGTAAGCGAAGCAGAATGTGACACTGAAAACAGACAGTGCAAAATCTGCTTGCTAAACTAATGAGGACACAAGGACACTTTAGTGTGCAGCAATTATCTTAAAAAGGTTCCTATGCGACTCCCCTGGCATGTCATGCTCATGGCCCCCCACATCTGATGATTTAAATGTGACTGCAGCAAAATGTGTTGTGCCACTTGAACTGTATAATCTGATTGCTGAGATTATAGGTGCTTTAGAGGAACCCACATGAGCATGTTTTGTCTATATAAGTCTCTGTGTCACAGTCTAACTGTTGGCCATCTAACAGGTTCAACACAAGTTGTGTCACTATTAAGTAGACTAGCACATTGTGCTTCATGGGACACAGATTTAGCTACATGGAATTATGTTTTTGACAGTGATGGGAATGATTAGACAAAAAAAAAACATAAAACAATCCATTGAACAAAAATATACAGATATTATGTTATGTAATTATGTACATGCATTATGTTATCATGCATATAAATGTCAATTTGTGAGAAAGTTTGTGTTGCTAAAGTGAATGTTTATGAATAAAATAGGTGAATCTAGCACCATGGAATTTAGTAATTCTATATTTACTGTATATAGATTTATGGCTTGTGGCAAAAAAACTACAGGATATTAACCCAAAGTCCATTAGGGTCTACTGCCCAGACATTGGAACCAAAATCATTTTCTAGCCATTTTTTCATGGTTCACCTTATGGCCTAAACCACGGCGTCACAAACACGTCAGATCAGCAATACGAGGCAATATAACAGGTACTAAAAATGTGTCTGCTTCCTGGTGCTTTACCAAACCACAAGACGCGCTGGAAACCACAAAAGCGGAGTTCACCTCCGCATGAACAAATAGTTCTTACACTACAGTGTACGTTCACTGTGGAGGCGCAGCACTGGCAGCAGGCAAGTTTTGTATTTCATTTTACCGGTAGCCATCACTCCTTCGCTAGAGAGAAAAAACAATGGCGGACTTTCGCAAATGTTTTCATCAGGTTAGGCATGGAGTTCATGCGTAGAGATTCCAATCGAGGGGAGGGTATTTTTTTTTCCCAGTTTCACTTGTGACGTCACAAATGTAAAACATTTGAAACGGAGCACTTTTAAGACTTACACAGACTACAAACAAAGGACTTAATGAATTTATTTCACATTTTGTGTGCCGTGTGGACACTCAAGTTACCTCATTTGTGTTAAAAAAGACTGCAAAAGTGGATTTTTCATAATATGTCCTCTTTAAATTCAACACATGCACATGTTTAATAAAGCAGAGAGAACCTGTTGTCAGATGTGTGCACATAAAGCCCATCGTATGGATAAAGAATGTAACGTTCAGCCTCAGGCAACTCAAAGTGGTTGCTGTGCATGGCACCTGGGATTCCTGTCTCACAGCAGGTTTTGGCATGGTGCCGACAACTTCTCTAAGAGCCAGGTGTTGTTTTATTTATCTGAAAGCACTAGTGACCTTTCTAAAAGATAGCCGCAGCGAGCCCTGCCTCAAAGAACTATCTGCATTCCCTCCTACACCTTGTGTTTTGTTGGAAACCTTGGAGTAAAGCCAGGCCTATCTACAGTTTTTACATTACTGTGAAAATGTTGAAAATCACAAATTACAAAATATAATGTTAGGATGGTCTTGACCTTTATTGGTAAAACTTTGATTAAACCTTTGTTATATTCTATAGGAAAGTTTCCCATTACACCATAGATGTAGGAAAAACAAGAGGACTTGTATTAGGGCTGTAACGAAATAGTTAATTCACAAAACAATATAAAATATGATATAGGGCTTACAATACAAAATACTCACAATACAACAAATGCCAAATATTCCCAGTGAACAGTAACATATGTCTATCAAATCTTTTTTGAAAAACAATTTGACTGCAAACATTGAAGAATAATGTATGAGAACGTTTTACTTCACAAATAAAGAATGAAAACGAATTTACACTAACATTTTTTGATATACACATTTCCACTACAGGTACGACCCATTAGGTTACGAGGGGTCCTGAAAATTTCAAGCTACATTTTAGACCTGCCAAACTAAATTCAAAATGCAG
Source organism: Gouania willdenowi (assembly GCF_900634775.1). Classification (NCBI taxonomy): domain Eukaryota; kingdom Metazoa; phylum Chordata; class Actinopteri; order Blenniiformes; family Gobiesocidae; genus Gouania; species Gouania willdenowi. Next base: position 13,490,276 of record NC_041055.1, read on the forward strand.
CATGACATGTTCGGCACCCCCTATAGCTTAAAAGAGATATATATTTATTTTAATTTAATTTAATTTAATTTTTTTTATATTATTTAATTTACGCGTACCCCCAGGGGTACACAAATTGTCACAGGGGGTAAAAACATAAAATTGGATAAAAAATTTAAAACAGCATCACAACATTGGAAACTAGAATATAAATAGATCAGCAGGTAGGAGCCTCCGTGCCATTGTAAGACTGTCCTTTAGTGGTGAGCGAATTCATTACATGACCAGTCGCCCTGCTCTCGCAGACTTACGTTAATCTAATTGATTGATTTACACCCGTGAGTGACTGGTGCTCATTTCACCGCCAACCATTAAAAAGCCGCAACGGTCACAGATTGTTTTTGGGTCACAGACTTTAGCACAACACCGCCAGCCCCTGGGATGCGGGACATGCTATAGAAGCTAAGTAAACCCAGGAACACAGCTGCTTCGCCTACCGAGAGTCTACGGTAACTATTAAGCCCAGAGGCTTCCTGAGAACAACGTTTAGACTTTGTTTGAGCTGTTTTTACGGTTGCTTCGTCTTCCTTCACCGAAGACGGTGTTGTGCCAAAATCTGTGATGCTTCAGTGGGTGAAGTAAATGCAGACTAGAGAAGAATTACAATTGTTTAAGGGGGAGTAAATGTTCACCGAGAAGCCGCAGGGATTGGACTGTCTCCGGTCACAAATTTTTTCGTGTCACAGGTTTTGGCACAACACCGGAAACATCCAGAAACATTTCGGATACAGAGTAAATTCTGCCCCTTACTGCATGTTCAGGCTGTAATATGACCAAGTTTATCATTGTAGCAGTTGTTAGAGCTACTATCTTATTCATGGTTATTGTTTTACACAGTTTTACTTGGCTTTATTTACCGGCGAGTAATTCCTACTGCATATTTATAAGTTTATAAATACTGTTTTATTATTGTGCATAGTTCCTGTTATGAACATATATGTAAGTTACAGCTGAATGAGGTAACCTTTTAAATATTAATAATTAAAAATAATATTAATAATGAAAATACAACTGGTTTACAAGGGTTAGCGAGCAGTAGGAGCTAAGTTGTTTGCATCACCTCAACATACCTGTCAAGTTTTGAATTTGAAAATAAGGGAAATTTTCTGGCGTCCGCTACGAAACGACCCACCGGCCCAACCAAGCTCCAGTATCCCTTATATTTTAAGACAGATGACAAGAAATCTAAAATACCCACTTGTCAAGCACTTAGTAAACACAATTAGATGACTATAAAATGTGGTCGACCTACCTTTGTTGACATTAAAAAGCTGTGAATATTCCTACGTTATAATACAGCCTAAATGAAAACAAGAGTATATAAAGCAGATTTTTTTTATTTAACATACAAGTCAACACATTGCATATTAACAGTTCATTTCACTTTGCTAGTATTTAAACTAGACATCTACATTTTATTTACATTACATATTTTTGTTATACTTTGTCATGCTTACTCATGTAGTTCTCTGTCATTCACTAATAATGTGTTATACCGATTTGTTGCTGACTTTGCATCTTTCAACACTTTTTTGGAAGGAGTGTATTTGTGGGCTGGGCCAAAATGGTTTATTTTACATGACAGTAAAGCACAAACAGTGCTGTTGTCCAATGACATCCTATTCTCAGTAACAATCTTCCTTACCATACAAAACACCCTTTCACTACTGGCATTGCTGTGGGGAATGCATAGTAAAGCCTTCATTAGTCTTGGCAGCTCACTGAACCTCACATCCTTCCCTACCAGTCCCCAGAATTTGTCAATTTGGTTTTCTTGGGGGAGTAGCTTGCCATCTGTCACCTGGTAGTCAATGAGTTCCTCTCTCAGCCTATCTTTACTCAAACTCAACTGAGGAAACAAGGCACCTAGCCTTTCCACTGGAAAAGTGTTTGACTGAATATTGCAGATCTAAACTATACATTACAATAATTAATTCTATCAATGGGGAAGTGACTAACATCTACCTGTCCCTGGAGTAATGTTGAGGCGAGCAGCACTCAGAAAAAGGAAGTAGGTCTTCATGATTGGATCACGCAGATGTCTTGCCAGATCATGCACTTTGGCACTCCTCTCCACCTCCTCATGACTGTTAAAGTAGGCCTATAGTACATCGGGACACAGAGTCCAATTCATGGTTAAGTTGGAAACATAGCATAGTAAGCTGTGTATACATCTGCTGGAGTTACCATCCTTACCTGTAGTGCATCCCACTGGTTCAACACTCTCTGAATGCAGGTTATCAGACTCAGCCATCTCGTGCTGCAGTACCTGAGGAGCTTCAGGTGGTCTGAATCAGTGAAATCTACAAAGTCTTTGTATATTTCACAGCGTTTTGCACTGAAAGATAGAAAACAATTCTTTTGGTGGTTGGAAATGTATTTGTGTTTATAAGAATATCAACTGCATGCCTATTTCATTTATATGCATTTACCTTTTATCAAAGTGAGTGTATATCTCCACGAGGATGCCTTCGACTGGTACCTGGGCTGCTGTGATGCCACAGCCAGTGGCCAGCTGTACAAGGTGACAAATGCAGCCAAGGTCCTGGACGTGGGGCTGGCTTATCTTCAGTCTGTTGAGAACTGAGTTGTGTCTGCCTTTCATGACACTCGCATTATCAGAGTTAAAGGCTATCAGGTTCTCCCATGGGATGCCTCTTTTTCTATTGCAAGCAGGAAAAACATTCAGACAAAATATAAAGTTATGATTAAATGCAAACTACAACACACACCAACACAACTGCAGTTCCCCTACCTCAATGCTTCACTCAGCTTTTCATACAGATTTTCAGCATTTCCCACGTTGCATGGAGCCATCGCCATAAATCGTGTAGTGACCTGCATAGTGGCCTCATCATAGAGTCTAGCCAGGATGATAAATTATTTTTCTGTTTTTCTGTTGTTCGATTCGTCGCACAAAAGTGAAAAGGGCTGAGATCGACATGTTTTGGCCAACTCGTCATCCAGTTCTGCTGCTATGGCACCTGTTGAGTGAGTGCCCAATTAATATCATCCATTTTCTACCCCACGTAGCCAGTTAATAATGTTAGGTAAAAATACAATATGCATGCAGGACATAATCATTCATACTTAATTTGACTCAATTTACCTTTGATGAGTTGCGTAGTTTTGGCTTTTCGTGCTATAGCAGAATCTGGGAACATCTGAGCTACACACTTGTTGAAGTCGTCACAGAAGGTGAAAGCAACGTTGTTTTTAGCACACAGCATTGTCATTTTCACCTCTGCATTATTGACCTCATCTTCCTCTTTGGGATTTCTTGTCACAAATGACTACATCCCCTGAGCATGTTTCTTTGCCTCCAGCCGGCGCTTGTGCTTAGTGGATTTTTCGTGTTGATTTACGTCGCTCCTTCCTCAGTGGGCGATGCTAAAATCGCAGTTGCAATCCATACAGAATGCGTAATTGGACCCCATCCTGCTCTTCTTTATAAAAGTAAAGTCACTGTCCCATCTCTCAATGTATTTACATGACTTTTTAGTTTTTTTCACCGGAGCGCCTTCTTCACATCCATCCATCTCTCCTGATGTTTTCCGGGTTTTTCCCGCTGTTGGAAGTTGCATCTACTCTCGCGAGAAGTGAACTGCAACCTAGGTCACGTGAGGCGGCAGTTCTCGTGAGGTTTGTGATAGCGTCCAGTTTGAAGAGGCGAAGGAATGTTTTTATCTATCTTTTATGATGATTACATTAAAATACGGGATTTTTCCCGGGAAACATAATAATACGGGAAGGTGGTGGGAAAGGGGTATAAAATACGGCCAAAACGGGATACTTGACAGGTATGCACCTCAACCTCACCCTTCCCATTATAATTGCATTTTACAATTTCATTATGATAAATATTTTGCATAATTGTTATACGTATGTTAAATGATTTATTCCTCAACAGGATAGGTAAAATTCAGGGATACATTTCACTGTAGGGCCGGTTACGTTGGATATGACATTTGAGTTGCTGGAGTAGGGAGTACATGGCTTCAGGTTAAACGTCTGACGGGCAACGCGACTGCAAAAAGTTTGGGAACCACTGTTTTACATGATATATCATACAACACTCAATACATGTGCTTTAATATGCTAGATATACAACATGGAGGGATACACTGTCAGTTGTAAATCACTGTTAGACAACAAGTAGGATAGCATAAAAAGGGTACATTGTGAGGATCTGGGGCGGGGCTGCAGCAAGGAGTCATCAGGAGGTCCGCGCACCTGCATCAGCACAAGTTCGTTTGTCTACCTGAGTAGTATTTCCTGCTGTCTCTCTCGATAGATCTAGAGCATACTTTTGGAAACCAGTGTCAGTGCTCAACTCACCACTCACCGGTATCTCATTTTCTCTCCCTCCAGTGTTCTCTGTGCTAACTCCTGCGCCTCCCAGCCTGCCTCTGCTCTTCCGCTCCTGGCTTTCCTGGAACTCTTCACCACCGCAGCTACCAAGATCAACTTCACTTTGCACATTCAATGAATCAATCCACTGTCAATACTTACTCCTCCGTCTCGCTCTTAGGTCCCAGTCCGTTTTTACAAGTTGTGACAGAAGAAACTGGCCAGTCGTGGACCCAGCCGACACTGCGAAAGACGCCCTCAGCTCACAAGGAGTGCACAACCATGACGAGCTGTTACACAACCTGCTGGAGATGCTCAAGCACCTAATTATACAGGCACATAAAATAGACTTTCAGGTCTCTTAGGCTGCTGCTGGGCATGCCCTCTCTCAGTATGTGAGTGATGTTTCTGCCTCAGTTTTTCTCCTTTTTCACAAGAGCCTTTTGTTCCTACCCTTGAGCCTTATTCCAGTGAGCTTGGTTCTTGTAGCTGTTTTTTGTGAAATTGCAACCTTGTTTTTGAGCAGCAGCCCTCGAGCTATCCCTCTGATAAAGCAAGAGTAGCTTATGGTATAAATGTGTTACAATGGAGGGCGGGTCAGTGGGCCACCAGTATATGGGACAGACAGTCTGTGGTTTTGAGTTATTTTTCTTCTTTTTGTTTAGAGCTGCATAAGGTGTTTGATCACCCAGTTCGGGGACAGGAGGCAGTCAGCTTCTCTCATTAAGACAGGGCTCACAGCCGGTAGCCCAATTTTTGATTATTTTCCACATAGTAGCGGCTGAGAGTGGGTGGGATGAGCCAGCTTTGATATTGGTGTTCTCTCGTACCTTAACGGAGGAGCTTAAGAACGAGCTAACTACCAGAGATGAGCTATTCTCGCTCGACCAGTTAATTTCTTTGGCGATTAGGATCAATAATCGTCTGAGGAAATTAAGGAAGAAAAGGACATTCCAAGTAGATAGGACAACCTCTTCCATTGCTTATTCAGCCCTGATGGCGGGCACAGTAGTTACGCCTCCAGAGAGGTTAGAGGAGTCCATGCAGATAGGGAGGGCATGTCTTACACCTGCTAAACATTGTACACGCATGAAGGGAAGGTTGTGACTCTTTTGCGGCCAAGAAGGACATTACACTATAAAGTGCCCGTTTACATTAAACAATCTGGCTGATCAGTGAGGGAGAAGGCCCTGGTGAGTCAAATATCTCCCTCCCCCTACTCTTCTATGCGCACCTCTTTACCCGCAAAGATCAGTTGGAGCTGTCAAACCAGTCAGGAGATCCCCAAGAATGTAAATTCCCTGGATGGGAGGTTAATAACTCGCATCAATGATCATCATCATTTTACCAGATCCAGCCAAGATTGATGCTGTCACGAGTTGACCTACACCTGAGAACCATCGTGAGCTCAAGCACTTCCTTGGCTTTGCCAACTTCTACTGCCGGTTCATTTTGGTGGCCGAATATAAGGAAAGATGTACAGTAGTATGTTGCTGCCTGCTCTGTTTGTGCCCAGGAAAAGGTCTCTCACCAGGTTCTAGCTGGTCTGCTGTGCCCGCTTCCTAGTCCTTAGTCTCACTTTGCTGTGGACTTTGTTACAGGACTTCCGCCTCCCGACGGTAATACCACTATCTTCACTATTGTTAACTGCTTCTACAAGGCTGTCCACTATGTTACCTTGCCTAACTTGCCTAGGCACTGGAGACAGCCAAACTTCTGTCAGTACATGTTTTCAGGCTGCACGAGATCCCCATTGACATTGTAGCGGACCAAGGTCTCGGACTGCCTAAAGAACACGTTGGCTTGTATCCAGCCAAGCTTGGACTGACTGCGCTGTTTGCACGCTTGCTGTTTCAACCGGTGTATCACTACACACAATTGACTTATAAGTTGACGGAGCATCCATGATGTCCCCCATCTTGTCAACAATGCAGCCTCTGAGCTGATACAGGAAGCAGGAGGGTCAAATGTCATCGCACTTCTTTACAATATTTTTACTTTATTTTATGTTGTGATCCTTTTAATTTTATTTTTTTACCACCAAATTTCATTACATTTCTAATGTACTGTATCTCAAATATTAATACAATTTTAAATCACAATTCGATCATATGGGATTATTGTTACTCACTATACACATCCAGATATATAAACAGGAGGTTTATATCATCATTAAAGGTGAACTTGTCCTCTTTTACAAAAAAAGAGAACATCCACATAATCATACAGATTGGTGCTTTAAACCGTGCAAGGTAGGGTGATGCCCTTTGGGGGTTGGGTCCAGACCACCCCGTGTACCTTGGACGCAAAAATTCACATATGTTTGCCAGTAGGTGGCGCTATAACAAAGGTCAACGCATTTTGGCCAATAACTCCCACACCGTTTGTTGCAAATTTAAAACCTTCATATCCACAGATTCCTTGAATAGCACTGAATCACCTGGGCTAGACCACGCCCTTTTCCGCCTCAACTTTTCTGGGAGCAAAATCGCAAAAACTGGAAAACCTACTTTTTCGAACTCCTCCTTGGGGTTTTGTCCAATCAGTGTGAAACTTGGCACGTAGAGTCTTCAGTTGGACGTAATCTCCAGTTAACCCTATGAGTTTGTTCGGGTAAATGATGCGCAAATTATTAGCGAGAAAAGTTTTCTAGCTCGCTATAAAAATGCAAACTGGCACTTATCTCGGTCAAAATAAATGCTAACAACACCAAATCTGAGATCCTTAGTTGGCATGTGACTGTGAGGGTATGTGCCAAATTTTAATGATGTAGACCACTAGGGCGCGCTACAAATAATGAATATTTATATCTCTTAATTGGCACGACCAATTGTTACCAAATTTGGGCGGTATGATGTTGGGTCCCTCCTGAGGCGATATCTCAAAGTTATTCACGATTGGTCAAAGTGGGCGTGGCTAATGACATAACACATAAATAAACAAACATTTATTTCTGTTGAATTATTATGTTGAGGGCAGTGAAATTTACAGGGTAGATATAGAAGACCACACAGACCATCCATACCAAAAATTGTCCCACTAGGTGGCGCTATAATTGCAAAAACATTTTGGCCTTAAACTTTCACAATTTAATTCACATCTTCATAAAATTCATATCCACATGTTCCCTACATAGAGTCGCATTTTCCTACATAGGACACGCCCACTCCCACAGCACATTGCTCTTTGTAAGTCACTACATATCACAAACTTACTTTTTCAAATTACTCTTTGGGGTTTTGTCCAATCGGCATGAAACTTGGCACGTAGAGTCTTCATTTGGACGTGATCTAGAGTTTAGCAAAAAAATTTGTTTGGGCAAAATATTAACGAGTTAAGTTTTCTAGCGAGCTTTAAAGGCACAAACTGTTGCATATCTTGGTCAAAATAATTGCTAACACCACCAATTCTTAGGTTGCCATGAGACTGTAAGGGTATGAGCCAAATTTTAAAAATTAGGCCTCTAGGGGGCACTGCAATTATGAGAAATTTATATCTCCTAAATGGCACAACCGATTTTTATCAAATTTGGTGGGTATGACCTTGGTTCGCTCCTGGGACCATATCTAAAAGTTATTCGCAATTGGTCAAAGTGGGCGTGGCTTATTACTACATAACATATAAATAAACAAACCTTTATTTCAGCTGAAGTATTATGTTGAGGGCTGTGACATTTACAGGGTAACTATAGAAGAGCACACAGATCACCCAGACCAAAATGTGTACCACAAGGTGGCGCTATAATGGGTGTAAATGGATTTTGGCCTGTAACTTTCACACTTTAAATCACATCTTCCAAAACTTCATATCCACCTGTTCACAGCGAATGGCACGTTGGCCTGTGTCCTGACGCTCGCCCCGAGCCCGTCATCCTTCATGACGTACTTCTACAGGCTCCGTGAAACCTGGGGTCCGAGTCACGCGAGAAGGCTTGGCCCCCTTTCATAACTGCTTGCAGTTCAAGTTATTATTATGTTTCTTCCGGTAAAAGTGATGCTTCAGGCTAAACCGTGCAAGGTAGGACGATGCCCTTCGGGTGGCTGGTCCAGACCACCCCGCGTACCTTGGATGCAAAAATTGACATATGTTTGCCAGCAGGTGGCGCTATAACAAAGGTCAACGCGTTTTGGCCAATAACTCCCACACCGTTTGTTGTAAATTTAAAACCTTCATATCCACAGATTCCTTGAATAGCACTGAATCACCTGGGCTAGGCCACGCCCATTTCCGCCTTCACTTTTCTTGGAGCAAAATCGCAAAAACTGGAAAACCTACTTTTTCAAACCTCTCCTTGGGGTTTTCTCCAATCAGTGTGAAATTTGGCGCTTAGAGTCTTCAGTTAAACTTGATCTAAAGTTGACGAAAAAATTTTGTTCAGGTAAAGTATGCGCAAGTTATTAACGAGTAAAGTTTTCTAGCTAGCAATAAAAATGCGAACTGGCACATATCTCGGGCAAAATTAAAGCTAACAACACCAAATCTAAGCTCCATAGTTGGCATGTGACTGTGAGGGTATGAGCCAAATTTAAATGATGTAGACCACTAGGGGGCGCTACAAATAACGAATATATTTATCTCCTAAATGGCATGACCAAATTTTACCAAATTTGGAGGGTATGATTCATTTGGATTTGTTCTACAGTTCAACAAAAAAATTTGTTTGTGCAAAATAAGCGCAAAATATTAACGGGTAAAATTTTCTAGCGAGCTATGAAAACGTAAACTGTTGGATGTCTCGGTCAAAATAATTGCTAACACCACCAATTCTGAGATCCTTGGTTGGCATGTAACTGTGGGTTTAAGAGCCAAATTTGAATAATTTAGGCCTCTAGGGGGCACTGCAATTATGAGAAATGTATATCTCCTAAATGGCACAACCGATTTTTACCAAATTTGGTGGGTATGACTTTGGGTCGCTCCTGGGACCGTATATCAAAGTTAATCGCGATTGGTCAAAGTGGGCGTGGCTTATTACTACAAAACATGTAAATAAACAAGCCTTTATTTCAGCTGAAGTAATATGTTGAGGGCTGTGAAATTTACAGGGTAACTATAGAAGAGCACACAGATCACCCATACCAAAAAGTGTACCACTAGGTGGCACTATAAAGGGTGCAAACACATTTTGGCCAGTAACTTTCACACTTTAAATCACATCTTCCAAAACTTCATATCCATCTGTTCACAGCAAATGGCACATTGGCCTGTGTTCTGACGCTCGTCACGAGCCCGTCATCCTTCATGACGTACTTCCACAGGCTCCGCGAAACCTGGGGGCCGAGTCGTGATGGAAGGCTTGGCCCCCTTTCATAACTGCTTGCAGTTCTAGTTATTATTATTATCAATCATTTCTTATTCATTCTTTTTTATTTTCATTAAGTAAAAATGAAATGGTTAAATGTTCTGATGTATGCAGTGACGTGCTGTGTGGCTCGTGACTGGTGAGGTAATGACTTCTCTGGATTCAGATTCACACATTTATGAACCCAATAGAAGCTTAAATGCATTTTTTTTTTTAAAAACATCATTTTAATTTGTAAATAGAGAGCAGTTTTTTCATTGTAGTTTTACTTTTATTCTGCCATTGCAAGATAATTTTCTAGCATATATTGTATGTTCTTGCAGTAAAATGGTATGACTTTGAATGTCGTACCATTGCGTCCCTCCCCTGTTGTGACTGCACATTACTGGATGTTTTTACAAAGTAAAATTTTAAAGGCATTAACTGATTATCTTGATGAAATCCATACACTCAATTCTCACTTTATTTTTTTTGGTAATGCATTAAACACATTTTTGTTATATATATGTCCACTACAGATACCCTTTGAACAATTACTGCTTCATCTGTTCATGATTTCTCAGCCCAGCGCTGCTGTACTCTCTTTTATAGAGCAGCCACGATGGTCATATGGATAAAGTAGAATGTGTGGTACCGCTTCTTTGACCTGGTTTTTTTGGTGGTACAGTGATACGAGAGAATACAACAGATCCAACAGATATTCATGAAGATAAAGATGACCTTTATTAGTCCAACAAGGGGAAATTTACACACATTCAGCAGAAGATAAATGTAAAAAACAAAACAAAAACAGCAATAATAAAAAATAGTATTTGCACCACCTTTGATGTTCGGGCACTAAATGGTCACCAAACGTACAGTCAAAAAAACTTGAAAGATACACAGACAGACAGAGCTATGCATGTCCTATTACTCATTACGTTGTATTACAGCGATGGTGTTAACAGACACTTGGGCGGGGTGGTGGTGGTGGTGGTGGTGGGGAACTTGGCGTGGTAAGCCAGGGATGTCTCAGAAGCTGAGACAATCGCGGTCGCTGCCTTGGGTCGATGTTCAGGCACTGGTTAAGGAAGTCTTTGCATTCATAAGACAGGTGGTCACATAGGGGCTTTCGTTTATTTATGAAGTCCATGGTGTGGAAAGTTTCTTCACTGTAGAGGCTGTACAGCATGGCCCCTATTTGCCAAACTGTAGTCGGCTCTGCGCTGTACTGCCTCTGTAGATAGTACTCTGGTGGTGCGAAGTCATAAGCACCAACAAGTTGTGTGTAGGGCTTTTCTTGGTTTGGTCTAAAAGTGGCACAGCCAAAGTCAAGCATCCAGATTGAGATGTTTCCTTGGACCATGGAAACCAAGATGTTATCTGGCTTTAAATCACGGTGAAAGATCCCGTTTCTGTGAGTTAGCAGGGCAGCAGTGACTAATTGTTGGAAGATGGTCTTGGCCTCGTACTCTGGGATCTGTCCCTCACTCATCTCATAGAAGTCATTGAGGTCCATTGCTTTTAAGGGTCGCTCCATAATTATCAGAACTTCATCCTCCAACTCGTAGACATCCAATAGTCCGATGACACCGCGGTTTGCCCAACTGCCATTGCAAAAGAGACCGGCCGCCTGGGCCATGAGGACCACCTCAGATATCTCTTTACAATAGAATCCGTTCTTTTTCACCCACATGTATTGGACTTTGTCAATCGGAATATGCTTAATTGCTACAAGTTTAGAGTCGGAGAGGCGTATTCCTGCAAAGACAACTCCGCTGTGGCCTTTGCCGACTGCTTTGAATTCCTGATATTTCTCCTTAAAGTCATTAGTATTCCTGTTGACTTTGACAATGTTTTCCAACTTCATCATTTGTGGTTTTGAGGAGGAGGAGGATGAAGTTTCTTTGAGGCAGACAGGGTCAGACCAGTTCAGGGGTGTCATGGCAGCATTCTTGCTGTCTGTGCTGCTGGTTGCTCCTGATAAGGTGAAGGATGGGTCGTCAATGTTGGACGTGCTTTTCTTGCTCTTCATGGTTCGAACCATCTTACCCTCAGCCATTCTTATCTGTGCCTCTGTGAGAAAGACCACTTCAAGATGATGAGTGAGGTTTAGTGGGATGGATTCAGTGTGTGGTTTTATGAATAATAGATGATTAAGATGATGCCAAAGTCAACTAGTGAGCCTCCACGGTGGAACATGAAAGCCAAAAGTAGGAGATGAATGTTCCAGTGTTGCCATGGTGAAGGAAGTCCAAACATTCTTTCCTGTTTTAACCCTTTAAATTCAGCAAGTGCTATTTATGCTTTACAATCACAACCACTTAAAAACTGACATATAACTGACTTTATTACTGTTTTATTTTGTTTCAGGTTGAATTATTTTCAGTTTTTTTTTATATTTAATATTTTACCCTATAAATGCACTGTTATGACATTCAGAGTCAATATTAATTATCATCAGAGCCGGCCCTTTATATAGGCAAATGCTAAGGGCACTATACAGCCAGGGGGCACTAAATTGGCTGAGTGATTTATTTATTTATTTCATTTAAATAAATGACCAAAGCGCTGATATTATTAGCATACTAAACTTTATACTATTATTAATAACTAGTTTTAATGTAACTAAAAAAATTGTTTTACTCCCTCCCTCCCCCCAAATTGATTGACAGGTTGTCTGAGGCGTGACCAGGCGGCTCGTACTGGTAGTTTACTGTTTACTGCTGTAGCAAATGGTGTCATTTCTAAACAACCAAACTAATTGTCTGGTGCCCAGGGAAGAAAAAAATGGAAAAAAAAAGAGCAGGACAAACGTTCAAAAGCCAGAGGTAACCCAGTGTTTGACTATCATGGAATAATGAATTGTTGTGCTTTATCAAACAAGCTAGCAGAGCGACCATGCTAAGGTATGTTAGCAGCTAGCGCTAAACAGAAACAGATGAAATACTAGCTTAACAAAAACAATGATTACATAAAAACAGTGGTCTATTAATTTAATTCATTGTAGTTTAACATCATTTTAGGAGAACTATGTCGAAAAGTTTATTTGAATATGCTGAACTCATTATTATGGTTTATGTGTAAATCTAAGAATCATCCCTCATGTTCGTCCATGTCATCACATATACACACACCCACAGGTGTAGATGTTGCTGTACGAATCTCTTTCCCTGGTTTCAAATTAATGTGTTTAGTCTAAAAACAGACATATTTATCCTGTTAAAAGGAGTGGCACCCTGGCAAAAGTTGAAGTAATATTATTAATCATAATTAATATTCTCACTCATATAACCCATTATTAATAACCCTTATCTTCCTACACCAGAAATTTTATATATATTTTTTTAAATAGAAATCAATCTATTCAGGAGGCATAAAGAACTGTTTTATTCAATTTATTTACAAAAGTAGTTTTTTTTAAAGTGTGTTACTCGTTCATTCCATCATTATTCTCTGTAGTTGCTTTTTTCACAGTATTCTGAGCAAAATGTTGTTGTCGGACAAAGGGGGTACTTGGATTCAGAGATAAAAGAGGGGGTACATGAGTTAAAAAAATATGTTTGAAAACCACTGAGCTAGATGTTAGTCCTTTGAATCTTCTAACCAACCACGGCAGGCATTACGCAATAATAAACCAATCAGAAGCAACGTAAGGCGGGTCTTGACGAGCCGTTTCTAACTAGTAACTTTCATACACAACACGCGTCGAGTCGTCGACATGCTTTCAGAAAGAAAGTAAGTTTCTCGAGGACTGACGCCATCTGAGACAGTATGTAATTTTGTTCACTGTTTACATTGCTGTGTGTGTGTTACAGTGTTAGTTTACTGATCTAAAAAACTAACATTTTGTGTGTCTCTCACTCACGTGTGTGTCTGTGCTAGACATTAACTTAAATTAACTAAAACTCTTATTCAGCTACTAGCAGTGTTATGAACACTGCTAGTAGCTCAATTGCACTTGTAGGTTATATCAGCAGAAATACATAGTAAATGAAACTGTTCTTATTTGATTATTTTTGTATGTAATAGTGTCTTTCTATGAACATTGAGTCTGGTGCTAAGGCATTCATTCAATCAAAAAACACTTGATGTTATAATGTTTTTTTTTTTTTTTTTCTTTTTTTTTTATACATGATTTGCTTTTTAATGACCTTTCTGTTGCAGACAAGGAGAGGTGAGGTAAAGGTAACACTGCCTTGTGCCACAGTGTTTTAAGCCTTAATGCCTCTGTCATTAAGGCATAAAAATATGAGACAAACATCTACAACATGAGACATGTCCCCAGCTAAATGATGGAAAGTTGGTTGGAATGAAATATTGATAAATAAATGTTATTTGTCCAAATTCTTGTTACAGTTTTTATTTCTAACGCATCATGTCACTAAAGTCTAACTCTTGTCATTTTCTGAAACTTGGCAGCCCTGATTTATATATATATTTTTATTATTAGGGGGCCAAGCCCGCGGGGCCAGGAAACCACGTATGTAAGCATACGCGGTTCCTAGGACCAGCAGTGCTCGGAACCCTATTGTAATTGTAAGGATTATTGTTACCTTTTATTTTTACCCTGGTAAAAGTAGTGCTGCAGGTTAAAAACTGATTACATTGAGATATTTTTTTTTATTCTCTTTTAAAGATGTGACTTGTACTGAATGAAACTGTCTGGCTGTGTAGAAGGTACTGGTTATTCATTTGAATCACATAAATAATGTTTATAAAGACAATGACGATCACAATCTAGTGATTCTAAGGCGGAAAATGCCACCAGAGAGTGCTTGAACTGACATGGAATGTTACTGTTGTAAGAGTAAGAATATGAATTCATTGCCAACTGCTTGTTGGCTGTATTACAGCTACACTGAATCTGTATGGAAATGGAATTCATTGATGGGAAAATCTACTGGTATCTCTGAGGACCAGCACCTAAAGGTGACCTGACAGATAGATTCCAATTTCCAGTCAATACTTAAGTAACTCCAGAACATGCTGATTATTTTTTTAAAAAATATGCTCTGACATTACAATGTCTCTGCACCACTACCAGTGTGAGAAGGAGGCAACTTTGCGCTAGCTGTGTATATCTGACAGATCAGTTACTTAGTACCTGTGGCTGCTTGACAATGACGAATGTTACCTGAATTTACTTCTCGTAATAAACATGATCTTTACTACAGGTATCATGTAACTCATTGTTGTATTGGCATTGGTGTTCTGTACCCATTGCTCTGATTTCCTCCCTCAATCTGTTTATACTGGTGTAAAACTGATAGATGTGTGCTGAACCGTAAACAATAAGGCCATTGCTACGGATCATAGTCCATTGAATAACATAATACAGTAGTCTTAGGTCAAGTGGACAAAGATTTTGAAGGAGTATGGTCTTCATAGTTTTCCATATTTAGCAGTCAATATTTAGATCACAAATACAGTAGTATCCATTGTGTAGAACTATTATTGAAAATTGAACATTACACTTTTTTAGCATCACTGATTTAAGATCGGTTACAGAGTAGCATTTATATAACTGGATCATTGGAGTGTGTGAAATTACTTTTCTTTTGAAGTGAGTAAGCACTTAAAGTAAATCTTGCAACACAATAATTATTAAGGCAAAAATGCTTCCTAATACATTTAGATGGTTAGGGAGGTTTGATTCCAGGTACATCAGGGTGTCACTGGGGTGAATTCACACTGAGATGATGTTGCATTCTAGCCTTTCACAAGACACACACACACACATACACACAAAGATAAATTACAAAACATTTAGAGGTTGCTATGGCAACATTGCCTCTTTGGTACATGAGAGGGCAGCTACTTTCACAAACAGGAACATTGATTTTACATTGTTAATGTAAACAATGCTCTCTACATCCTGCAACATGTAAAAATAGAATTGGAGCATAAGGGAATGATAACAATGATAATTAAAGGTTGGTGATAATAAAAGGTCGGAAAATCGATGTTTCTGCATTTTGGTTTTATTTGGTCAAAAATCCAGAATCATCTTATTATATTGTTTTGAACATTGTAATCCAAAGCATTCTGAGTGGACAGTGAATGTCTTATCCTTCTATTGGCCCTGTAAATGAGCTTTAGAAATACAGGAGTGTGATGCTGGACTTCAGCCAATCAGAGATATTTCTACCAACAGGGCGAACCCATGAGCTGTTTTAAACGTCCACACTTTGGATTTTTGTTTCCTCAGTGCTTTGAAAGTCTGTCTCGTATTATCACATCCATCGCCGAGGCTGTATTTCTTCTTCTTCTTCTTCTTCTTCTTCTTCTTCTTCTTCTTCTTCTTCTTCTTCTTCTTCTTCTTCTTCATGTGAGAGGAGTGTGAGGAGTGTGGGGAAGGAGAGTGAAAGCTTGTGAAAGCGACTTTGTGTGTCTTTCTTTACTTTCTTTGTGGTTTTTGGATATTGATAGTTTATATTTGTGTGTTGCGTCACTATTCTCGTTTTTCTTTTTTGTTGGTGTGTATTTTTTTGTCGGCCGGCTTTGCCTGGTCGATGGGCCGCTCAGACGCCGTCATGGCTTCTGGCGTCCTCACACACCTGTTACGGAAGCATGGCATCAGAGTGGGTGCTGGCTCTCCGTGCAGTGTGGAGGACGTGGCCTTAGCGGTAGGGGAGATCATCTGGCACGGCAGTCCGCTGCCCGGATGAATAAGGCTGTGGTGTTGTTTGTGGAGGAGGTAGAGCAGGTACGACCGTGGCTCAGGGAAAGCTGAACGTAACCCTGATGCCTTCTCAGCTATAGGAAATCTCAGCATCAGTTAACCACTGAATACACCGAAGTGAAACATAATCAGAACATAGAACCCAGTCCGTTACAACATTCCAGGCAGCCCGTGCGTGGAGCGCAGATCTGTCTAAAGCACGCAATCATATTTCTTCCCTGCACTCCAGCAGCATGTGAGGAATGAGCAAAATCAGCAAATAATATTCAGTGAACGTGAACGCTGAACAACTAAACGCAACACAACGCCTTCAATATCCCGTCCCACTACTAGCAGAATTCACTTTAGAAATGATACCACAATAATATAGAAGTGTGCAAGTGCAGTGCGCACCAGGAGGGAATGCTGACAACGATTTGCCAACTCTGTGAATGCGTTAAGTCTATGACAATAATATGAAATCATGGAAACATTCTGGTCAGCCATTGACTTTATTACGGAACAGATGCTTGGAGCACATTCATCAGTAGCCTGTCTTTCCTTTCATTGAAATATTCCATTGAGCACTTTTAAGACAGACCCCGGTGGAGGCAGCAGCAGCACTCAGACCAGCTCATTTGTTCAGGGTAAGTTTCGGTGATTTCATTTGAAATGACAGACCTACTTATAGAACACAAATATCCTACAGAGCAGTTACTGTTGGAATAGGGGCTAATGTGCATGTTCTCCACAGTCGACAGTGATACACTGTGTGTTATGCTGTTGCCCCCACCTTCACAAACTCTGTTGCGTAGAAAGGTATAGAGTAACTTAACAGTGAAATGTATCTGTAATATATTTCAGCAGTGGTAATACATGTAAATATTTTTCCCACATCTCAAGTACCCTAATCAGGTGGAGGCCACAAATGAGGATATGCTGTCTGTGTGCTCAGACGCACTGCTCGTAGAATTTATGTTTAATTTAATGCACGAATATACCTGTCTTCACACAAATGAGGACAATGTGGTGGATGCTGGTATATTTTTACTGTCTCATTAGTGGTGGTGGTCTGCTCATGTTACAGTATGCTTTCCATCCTTCAGTAATACTGTTTTTTCTTTTTCTTTTAATGTTGATGATTACAACTGACAACTAATTAAAACCCCAAATTGAGTATCTCAGAAAATTTTAATATTGTGGAGAGGTTCAATATTGAAGACAGCTAATTAACTCACAACACCTGCAAAGGCCTTTAAATGAACTCAGTCTAGTTCTGTAGGCTACACATTCATGAGGAGGACTGCTGACCGGAGAGTTGTCCAAAAGACGACAATTGACACATTGCACAAGGAGGGCAAGACACAAAAGGTCATCGCTAAAGAGGCTGGCTGTTCACAGAGCTCTGTGTCCAAGCACATTAATAGAGAGGCGAAGGGAAGGAAAAGATTCAAAGATGAATTTGGGATTTTCATTAGTTGTCAGTTATAATCATCAAAATTAAAAGAAATAAACATTTGAATTATAACAGTCTGTGTGTAATGAATGAATATAATATACAAGTTTCACCTTTTGAATGGAATTACTGAAATAAATAAACTTTTTTATGATATTTTAATTTTGTGACCAGCACCTGTATGTTACAGGGATAAATAAACCCTTCAGAGCCTGAGCCTGTGGCCTCCACCGCACACAGACACCCTAGGCAGCCAAGCCATGTAAGAAAGTATAATTTAATGAGGGTAGTTGGGGTTACATTGACACTATTTTAATCAGAACAATGAAAAATGGTTATACATGTATGCTGAAGCAACTATATCTAATCACCTCATTTCAGGTCAGTGCAGACTGTGAGCGCGCTGTACAAGTGAAAGCTGGTATACATAAATATGAAAATCAAAATAGCTGTGTTGGAGTTGGAGAAGATACAGGATGAAAAACATGTGAGTTACGCTTATTAATTTGTAGGCAAGGTGAGACAATGAGGTTGGTATGCTACACAGTGTCACGGCAAATTTGCGGTTGCCCTCATTTGGAAACATGATTTGTGCTCCGGTTGAATGATGAAGTCCAGTCAAAGCATGATGATTTTATAAAAAAGGATTTATTATAGCCGAAATGAAGGAGAGTACAAAAAAAACTTAATTCCTGTAGGAAGGGCAAGCAGCCAGTAACTAACTGGAAAGTTCCACAGCATAAACTTTATACAGATAGAGAAAAGTCCCACCATGATGAGAGAAAAGGAGGGAGTCAGTGGAGATGTTGGAGCAGTGATATCAGTCTTGATTACATGTGTGGGTGTGTGTGTGTCTGTGTGTGTATATGTGCGTGTGATGTGAATGTGAGTATGTGTGTGTGTGTGTGTGTGTGTATCTGCATGTGAGTCCACATGTGAGTTTGAGTTTGGCCTTGATAGTCAGATGCAGCTTATCTCTGTGCGTAGGTGAGAGAGTGTGAGTCTGCCTTCTAAACCCTGTGAAAGGCTCTGTTTATCAGAGCTTTGGTATGAGACCTTCAGCAGAGACTGTTTGTTGCTGGCACTGTGAATACAGCACAATCTGTCTGTACTGCGGATAATCTAATCTAACATGACTCAGCAAAGGAGCAACGTCTCTGTTCAAAAGTACAACAATATATTGGAGTCATTGTGTATTAACACATGACAAATTGTACACATGAACACACATTTGATGATATGATGATTAATATAATAGTTGCCATAACAACAGATTACAGGGAACTTAGCACTGTTATACAAACATGATTAAAAGTGAACGTCAGAAAAGGAAATAAATTGTGTATCATTTTATTCAAGAACAATAAACAGTTCATGTGGAAAACTGCAGCGTGATGGCCTGCCTCATCAGAACCCCCGAGGGGTAGTCCAGGGTGATGGGATCCACCACATACGGATGAGAGGGATCAACAGGACGGGTCCTTTCCTTCCTGATGTGTAGTACAACATAAGCATTTCTTATTTTGCATGCCCTGTCTGGGGGCTGAGGCCGGAGGCCTCGGAGACAGTTGAATCTGTGCCAAATGTCCACAAGGGCCACATTACATGGAAAATGGATAGGGGTCCATTTTGACACATGTTGTGTGTTCGAAGGTTAGTGAAACAAAATGTGTTTTTACTTAAAAAGTTAGAAAAGAGAAACTAAAAAAAAGCATGAATTATGAACATGTAAAAACATGTTGCTTGAGAAATACCTGGAATAGTGAACAATGAAATTATTATATTGCAAAAATACAGCACTTAAAAACTCAGTCTGGTAATTTTAAACTCATTTTGTGCATCAAAGGGTAAATCTTTTTTTAAAAAAAGGGAACACTCAAGCAAAACCTTGAGGATCAGATAAAAAAAAGTTATGTGCACCTCTGGTCTTGTGTGGATGAACCATGAACCACAGTCCTTCCATACAAATAATTAGTGGCCCAGTCCCAAATAAAGTTGGGTCTGGGCTACAGAGGTTTCGTATAGTCATAATAGAAGAGCAGAAATATGAAAAGAGAATGGAGATGGAAAAAGCAAGAGAGAAATGAGAGAGAGCAGGATGTGTCCACCTTGACATGACTTTCTCTCTCTCTCTCTCTTACACACACACACACACACACACACACACACACCTACTTAAGCCACCATATGGCAAAACACACCACTTTAGGGGACACCACTTTCTGAATGGTTTAGAGAAAAGCTGAAATCATTTTTAGATGCGGGGGTTTCCCCTCATCACCAAGATCACTTGAAATTTTTGACTGAAGCCTATTTTGTCCAGTCTGATTTTTTGCCTGCAGTTTGGGGACAAATATTATTTAAGCCACATTTGGGGACTCAAACTATACGCACATTCTGGTAGAAGCCATTTTGGGGGACTCAATAAAATGATGTTTTTATTAGCTGAATTAGTACTAAATTAGTGAAAACAGCTGATTCAAAGACAAAAAACTCTTAAAACGGTACGAGTGGGGGACCTGTCAAAATTCAGGCAATGAGTTTTGAAGAGAACATTTGTTGCAGCCTTGCTGCACCTTTATTGTCATAAAAGACCATTTTTAAAACTTGAGGCAAAAGACTGAATACAGAACTAACTGAGGTCAGCTGAACCTTATAATAAATTAAAGTTAACACTATGGATTTATCCATCACACCTTTTGTCACTTCAACTAACATTCTGTTTAACCACTTTTAATATGTTCTTAATTACACTGAAACATTTAATTTAACTGCTTTCAAACATTTCTTTCAAAAATAACTATTAAACCTACTTTTTGTTTAACCACTTTTAACAGGCACTGGCATAGAAGAGATGTTTTTTCTTTAGTGCTCGTCTGTCTCTTTTGAGCAGTGATTTTCTTTCAAACGTAATTTTCCACATCAGTCCATGTGCGATCCTTGAGTACCTGTGTCTTACTTTGTGGACAAACCATGTAATCATGCTTTGCGTGAACAGTGAATGTTCTGAGGAACTTCCTCTGGTGCTTCTCAACAGTATTTACTTCTCCTTTATCCCATTTGCGCCTGTGTTTTTCTGCTCGTTCTGTTAATAGAAGAATAAATGCAGCTTTATCCAGTTACAGTATAAAAACATAATAATAATGATAATGTATTAGAGTTCATATAGCACTTTATCATAGACACTCAAAGCGCTTTACAGAATTAAGGCATTATTCTTTCACTCCACACTTAATGGTGGTAAGCTACTATACTATAGTATACTGTAAGCCACATGCAGATGAAGCTATTACCATCTACATCATTAACCTGTTTCCACATCATTAACTTGTTTGGCTTGAGACCCCTCAGTACCAGCCATTTTATGACATTCTACTGTTTCTTTTGTCATTATCAAGTTTTTCAAACATTTAGCCAAATATGTATTTATATATTGATCAGGTGGTGACCTCAGCATAAACCAAGGAACAAACCACAGTGATCTCCAATGATCAGTTGGTAACTAAGTCACCTATCTTTTTTGAATCAGAGGACAATGATTCTCCATGTTCCACAGGAACCGGCAACACCTGGCTTCTGTTTGAGTCGTCATCCACTGATTTGTCCAAAGGAGAAATGGAAATCTGCAGTTTAAGAAATAGAAATGAGACACAGTCCTGTCAAAATTCAGCATGGATACACAGATGATTAAAGCCTCACTGATCAGTGTTTCTATGGTTGGTAGGTTAGATATCTGATATCAAGTCGTCATAGTGCATCAACCTATCTACAATATAATGACTGAATATAAATAAAGAAGTGTGTCTTTTTTTCTGAATCTTGATTTTGTCTTGACCTTTGGTGACCTTTGGGCTTTATCTCAGGAACGCAAGGTGTGATCAAGATGGGGTCAAAAGTTCCTACAATGGTAGATCAGGCCAATTTACATATGCAGGAACCAGAGCTCTGACTGGTTCTCATCCTGTCGTCTGAAGTCGTTTCCCTGCCCAAAGGCCTGAGGCCTAGAGCCCCAGAGGTGAAGTCGCTCATCCTTGCTCCAATCCCAGTAAATGAGCTGTCCACGAAAAGGTCTCATCAAGCCAAGTTCCTCAGTTGAAGAACCAATGTTCTAGAACCTTCCTCTGTAGAGTTAAAAGCCTAAGCCTAACCTAACTCTAACTCTAATCCCTAACCCTCTCAGACCAAAAGAGTGCTGCAGTTCTGCAATAGATGGTCACCGAAACACGGGTAAGGAATTGTTGGAAAGGTCTCATTGAGCTCTACAACATATATGTAAATCTGAGACTCCTTGCTTGAAATTTTTATACCCAACGTCACTTTGAACCCCCTGTGGGCCTTAGAACCTGAGAGGATCTCAGATTTTGGCCTGGATTTCACTAACTTGGCCATTTTTAGTCCGATTTGCACAAGTGAGGCATCTTTGGAAAGGTATTCTCCAGCTAAGACCAAAACAAGTAGAATAGTTTCTCTATGTGGCTGCTTTGGCCACTAGAGCCCCCCCAAAGCCTTGGAAAATCCACTTTTTGATGTGTTCTCACTCAAGTACCGTAAGTCACAGAGACTCTATTAGGGCATCTTTGGAAAAGCCCCTGAGGGGTACTATAACATATCGAAGCCCCGGCCCCTTTGGACCTTCCTGGACCAATCTTCTATATTCAGGGTCCCACAAAGATGAGAGTACCCATTCCTGAAAGCACATGCTGAGCTGAATCCAAATATGTGCTTGGTTTTACTCTACCACCTTCCTTTCAACCCGGTCTCACAGATTTTTGTGCATTAACAAAATTTCAGAACTCACAATTCAACTCATAGAATAAGCAGGTTCATAGCACAGATAAACCTAAAGCCAATCAGCATCAAACACAAGTGCTGTAAATAAAATATTCTGGTGTTATTTTAGTGCTCATAGAACCATGCAGGTCCAAGTTAGTTTAAAAAAAGAATTGAGTCAGCTTAGCCATAGGTTCACTCACAATTTATTCTGATCTTACAAGTATTAAACCCATGGTTGAAGAACTTCATCAAACTAATTCAGAAGATAATTATTTCAAACTCACCTTTTGGAGTTCACCGTCATACATCTGTTACAGCCGTTCACGCTGTGACACAAAGGTGGGAGGCGACACTGTCTTAAAGATGTACAAAGCAAGATTTAATGCCAACAAAACCAGGCTTGAACATAAAGAACGACAACCAAGGCTAAGAAATGATCAAAATATACTTAAAGGTGCATAATAAGTGAGGATGCCGCCGAGGAGAGAGCCAGCAGCCACACCGATGGACAGGATCCTTCAAAACCGTCAAAAAGCCAGTGGTGTGACTAAAAAGCAAAAGACTTGTTATAGGTGACAAGGAGAAGTGATACACTTTTGTCAGAAAATTTAAAGTGAAAATGGGGATGTGTAATAACATACACTTCCACTAGGGGCAGTGTACAAAATTACACACAAATTGGTGGGGGGGTACACACACTTACACAAAAATCCAATAAAAGTCACTTTTAGGGACATTTTATATATATATATATATATATATATATATATATATATATATATATATATATATATATATATATATTTAAAAAAAATGGCTAAAAATGGCATCAAACTGCCACAGATAAAGTCATTTGCAGGGTATCTTGAGAAAGAATATGACATAATGGATGCTAATTTGAAGGCCACACTCGGATATGTAGACTTTATTTCCACCACTGCTGACATTATACAAATTGGTGTAACAGTTCAGGAGATAATATGATTAATTGTATGATGTAATTGGAGCAAAGATTGAATAAATCCATTCCTTGTATGGACTGCATGGAAAGTTGTTGCCACTGTAACAAATAATGCATCTAATTTTGCCAAAGCATTCAGAGTATGTCAGCCCTGTAATTTGGAGTCTGAATCTAAAAATAAAGAAAAAGGTGATGAGGAAGAAGCGACTTTTACAGATGCCGCTCGTTCAGCCAGACTTAATGATGGACAGTTTAGCCTTCCTCCACACTACAGATGTGCATCACACACTATTAAACTGATTTCAATAAGCGATGTTGACAAACATTTCAATTCCTGTGCAGACACTAAGGCTGTATATAGGATTAATATTGAAAAATGCATTGCTCTTTGGCCTAAAGCAAGTCAGTCAACATTAGCCTCTGAACAGGTAGAAGAACTTTGCTGATAGTACCCACATCGACAAGGTGGAATCCCCTGTACAAGGCCATTTCCAGAATCATTCTAGTGCCTTAATGAAAGGGAGTACTTATTTTTGCAAGAGTACCGCACAGTGATGAAACCCCTGTTAGTAGCACCGGTTGTCTTACAAGGGGATGAGTGCACCTCAGGGACTTTACTACCAACACTCACAAGTCCGATGTCCAAGACAGCCAGCCTTCCAGATGTGATTGTAAAGGTAAGATTATTATTTGATTTGGTTAGATTTGTTGAGTTTTTGTTACTCTTTTTTAATCAGTGAGTACAGTTATTACTTTTTCCCTAATTCACTTCTTTTGCATCATTTATTAATTTCATAACCCACTTAGTTAAAATTTTAGGAAACACTTCCCTCACACTCTCTTCAGGACCTGTGGAACAAGGGCAGCTCCTTCAGCCAACGCATCATCCCACCACGATGCGAGACAGAGCGCTACAGGCATTGATTTGTGCCCACAGCCATCAGATTGTGAAACTCCACTGTTTAACACAATGACTGAAAGCACACTGCAGCCCCCCCCCATTCATTATTAGCACATTTGTTGTGGGTTTTTTTTTTTTCTTACTATCTGCTGTTCTATTGTGTTGCTGCAACATGTGAATTTCCCTTCTGGAGATCAATAAAGGTGTATTACATTCTATAATTACACCATATTTGATAAACTGACCACTGCCGACTAGGAGCAAAAGCCTTTACTTAAAGTTATTTAACATTTGCATATTTAACATTTTTTTACCCTTTACAATGTTAAATATCAACAATAGTAATCTACAAAAAAAAAACTGTCGAAACCTAAATTGAATAACTATTAAAATCAGTAACAACTCTTCTTTTTTTGTGAGTCCTTGGGTGACCATTGATATTTATGGGCTTTCCACATTTGGGCTTTTATAAGGAGGAAAGATTTTCCTGCATATTGTTAAAAATCCATTCTTTAATATGGGGTGTGTCGGTATCTATTTACATTTTCCGGTCAGGATTTCAAAGATAATATTGTCAAGAAAAATTAGATATGAGCTCACATCTTTTGAATGGTCAGAAGGGGTTAACACCTTGCTAAAGGCAGGATATACATACTGTATATGGTCATGTGCATAAAAAGCTTTTGAATAGCTTCTGAATGTGCACAGTCTAGATTTTATTAATCATGCTCAGTGTTTTATTGGTGGCCTGGGGAAAATAGAGCTGTTAAAGAGATGGGTACTTGATTCAGCATCATTAAACACAACTGGCGAAAGTTCTCCCAAGACTAAACTAGCCACAAAGTTAAAAGCCATATCATGGGTAATCCTCAATGTTTGTTAGTTCCAGTAGCGACTGTAAAACTGAATGTTGTATAAGAAGGTATTAGGTAATTATTTGTACTGTCTATCATATCAAAACAGCAAAATGTTTCCTTAAAGAGTAACTAAATCTCAAACCCTTTTTGCTGAATACACATTTGACTGCCCTCTAAGGGTTGAACACCAGCGATTACAATTTAATTTTGGTATTGGCTGATGGATTATGACACGTCATTTGGACTATTGTGCATCGCCAACATTCACTATTGGCCCCACCCGTCCTATAAAAGCTGGGAGGAGGATTTCTTCCTATCACAGCTCTCAGTAAGCATTAATTGATAGCTTTAATGCGGAAGTCTTTTCCGCTGCGATAATGTTTGTGAGTCTGTGCTTCTATAAAGAGCAGATTGTGGTCTAATCAGAGGGTTCATCAAGCCATGTGTGCATGTACAGACACACCGTGTGTGTATTCCTGTCTGTCTCTGCATGTGCACGTACGTGCGTGTACTTCTCTGTGTGCATCTTCCTGGTATTAGTGTGTGTTAGTTGGTGTTCTGGGGCCTCATTTATATAAATGCTGCGTACGTGAAAAAAAAAAGCATACGCCACATATAAGCAACGTTTGGGACTTATATAAAAAAAAGAAAAACCTGGCGAGATAATCAATCAATCAATCAATCAATCTTTATTTGTATAGCGCCAAATCATAACCAATGGTATCTCAAGGCACTTTACAGTAGAGCAGTCTTAAGGACGGACTCTTCATTTTATGGATACACACATATGCATATATACGTATATACACATACATATGTATCCCACACCCAACATGAATTCATCATGGCGGCAAGGAAAACCTTCTGTTAAGCAGCAGGAACCTTGTGTGGATCCCATTCCTATGATGAACAGCCATCCACGTTATGCTGTGTTGGGTGTGTGCAGAGGAAAGGGTGGAGACAGAGCCGCTGAGTCTCTGTAACTCCACACTGAGGATCCCACGGACCTGCAAGACAAAAGCCAGAAGGAGTACAGGAGCAAACACACAAGGGAGTAAGCAGACATAGAGGGAGTGTTTGAAAGAGGAATGGGACCCTCTCCGGTCCCTCTCTAACCTAAATGACCTCTCTCTTAACGCCCTCTCCAACCTCTCTCCAACCGAGCATGCCAGACCCCCCCCCCCGGCAGTCTATGCCTATTGCATCTTAATTATGAGCTATGAGCTGGTTCCTAACTAAAAGCTTTATCAAAGAGGAATGTTTTGAGCCTAACCTTAAAGGTAGAGAGGGTGTCTGCCCCCCGAACCGTGGTTGGTAGATGGTTCCAGAGAAGTGGGGCCTGATAACTGAAAGCTCTTCCTCCTATACTACTTTTAGAGATGAATGGAACAACGAGTAGTCCAGCATTTTGAGAGCGTAGTGTTCTGGGGGATTGTATGGCACTACAAGCTCCTTGAGATAGACTGGTGCCTGTCCATTTAGGGCTTTATAAGTGAGAAGAAGAATCTTGAATTCTATTCTATATTTTATGGGAAGCCAATGCAGAGAGGCTAATACAGGAGTAATGTGATCTCTTCTCCTAGTTTTAGTCAGTACACGTG
Source organism: Gouania willdenowi (assembly GCF_900634775.1). NCBI lineage: Eukaryota > Metazoa > Chordata > Actinopteri > Blenniiformes > Gobiesocidae > Gouania > Gouania willdenowi. The sequence continues at coordinate 13,517,159 of NC_041055.1, forward strand.
CTGCAGCATTTTGAACCAGCTGAAGTGTCTTAAGCGACTTGCTCGGGCAGCCTGCTAAAAGAGAATTACAATAATCCAGTCTAGAGGTAACAAAAGCATGGACTAGTTTTTCGGCGTCGCCCTGAGACAGGATAGATCTGATTTTAGCAATGTTACGGAGATGAAAGAAGGCAGTTCTTGAAGTTTGTTTTATGTGAGAGTTGAAGGATAAGTCCTGATCAAATAGAACCCCAAGGTTTCTAACAGTTGTGCTTTGTGCCAGAGTAATGCCATCTAGGGCAGTTAGGCTAGCATAGGTTTCTCTAAGGTGTCGCGGGCCCAGTACAATGACCTCAGTCTTGTCTGAGTTGAGAAGAAGAAAATTTTGGTCCATCCAGGCCCTAATGTCCTTTAGACAGGCCTCAAGTTTAGATAGCTGATTTGTCTCACCTGACTTCATTGATACATACAGTTGGGTATCATCAGCATAGCAGTGGAAGTTAACAGAGTATTTTCTCATAACATTACCAAGGGGGATCATATAGATACAGAAGAGGATTGGACCTAGCACAGAGCCCTGAGGAACCCCGTAGCTTACTTTAGTGTACACAGAAGACTTATTATTCACGTGTACAAACTGGTACCTATCAGATAGGTAGGACTTAAACCAGTTTAGGGCAGTCCCTGTGATTCCAAGTAATTTCTCTAATCTCTCTAGTAGAATATAGTGATCTATAGTGTCAAAAGCTGCACTAAGATCTAATAAAACCAGCACTGACAGTCGTCCTTCATCTGAAGCCCAGAGTAGATCATTAGTTACTTTAACTAAAGCAGTCTCTGTGCTGTGTTGAGCTCTAAAGCCTGACTGGAAGTCCTCGAACAGGCTGTTGTTTTGAAGAAATTCACAGAGCTGAGCTGCCACAACTTTCTCAAGAATCTTTGAAATAAAAGGAAGATTAGATATAGGCCTGTAGTTTGCTAAAGTGCTGGAATCAAGAGTAGGTTTTTTGAGAAGGGGTTTGATTACAGCTACTTTAAAGGACTGTGGCACGTAGCCTATTGATAGGGATATATTTATTGTCTCCAACAAAGATGGGCAGACTAGGGGAACAACTTCTTTAAACAGCTTAGTTGGGATCGGATCTGAAAGGCAGGTCGATGGTTTGGAGGATGAAATAATAGAGTTAAGTTCCTGAAGTCCTATATGTGTGAAACAGTTTAGGTTAGGCCTATTTACATTTAATGGTACAGCAGGCCCAGGTGAAGGCAGGGAGTGGCTAATTTTATCTCTAATCTTGTGAATTTTATCGTTAAAAAATGTCATAAAGTCCTCACAGCTGAGGGCTAGAGGAATCATGGGCTCAATAGAGCTCTGACTTTGTGTTAGCCTGGCTACAGTGCTGAAAAGGTACCTCGGATTATTTTTATTTTCTTCAATTAGTGAGGAATAGTATGTAGATCGACTATGTCGTAAGGCTGTCATGTATTTACTATGGCTTTCTTGCCAAAGTATTCGTGACTCCTCTGTTTTATTGGAGCGCCACATTCTCTCTAATTTACGGGTTGTTTGTTTGAGTGTGTGAGTTTCAGAGCTAAACCACGGAGCTTTCCTCTGACGTTTAATAGTTTTTTCCCTCAATGGGGCAATTGAGTCCAAGGTGGATTTTAGTAGACTAGCAGAGCTATCGACAAGCGATAATGTGCGCACCACCACGATAGCTCTGACCTTGCCGTACGCACAAAATCATGAAAAACGGTAGGATGAAAATAATACATTTGTGTGCAATAATCGAACATTTCACAATACATATCATATATGAAGGATGCATTTGCAAAAACGGAGGAAAACATTACACTGATGCCCCAGGGAGTGAGTGACATGCACGCACCTACAAATACAGTTTTATATTAATAATCAGAATTGTAATCAAAATCACATGATCAATACGCAAAACTGCTGATCAATTGGCTGCAACACCTGTAGCTGTTATAAAAAGGAACGCACTCACAATGCGTAAAGACAGTGGTTTATCTGGCACTGCTGGAGGACATGCGGATGAGGTGTAGCGGGAGGGTGGACGAGGCTGCGGTGGAAGGGAGGACAAGGTGCTGCGGAGCCCCCGGCCTCACTCACCAGTAAAAACCCTGAAACTAATGAAAAATATGGTTTTACTTGAAATATTGTGAATTACATATAGTTCCAAATGTGTTTTACCACCTGTTCATTTATATTATTTTTTAACAAGGAAATACAATTTAATCCCATGCTTCTGGTGCATATAGTTCACCTGATTTTGTTTTACTGACTTAAAACCAAAACAGAATTACAGAAAAATCAAAAGCCAGACAAGCAGTCTGTTTTCTGTTTTGAAGTTAAATCTTCTGTTTGTGTGATTAGGGGTGACACTTTAATGCGTTAATTGCATTTAATTAATTACAGGAAAAATGAATGTGCTAAAATAATTGCGTTAATCGGTTCTTCTTTTTTGCACTGCAAACAACGAGGAACCTTTCTTTATGCACACATTCCCGTTATACTCGGAAATACTGATGCACCGGCTACAACGGTAGAAGCTGAGGAGTCTTTGAGCGTGTTACTTTTAGTTAAAAAAAGGGATGGAAAACTAAAGTTATGTGCAAATTTTGCAAGAAAGAGTTTGTGGATCAGCGGAGATGTTCTAGCCTCCAGTGGAGCTTTTCCACCTCAATGCTAACTATGTAGCAGCTAGCACGGACAGCAGTTCTTCGGATGGTACACATGAGCGAGCAGACTGAGTGGCCCATACAATCCACACTGGACAAGATGACAGGGTGGATAAATTATTATAGTGGACACTCGACCACTATTGGTGGTAGAGGATGTGGGCGAGGCTACTACTACTACTAGTAGTGACTTAATTTTGTGATGAACAATATTATTTTTGATGTGCTATAATTTACAGCACTGTGATTTATGGGTCTGTTTTATTTATTTTATATTATCTGAAGGAAATAAAAAACAAGTTCGGTGTTCATTAATTGTATTGCTCAGAAAATAGTTCTTACTGTTTATGATGTGCTAACTTATAGCACTACATATGAACCTGATGTTTTATTTCATTTCTATTTTCTGTTATTTAGAGATTGACTAAAGTACTCATCAATATTCCCCTGATGGTCTAAACTAAAGGTGTCAGCAGCCCTTTATAGTCTCACAAACAGAAACATTGAAATGTTTCAAATCTGTTAAACACAATAAAGGACTTCATAAAGCCACTTTGTTACATATCATTTATTTGATTTGCTACAATAATGTAATTTAAATGAAAACACCTCAATTTGAGGGCATTTCTCAGCATATTTTAGGTGAGATTAAAAAAAAAGAATAATTAGATACATTAATCACAGAGCATAATTAATTAATGGCACAATATTTTTAATCTTTTGACAGCACTATGCGTGATTTTTGGATATTTATGAGGAAACTATGGACGAGAACTTCATGTTTTAAGCTCTGTATTTCCGTTTTGGTTTTGTCAGTAAAACAAAATAACCACACTGTTTATGAGTTATTTTGATTTGGTTTTAAAACGGAATAACCAAAGAATGAAGGGTACTAGGATTATCATAGAATACAAAGTTGAATACATAGTAAAATCAAACGTAATACTTTGTAAGGGTATAGTCATTCCGGTGTGATTATAGGCCCACTGAAAGAGAACCTCGTCTTATACTAATGCTATGTTTTCTTTAACACGTAGACCAAATACAAATCAAATGACTTGGACTTACCCAAGCTGTTATTGTTGAGGATATTGCTTGCACGATGGGCGATGTCCCAAAATCCTGTATTTAAAAAATTTAAATTTTATCTCCACTTTTGCACAATAAGCATTGCTCTGCTAAGTAGCGTTGCTTGAGAGTTTTCCACTTGCTGCAGAGAATTTGCCATGGCTTGTCAAACCCTTTCTCCCTCATTTCCTCTGTTGTGTACTGTCTAATATAGCGGTAATATTTTTTGCCATTATAATACTGAGTAAAGGTTCGGTCTCCTCTTCTGCCCACGTATATCGCGCCATCTCTTTTTCTTCTTCTTCTGTCTTTAGTGGGTTTTTTTGGCGGTTGACCCTTACGTCACGTCATATGACATGGTTGCATTAATTTTCCTATCTACAAAAGATTTGACCTAAACTTCTATAGGAGTTGTTTCTTTACTTTTAATGCTTAAGCTTAGAGATACATTATCTGCAAAGTCATGAGAACTCTCAAAATGCTATTATATCTAGACAACACAGGATTGGTTGGTAAATTAGGTTGTCTGGCCTTTTATATTCCCGAGGTTGAGGTGTCACAAAGAACTGTCTGTTTGTTTGCTCTACAGTTGATTGCTTCCGAGGTTACCACAGCAGTTGCATGTAGACTGTTTACAATTTTATTTCCATTCTGTGAAAAAACAAACACTAGCATTTGACCGATTAACAGTCCTGATCGCCCCATTGGATAATTATCTGGAACTGCTGGAGGATGTGCGCACGGGAGACTCAGGAGAGAGTGGATCTTCAGAGACCAGCGAGACCTATTTGCAGAACCGTGCCCATGAGGACAAGGCTGCTGTGGGAGGGTGGATGAGGAACTGTGGAGCCCCCGGCCTCAAACACTCAGCCACAGCACCACCGACCCAGTTAACAGCCTGACACTGAAGAAAAATATGCTTCTCCTGGCCCTGCAAATGAAGTTCAGAAATGTCACGTGTCACGCTGGATTTCTGCCAATCAGAGATATTTCTACAAACGTGTGCTTCATCGGCTGTTTTGTGTGTTTCTATTGGCTGCTCAAGTGAAGTCAGGCACGTTCACGTACCATTGATAGTAAACGTGTAATGGTAGAAATTCCAGCAAAAGACTCCATCGCGGTGTTTGGCACAACAGTTGTTTCTCTGTTCTGAGTGGCAGCTGAGATCACAGCCGCCTGTATGACCTCTCTGGTGAGGGTAAGCTGACGGCAGCAGCCGTTGCTCAGGGCAGTAACTACAGAGTGATACGTGTATTAATGTTCGAGTCTCTAAAACACCAGAAAACTCTCCAATAACACAAGATAAAGTCCATAATGATTTTTTGGGGCTGTTCGGAAATCATGGAGACGTGGAGTTTTCCTCACGCTTGTAAATGTCATTGAAATTCATGGAAACTGATGGAAAACGTCACTTTTGACAGTAAGTAGTACTGTAACGCAATATTTTTTTAAAGAAATAACGCCGTTACCATTACATTATGGTGCGTTTGTCCGTTACTTTGCTAGCTGCAGTGTACTTCCTGTTTACAGTGGCGCTACAAATTTTTGCGGGACGCCTTGCCAAACACGGTAAAACAGTAGAAGAAGAAGGCGAGAGTGGAAATACGCATATTTTAACAGACTGTGACTGTTATCCAGGGACAGATCAGCCAAACTATTGCACGGTATGTTGTTGTAAATATGCAGACTGTCGCTGCTGCTGAGTCACCGCTAACAGCAGCTCATTAGCCTGATATGTTTAGCATTGTGTAGCTGAGAAAAATGCTGTGAATTAGTTTTTCCACATTTATTTTCATAAGAATTTTCAACAGCAGAATGTGCACCTGGAATTTACATTACTATGCAAAACTGTTTTAGTTTTGAAGCAGTTGTTTTGTGCTTTATATGCACATCATTTATGGTTGTTTTATAGCAGTTGATCAACAGTGGATTATTATATTATTACAGCACTGATATGAAGCTGTACGGAAACAAATGACCCAAAATAAATAATACATTCTTTAATTCTAAGTAACTCAAAAGTTGCTTTTTCCAGTAACGCATTACTTTTTGGTGTAAATAATCAAAATAGTAACTGAGTTACTTTGTGAATGAAGTAATTAGTAACAGTAACTAGTTACTTTTTTTCAGTAACTAGCACAACACTGCCTATCAGCAGCATTTGACACAGTAGATCATGCCATCCTCCTGGATCATCTGCAATCCAACGTTGGTCTTCGCGAAATGGCCCTGAGCTGGTTCCAGTATATTTGGCAGGTTGGACTGAGTGTGGTGCACTTGGTGGCGCAAAATCCTCTACCCAGCCGGCCACCTGTGGTGTCCCCCAGGGATCTGTCCTTGGCCCACTTTTATTCACTTTATACATGCTCCCCCTTTGCCATGTGATCAGCAAGCATGGCGTGTCATTCCATTGTTATGCCGATGACACACAGCTCTACATCAGAGTGGAGCCATCACCCCCTACAGCACTTTCATCATCTTCATCATTCGCCACACTGACAACCTGTCTGGAGGAGACTAAGGCGTGGATGTATCTCAACTTCCTACAACTCAATAGTTCCAAAACCGAAGCCATGCTGGTCGGCACACCACATCAGGTTCAAACATCCCCCATAACCTCTATCACCTTTGCTGGTCAGGAAATTCCACTCTCCCCAGCAGTCACCAACTTGGGTGTGAGAATGGATTCCCACATGACGTTTGACACACACATCAAGCAGCTGTGCAAAAACTCCTTCTACCACCTAAGGAACCTCACTAAACTCCGCCCCACACTTTCTCCGCCCGACGCTGAAAAACTGGTACACGCCTTTGTCTCCTCCAGGCTAGACTATTGTAATGCTCTCCTCATCGGGATCCCTAGCAAGAGCATTCGCAAGCTTCAATACATCCAAAACAGTGCTGCTAGGATCCTGATGGGGTTTCACAAATATGATCATATCACCCCCATCCTGAAATCATTGCACTGGCACCTTCTGGAACAAAGGATTGAATATATGATCTCCCTCCTCACCCACCAGTGTGTACATGGAAATGCCCCAGCCTACCTAAAGGAACTTCTTATCCCCCAGACCTCCTCACGCACCCTCCGTTCCGGCAAAGCTCCCCTCCTGAAGAACCAAGCTGTGCAGCATGGGTGATCGAGTCTTCTGCTCAACTGCTCCCAGACTGTGGAATGCTCTCCCCGAATATCTGAGAGCTCCACAGACTGTGGATTCTTTTAAATGCAGCCTAAAGACTCACCTTTTTACAAAGGCCTTTCCGTAGCCTTTTTTTTTATGCCTCATTGTTTTTGGTTTTAAACTGTTTTACTAGTCATATTTATAGTAGGTCTTCTTTCTTTGTAGCACTTTGAGATTTATTTTATGTAAAGTGCAATACAAATTAAATGTATTATTATTATTATTATTATTATTACTATTATTATTATTACGTGTGCATGCACAGTTCTCTGCGGCACACCTCAGCAGGTGAGCGCAATCGCACTGATGAGAGCCTTTGGCTGTGCGCAACGGAGCTGAGAACACCAGAAACTTGCACTGCACAAAACGCATGGGAAAAGGACTCAAACCAAAAGGGCTTCCTTTGTGAGCTCATATTGACTGGACTGTTAAAATGTGATCTCATCATTGTATAATTCATTTGCTCAATTCATTTGCTGAGTTAATCAATTTGTTTATATGAGAAGTTGAAAAGAGAGCATTAAAGGGCAAAAATAAGTTAGTATTTAAAATATAGCAAATGTCTTTAATAAAATTCAGAGTGAAAATATTTAATTTATGTATGAAAATAGTATAATATAAAAGTATTTTGTTGAGAAACTGTTAAATTAAAATTAACATTGTGCTATCTATAATTTATATAAACATAAGAAAAATGTTTTCAGGTTATAAAAGTAGACCTAGTTTTCTATTTGGTCAATGCTTATTTTTACAGAATATTTACCTGCAATGGTTTTGTAAAAGTAAATTTCAAATATACTTTTACCTAATTAATTGTGCTTACCTGAAATTGTGTTTATTCGTACTTATCTTGTTTGATAAAAAAATGAACTTATTTGCATTGAGCTCTATTCTCCCATGCGCATAAGTAAAAAAAAAGCAGTGCAGCGGTGCTGTTTCTGGCTGCGCACTATTCTCCCCCTTTACTTAAGCAGTGTTTGGAATAACGGCGTTTAAAATAACGGCGTTACGTAACGGCATTTGTTTTTCAGTAACGGGGAAATCTAACTAATTACTTTTTACGCCGTTACAACGCCGTTATCGTTACTGAACGTTAAATGCGGTGCGTTACATGCATTGATTGAATAAACTGTTATCTGAAAGCGTCACTGGCTTCTTACTCAATGTAGTGAGGAGGTGGGTTAAAAACAAGATGAGCGATTATGTTTGGCTAAGGCGACGTCATGTTTCATGGTAGCCAATCAGAGCCAGTATTTTTACACATGTGCCAGCAAGAGGAGGCGGGTTAATAACAAGGTGAGCGATTATGATTGGCTATGGCGACGTGCCAGCACACACGACACACAAACACGCGACACACACACACTGCAGATTGGATGAAGCAGCAGAGATGGCGAGCGTGGAGCAATCTGATGAAAAGTTGTCATTTTTAAGGTGACGATACAAACACTACTTTATATTAATTGTGGTCAAAGGCAAGAAAGTTCATGTGAAGTGTACATTATATCCAGGAGTGAAGACTTCGTCGACATCCGTTGTAAGCAACTCATATTTAAAGAAACACCTCACAACGACACAGGCATTTAAAAAAATTGAATTCTTTGACATATAGCAACTTTTTTTTTTGAAACAGTAACGCAAATAGTTACTTTCATTGGTAATGAGTTACTTTTATTATAGTGTAATTCAGTTACTAACGCAGTTACTTTTTGGAACAAGTAGTGAGTAACTAGAACTAATTACTTTTTTAAAGTAACGTTCCCAACACTGTGCTTAAGTCAGTCACTGCGTGCACCATCCCAGTTACGGACACTGGGTGAAGTGGCCCTGAAATGTGGGCTTTCCCATTCAAATTTGGCCTTACGCGTATTCTGCTTGAGTTTTTTCCTCTTACGCGCTTCTGAACCTAGAATAAGTGCAGCACCCTGATAAGATGAAACATTATATTGCACAAGTATAAACTTAGTTACAATTTAAGCCACACACACTCATAATATTGCAGAAGAGACTCACAGAGAAAATCTATCCAAACAAACACTGTCACAGGGGTGGGGGGAGTCACACAAGCACCACAACGGATTGATCACATCAGCATTTTTAATATGTTCACATTTACCAGTTTTAGAAAGAAAAAAATGTGTTACATTTAATTATACTTTATTGATGCTTTTCACTCCTTGTCCTGGAAGGGGGTGCGTCACGGAGCTGATCAGCTGTGTGCAATGAAACTATTTTAACACTATGTACAATGCTTTCCATAAAGGTGGGTTAACAAACATAATTTATCCATACCCTGCAATGGGAAACTCTAGATATTTGATGTGTGCACGTCAGCAGTGTGTAATGTTACTAACGTGTGTCATATAAGAGTGTTAAGGAACATTAAAGTGTTCCTTGAGAAGCGTGTTCAGGTGGGTGGAGCCAGGTAGTTCCCAGGGTTTATTCAAAAAAACATGCAAGCGAGCAGGTTGAGTTCTTGGAGAATGTTACCATGGTAACAGACTCAGAGAAGAACATACCTCGCGTTTAGAAATAGGATACTCAGACTTTCCCTCATTTGAGCCCAAACATACTCATAATTTGAACATAACCCGCCTTCTGGAATACCTCTCCGATGTGGAACCAGGAGAATCATCCTTGTTTTTTCAGTTCATGTTCTAATCAAAATCATTTATATATCGTCATCATTTTGTGTTTTCTGTGTCAATTTGTGTGTTTCTCGTATCATTTTGTATATTTTGTTTTGGTGTGTGGTATTTCAGTTATTCTCTCTCTGATTAAAATTCTATCTTTGAATGTAAATGGCTTAGAAAACCCAGTGAAAAGAGCTAACACATTTATCAAAAACAGAAAATTAGAAATTGAAGAGATTTGGATTCAAAAATACATTCCACAGCTTTTATCCAATTTAAGTATGAGTGTCAAAAAGAAGTAAAAGATAATGGAGGTTGGTATGTCATTGTAAAAGGGATTATTGATAAAACACTAATCATATTGGTCAATAATTATGCACCTCCTGAGAGCACGAATGAATTTGTTTGTTGTCATTGCAGTAGAAGCTGAAGATATATGTTTATGTGGGGGAGATTTCAATGTGATTATGGATTATGATCTGGATACAACCAGTATTAGGAGAAGTTAAAAAAATCTATCACAATACTGGTCAAAAAACGGGTGGATGGGAGGAAATATATATTTTGGATGTGTTGAGAGACCTGCACCCCCTGCAGAGCGATTTTAGTCGTTACCTTTCAACACATTCTGTTTATTCCCGGATTTATTTTTTTTCTTTATTGATTTATTTTGCAGAAGGAAAATAGAGAAATAATACAAGAAAGTCAAATTGGGGTGTCAGGTCTATCAGAACATAGTGCCATCTATCTGACAATATGCTTAGCACATAGAAGAAAAGATACGTTATGGAAGTTGAATGAGGGAATATTAAATAATGAATCAGTTTTCAAACAAATTAAATCAGACATTCGGATTTGGAAGACAAAAAATAATGGTGAAACAGACCCAGCGGGATGCACTGAAAGCTATGTTATCCGGGGAAAATTGATAGCAATCACAGGCAATCTTAAGAAATCAGAATAGTAAAGTACAAGACACTTTGAACTAAATAAAACATTATAGTATAAACATAAAAATACGGAAGACCCGATAATACACACACAAATTAGCGAGGTAAGAAAATAAATCAACAACCTGCTCCAAATTGAAATCGAGACAAAAGCAAGATATTTAAAAGAAAATTACTATCAATAGGGTCCGAAAGCTTCAAAACTATTGGTGAGATGACTACGAAAACAACAGGTAGAAACTACAGTTCATAAACTATATGATCTACAGACAAATCAACCTAAATATGAGCCAAAAAGATTAGTGAGTGTAGAGTGTAGATGCAGGCATAAAACAAGAGATTAGAGTAATGTATCTCATTGTACGTCTCATTCAGCACTGTTATTTCTGAATAAAATCTATGAAGGTAGATATGTTGCAAAATGTGAGAGCTTGTAGAATGCGATGTGAAGTTGTAAAATATGATGTGAGCTTGTGTATAAAAAATCCACACACGTGAAATGAATTTAATGTCACAAAAGATGGGAAAAAAATAGAGACTGATATTTACACAAAAATTACAGCTGCAAACTTGTAGTCCAATATTTTTTCACATGTTTTTTAATTACTTGCGTAAATGATTGTTTACAACCACAACTCTCCAGTTACAACTTCTCGAATTTGCCGCTACAGATGCACAAACTACTTTTCTCGTGTGAATCTGCGCTGCTTGAGTTTTGCAACACATTTTGCGAGACGTCTGTAGCAAAACCGATTCATGCTTGTTTTTGTTTATATTTAGGTTAACGCTATGTGGAGATGAGGATCGAGAGCTGACAGCTGATGCAGTGGCCAAGTGTTTAACGTATTTAATAAAATTTTCATTTTTATGAGACAGTTCACATACATGTTCATTGTTTTATTGTTTCATCACATTACACAGATTGTAGATTTTGTAAAATACATTAATACTTGTTGCGCAGATTTCAACAAGGAGAATCACTCTCCATGACAATTTTTGTTCATAAATGACGCAAATTAAATTAAAGAATGTATTATGTTTTGGGTCATTTGTGTCCATACAGCTTCATATCAGTGCTGTAATAATATAATAATCCACTGTTGATCAACTGTGCCCGTGTATTAAAATTGTTTTGGATAAAAGCCTCTGATGAATGAAATGTTATTGTATCCAACCCAACAGTTTCTAGTCATTTACATTCACTGTACTAAACTCTGCTCAGTATTAGTCTTTACAAACACCAATCTGACTGAAACACTAAGTATTCTTTCAATAACAGTTTATTTACTGAGACCAGCAGAAACTGAAAATGTTACATGGAATTGTGAAATAAATAAAACACAAAACAACCTGAATATTATTCTAAATCAATGATCAAAAATTAAAGAGGCTTCAGCATCATAAAACGGTTGTGTTTAGCCTTAGAATGTTCACTTAGAGCTTAAGTACAAAAACTAGCATAATGTTCAACATAAACATAAAAAAACCTTTAAAATAAATACATGAAAGTAATCTGAATTAACATTCAGAATACATTTTGACCAACTCTGCTTTACAAAAACTGCTATAAAACAACCATAAATGATGTGCATATAAAGCAGAAAACAGCTGCTCCAAAATTAAAACAGTAATTTTTCAGCCTTAGCACAGTAATGAAAAGTAAGCTGTGCATATTCCAGGTTCACATTCTGCTGTTGAAAATGCTTATAAAAATAAATGTGTAAAAACAAATTCACAGCATTTTTCTCAGCGACACAATGCTAAACATATTAGGCTAACGAGCTGCTGTTAGCAGTGACTCATCAGTAGCGACAGACTTCTTATTTACAACAACGTACCGTGCAATAGTTTGGCTGACCTGTCCCTGGATAACAGTCACAGTCCGTTAAAATCCAGCCGCTGTTTTTTCAGTGCAGAGGCTTCCATCACGTCCACCATTGCAGCATTAGCTTTGCTTCACCGATGCATCTTTTGGAGACAGATGAGTAAATCAATGTGCATTTTTCCAATCTGAGAAGCACGTCCTGCTCTCGCATTGACTCACATGCGCATGTGATGTTAACAGAAACATGCTGACAATGCTTCTTCTTCTTCTTCTTCTGTTTTAGCGTGGTTGGCACGGCATCCTGCAAAAATATGTAGCGCCACTGTAAACAGGAATTAGACTGCTGCTAGCAAAGTAACGGACAAATGCACCAAATTGTAACGGTAAATGCGTTATTTCTTTAAAAAAATATTGCGTTACAATAGTTACTGTCAAAAGTATCGTTGGGGCGGTAACGCTTTACAAGTCAGTGAGGCTTCATCTGACCATAAATAATTAAACCTTTACTTGAGAGTGACTACGAGCAGTTATAAGATGCTGTGGTGGAGAAAGAAACAGTAACAGTCTATCTTGACCTGGTCCCAGCCTTTTTCTTTATCGCTTCTTAGCAGTACAGATCATCAACGGCAATGCAGCATGCACACAGCACCTTGGCAACATCTCAGGAAAACATGCAGCTCGGCTCTATTTTTCCTCTCCCAGCCCAGATGTACCACTTAGTGATGGGAATTCTGGCTCTTTCTAGGGAACTGGCTCCTTCCGCTCACCTCACTCTTCAGATTTTATGGTGCTTAAATTCATTTATCACCAAAAAGTATGCGCAATATGAATTACTAATGTAAAAAAACAAGCACTATATAAATACACCTTTAATTCTATACTCAACGGAGTGATTAAAAAAAAAAATTATAAAGTACAAAAACAAACATTTAACTATTTACAAATAACTTAACTACTTTAAACCATTAGCTTTTTAGTAATACACTAATTTAAAGTGAAACATGCAGGAACTTACAGAATCACACAACATCCAGCATCCTCCTTTAGTTAAAATAGGCATTCAGGAAAATGAAGTGCCTCAGCTTTGAGGGGTTGGCCCTATTTCTTCTCTCTGTAACGATGCTGTAAACACTGCAGTAGCAGCAACAGTTGCATAGACACACTGACACCTTCATTAATATCAGGTCCACTTGCTTGTCTTTGTTCTTCCCAATGGATGAACAATTCTCATGTCTCATGTCAAGTTGTTTGTGAAGCCTGCGCTATATGAGATTTTCATCTTGCAGACGTAGTTTGGGCAAAGTAATTGAAATGTGTCCAGATTTTGCTGTGTTTCCTGTTGTCACTCATTTTCTCAATTTTTTTTACCTTTCCTGTCTGTTTGCGTTGCGTCCTTGCTCTCTTTCATTCTCATCTCCCTCCTTCCTATCCATGTGCTTGCAGTGTATTGTGTGTGTATGTCCGCCTCTCCCTCCTCTGCTCAGTGCACGGAGCACCGCAGACAAAGACATCACCACATATTGACCAATCATATGCGGCTTGAAGAAAACGTAAAAAAAAAAAAGCGGTTCCCAATCAGGTGCTGACTCCCGTCGTTCACGTCAAAGAGCCGGCTTTTAGAGCCGTTTCGTTCGCGACCGACACATCACTTGCCTTAATTAGTCAAATACCCCTTCCAATTCAAACAATGGTATCTTCCAAATCAAAGCATTCGCGTCTAAGGATGCAAGTGTCGATTTCCTTTATTTTGGGGGATTTACAATCGGCCGATCCTTGCAAATGAAACCGATCTTTTCCTCCAATCTTTTCTACCTCCGCAAACATCTTAAAGTCAGTCACTGTCCTCTTCTGCTGTGAGAAGACTGACAGGATCACCTATCAGGTCATGTGTGTATGTGCATGCTGCCCTTGCCTCTGCTACACAGAATAACAACAACAGTCACGGAGGCGGTTTGCTTAGCTTTTCTGCTGTTCGGCAGTAGTACACAAAAAAAGAGAACAAAAAGCAATTTAAAGAGAACAATTTTTAATTCCTGTAACGCGTAAAAAAGTCTGGTGGAGCTGCAAACAAAACGCTACCTGATTCACTAAGACTGCCACACCGCTGAGTGTGGAGTGTGGTGGGTTTCCCCTTTTCTAAATGCTGATGATGTAAAGAAATCTCCGCGGACACCTTCTTGATATAAACATAACATTTTATTAATACAAAGTGAAGATGACTCTTCGAATTAGACTCTCCATGTTAAGGTCTGAGAGCAGCAAAGCCAAAAGCTACTCTAAGGGAAAACAGCAAAGCAAGGGCCCAAAGAGAGGAAGCAACAAATGTTTACTGTGGACCTAAAGGTGATAAAAATCCTATTTGTCAAAGCGCCGGAATCAGCCAGAATCAGACACTTTTATGACATACAGCTGCGGCTAGTCTGGGAACAAGGAACCTCCTTGGTTTCCGGCTCAATATATCACTCTAGCAACTGGGCTGGCTGGGTTTAATTGTGAAAATGTGAGAATGTTTAACTTTTCAGAGCTTTTATCTTGTAAACTGTTGCGGATTATTTTTCAATTTATATTTTTACATTCAAATATCCACAAAGCTGCTGTATTTGGACATTTTTTTAATTTTTGCACTACAAGGAAACCTAAAACTCAGGACACTTTATTGGTCGTTTAAGACGTTTTTTGTTTAAGTTTGTCCTGTAAATTATTATTTTATCATCTACGCCAAACCCTGTGATTTTTTCTTATTTGTTAAACTATAATATTGCAGTGTAACCTGATGGACAAGTTTCTTTGTTTTTAAAATGTGAAAATGAAAGATTACAGGAACTGATATAATTAACTACCTCATGTGCAGTTAAAACAACAAGTTTTTATTGTTCCGTGGATATTGTTCAATGTTTTACAATAAAATAAGATTGGGATATTCAGGGTGCATGCTCTAAAAAATAAATAAATAAATAGATTACAAAAATCGGGAAGTCAGGCTTTTAAAAAAAAAAATCTGTGATCGGCCAGAAAACTGCAATCGGTGCACCCATATTGGCATCAGGTGTTGCCATTTAAAACATTCTACATTTTCAAAATAAAACTACAAAACACATTCTGTTTAAATGTTTAAATCATGTTTCAGTGAGGGAGAAGCTTGTTATTTCCCTCATTGTATGTTAAACACAAAAGGAAAAGTGAGCTGGGTGAACAAATCTCAGAGAACATCTGGATCTATATGTGGAAAAAAAAACAATACAACACAATCACTCAGCTGGAAGGATATCACCTGGAAAAATCAAATACAGTATTTCTTTACACTGCAAATTAAAAGTAAACAAATGCAGGTCCCACAATCATGCTGGGATAGTGTCACAACTTGGAACCAAACCACACACACATTTTCTGGAAATGCAACAAATTAGAAGCCGCGGGATAATCCATTTTGAGATGCTTCATTGTTTTGTACTTTGGACACTTGGATGGATCAATACATAAACGAGACCAATATCTGGTGAAGATCTTTCTAGCAGCTGGAAAGAAGGCCATCACTAAAAACTGGCTCATGATCAAAGGATCAAACCTCAAAAAATAAATGATAATTATGGATGATAATCTTGAGATAGAAAGGCTTACTTTTAATTTAAAAATGATGGTAGAATGCTTTGATAAGATACAAAGTAACACACCACAGTTATGTTATTAATACACACCCTCTGAGAAATATAGTCTTGATTTTGTATTTCTTTTTTGTTGTTTTTTACTTTTAGTTCATGCTTTCATTTTATTTCATAATTTTCTTTTTTTGTCATGTGGAAAAAATAAGTGCACTGACTAAACAAAATAAAGATTGAAACGGGTGAGGTTGAGAAAATGCACATAACTCTGCAAAGTGTAGCAAAAATTCATACTTGTGCTTTTTTGATAAGGTTGTTTTTCTTCCTGAAGCTGCATGAGGGCGTTCTGCATCTGACTCCTCGCCGCTGTCTATGGCCATGCTAGTAGCTAGGCCACTAGTGTACTGCTGCTAGTATCTTGGTCCACCGTACACCGTGAATATTGTGTGCTGCTGTCGCTGGGAGGTAACGTTTCAACTGTGGGCTGACTAGTGGTAGCAGTCGATGTGAAAGGAGATTTTATCTCTTTTAACCTATTCAAATCAATCAATAAGTTTAATTCACATCAGTCTAAAAATAGTGAATTTATATATACTGTCCATCCATCCATCCATCTTCTCCCGCTTAGCTGTTTCCGGGTCGCGGGGGCAGCATCCTCATTAGGGAGGCCCAGACTTCCCTATCCCCGGCCACTTCCTCCAGCTCTTCCGAGGGGACCCCGAGACGTTCCCAGGCCAGCCGAGAGACATAGTCTCTCCAGCGTGTCCTGGGTCTTCCCCGGGGCCTCCTTCCGGAGGGACGTGCCCTGAACGCCTCACTAGAATGCCCCCTGAACGCCTCACTAGGGAGGCGTTCAGGGGGCATCCTAATTAGGTGCCCGAGCCACCTCATCTGGCTCTTCTCGATTCGGAGGAGCAGCGACTCTACTTTGAGCACCTCCCGAATGACTGAGCTTCTCACCCTATCTCTAAGGGAGAGCCCAGCCACCCTACGGAGGAAACTCATTTCGGCCGCTTGTACCCGTGATTTTGTTCTTTCGGTCATGACCCAAAGTTCATGACCATAGGTGAGGGTTGGAACGTAGACCGACCTGTAAATCGAGAGCTTCGCTTTTTGGCTCAGCTCCCTTTTTACAATGACGGACTGGTGCAGACTCCGCATCACTGCAGACGCCTCACCAATCCGCCTGTCGATCTCTCGCTCCATCCTTCCCTCACTCGTGAACAACAACCCGAGGTACTTGAACTCCTCCACCTGGGGCAGAACCTCATCTCCAACCTGGAGAAGGCACTCCACCTTTTTCCGGTCGAGAACCATGGACTCGGATTTGGAGGTGCTGATTCTCATTCCGGCCGCTTCACACTCGGCTGCGAACCGATCCAGTGAGAGTTGAAGGTCACGGTATGTTGGAGCCAACAGGACCACATCATCTGCAAAAAGCAGTGATGTAATACTGAGGCCCCCGAACCGGACCCCCTCAACGCCCTGACTGCGCCTAGAAATTCTGTTCATAAAAATTATGAACAGAATCGGTGACAAAGGGCAGCCCTGGCGGAGTCCAACCCTCACCGGAAACGATTTCGACTTACTGCCGGCAATGCGGACCAGACTCTGACTCCGGTCATACAGGGAACGAACAGCTCCTATCAGGAGGTTCGATACCCCATACTCCCGGAGGAACCCCCACAGGAATCCCCAAGGGACACGGTCAAATGTCTTTTCCAGGTCCACAAAACACATGTGGACTGGTTGGGCAAATTCCCATGACCCCTCAAGGACCCTGCTGAGGGTGTGGAGCTGGTCCACAGTTCCACGGCCAGGACGAAAACCACATTGCTCCTCCTGAATCCGAGGTTCAACTATCCGGCGGACCCTCCTCTCCAGTACCCCTGAATAGACCTTACCGGGGAGGCTGAGGAGTGTGATCCCTCTATAATTGGAACACACCCTCCGGTCTCCCTTCTTAAAAAGGGGGACCACCACCCCGGTCTGCCAATCCAGAGGCACTGCCCCCGATGTCCACGTGATGTTGCAGAGTCGTGTCAGCCATGACAGCCCCACAACATCCAGGTCCTTGAGGAACTCCGGGCGGATCTCATCCACCCCCGGAGCCCTGCCACCGAGGAGCTTTTTAACCACCTCGGCCCCAGAGATAGGAGAGCCCACTCTCGGGTCCCTGGGCCCTGCTTCCTGATTGGAAGTCGTGTCGGTGGGATTGAGGAGGTCTTCGAAGTATTCCCCCCACCGATCCACAACGTCTCGAGTCAAGTTCAGCAGCGCACCATCCGCACCATACATAGTGTTGACGGTGCACTGCTTCCCCCTCCTGAGACGCCGGATAGTGGTCCGACTAAGAGCGGTTCAATAGCCATATATGAAAGATAAAAATCAAAGGCAGTTCACGTCGCCCGGATTGGCGCTACCGGGGCCCCACCTTGGAGCCAGGCCCGGGGTTGGGGCTCAAGTGCGAGCGCCTGGTGGCCGGGGCTTTGCCCACGGGCCCTGGCCGGGCAGAGCCCGAAAGGACGACGTGGGCCCGCCCTCCCGTAGGCCCACCACCCGCAGGAGGGATCATATGAGGCCGGTGCAGTGTGGATCAGGCAGTCGTCCAGGGCGGGGGCCTTGGCGATCTGATCCCCGGCTACAGAAGCTAGCGTTAGGGACGTGGAATGTCACCTCTCTGACGGGGAAGGAGCCTGAGCTTGTGTGCGAGGTGGAGAAGTTCGGACTAGATATAGTCGGTCTCACCTCGACACATAACAAGGGCTCTGGAACCAGCCTTCTCGACAGGGGTTGGACTCTCTTCTACTCTGGAGTCGCCAATGGTGAGAGGCGCCGGGCTGGGGTGGCTATACTTCTTGCCCCCCGACTTAGTGCCTGTACGTTGGAGTTTACCCCGGTAGACGAGAGGGTAGCCTCCCTCCGCCTTCGGGTGGGGGGACGGATCATGACTGTTGTTTGTGCCTATGGGCCAAACAGCAGCTCGGAGTATCCACCCTTCTTGGAATCCTTAGAGGGAGTACTGGAGAGTGCTCCTTCTGGGGATTCCCTCGTTCTGCTGGGGGACTTCAACGCTCACGTTGGCAGCGACAGTGAGACCTGGAGGGGCGTGATTGGGAGGAACGGCCCCCCTGATCAGAACCCGAGCGGTGTTTTGTTGTTGGACTTCTGTGCTCGCCACAGATTGTCCATAACAAACACCATGTTCAAGCATTAGGGTGTCCATATGTGCACTTGGCACCAGGACACCCTAGGCCGCAGTTCGATGATCGACTTCGTAGTCGTGTCATCGGACTTGCGGCCGCATGTCTTGGACACTCGGGTAAAGAGAGGGGCGGAGCTGTCAACTGATCACCACCTGGTGGTGAGTTGGCTCCGATGGCGGGGGAGGATGCCGGTTAGACCTGGCAGACCCAAACGTATAGTGAGGGTCTGCTGGGAACGCCTGGCAGAGTCTCCCGTCAGAAGGAGCTTCAACTCCCACCTCCGGGAAAACTTCAACCATGTCTCGGAGGAGGCGGGGGACATTGAGTTCGAGTGGGCCATGTTCCTTGCCTCTGTTGCTGAGGCGGCTGATCGGTGCTGTGGCCGCAAGGTAGTCGGTGCCTGTCGTGGCGGCAATACCCGAACCCGTTGGTGGACACCGGGGGTGAGGGATGCCGTCAAGCTGAAGAAGGAGTCCTACCGGGCCTTTTTGGCCTGTGGGACTCCGGAGGCAGCAGACAGGTACCGACGGGCCAAGCGGAGTGCAGCCACGGCGGTCGCCGAGGCAAAAGCCCGGACATGGGAGGAGTTTGGTGAGGCCATGGAGAACGACTTCCAGACGGCTTCAAAGAGATATATATACTGTATATACAGTAATTCATGGTGGCTCCTGACTGCTGCTTTATTTTCTAATTTCCATTGTTGTCACACTGTTTTTCATTTTTATTCAATTACCCCTTGGGACAATTTACATACCCCTGAGGGTACCAGTACGGCACTTAGGGAACCTAAGTGTCGTATTTTAGATTCATGATTAATTCAAGACAATACCAGTGATACATGGCTTTTCAAGGTCAACACTATACTGTATGTAGTGCAATCTTTTTGCGACAGCAATGCATGTTTTTTGATTGCAATTATATAAATGAATTTATTTTATTGCATAATTGTGACCATCACCAGCCGTCCCTAAGAAAGTTTAAGAAAAACTTTATTAAAGGGAGTATATAAAAAGAGATGGGAGTGTTAGACCTTGGTGGGGGGTGGGGGACAGGGTAGGTAAGGGGTGGAGAAGAGTAGACTATTTTAGGGTAATGTGATTTTTTTTTTTTTTTTTTCGCTGGTACGTCTTCATTCATCCATCTCTTTTCTGAGTTGTTTCCGGGTTTGTTGCCGCCGTCGGCACAAATCTCGCGACAACTGGCACCCAGGCCATTTCAGGTGGCAGTTCTCGCGAGGCTAGCGACAGCGTTCAGTTTAGTAAGGCATCTTTTAATTATTATTACATTAAAATACGTGATATTTACGGGAACATACTAATATTGGAAGATGGTGGGAAAGAGGGGTAAAATACGGGAGTTTCCCGGCCAAAACGGGATACTTGACAGGTATGGTAATGCTACTATCCTGTGGCCCATTACTGAGGTTTTTGATCTGTGGTTTAGGGTATTTTTTAATAAACCTACAGATTTATGATAGAATAATCATTCTTCTTTTCTTTTTAATGATTTATTTTCCCTTTGATTAAATCAGAAGGTATTTCTTGAACTGGAACAAATCTTCAAACATTTTCATTTAGGTCAGGGTCTGTTTAGTTGTTGTTTTTACCAGTACAACAAACTTTCAAGGAGATAATTAGTCTCCTTAGTCCTGGTTTTGTAATATACCTGGTTTCTATCTCTCTGCTCTGCTGTGTGGTTTTCAGTCATCTTTATATTTCAAACCCATTATTTGTCTTAACCAGGTTTAACTTAAATAATGGCTTGGATTTAAATAGCACTTTTTCAAAGCCTGTTACACAAACCATTCATTCATTTCCGTGCGCAACAGTAGATTCCGTGATTTTGTCTGCAATTTTGTTAATGTGGATTTTATAGGGCCCTAAAAAATTATGTATGGTTGTCACAAAATCCCACGGCAGACTCATGGAACTCTATCCAACCATTATAGGCGTTCTGTTGATCCCACTACAACACTTGATTTGCCAAAAAATACTTTTTCATAACTTGAATGAGTTTTTATTTAAAAACTGAAAAAATAGTACAAATCTAGTTCATCAATTTAAACATTCTGGTTTCAACGAGTACTTTAAACAGTTAAGTACTTGAGGTGCAGACTGAATAGTTTATTGGTGTATTGGTGTGTGATTCTTCGTGTGGTGAGGATTCTAAGTTTCATTACTATACACTATCATTTATTTGGCCAAACCTGTGCACTGGGGGCCTTTGCCTTTTTTATTATGTGTAATATAATATTGCATCACATACATTAAGAGAAATGTGATCAAAAACATTTGTATTAATAAAAATCCATTAAAATGATGAAAAAGTTTTTTTTTTTTGTTGTTTTTTATGTCAAAGTGTTGTAGTATGATCAGCAGGAGACCAATGAAGATTTCAGTGATTTTGGTGACGTGCAGTGACGTTATTACATATTCTTGTGTCTGTAAATTTAATTAATCTTCAGCAGATTCTTATGTACTGCCCCCTAGTGGAGGGGTAGTGCTTTACACATGTGGGTCAGTAGCTTTGTTTGTGTTAATCTGTCTCAAAAACGTGGGCCAGTTCACAAACGTACTTTGCTCAACCCACAAACACAATAGCATATTTATACATGATAAGTCATGACAAATACACACACATACACACGTGTAAATTGTGGCTGTATTTATTGATCCAAAAAACATGTGGACATCTGAAAAGCACATGTAAAAATTGTAAATACTGTGTATTTGTTAATTTGAAAAACATCTGAAGATTGGGTATCTATTTGTGAATATTATTGAGACGAGTCTCTCCCCTTGCAGCAGTGGTCATCCGTCAGCTCAGACACCTGGAGCTCGTCTTACAGTCTGAGTTTGAAAAGCTGTGAGAGCCTCAGAGCAATGCACACTGTCCTCAACTCCTTAAACTCGTTTCTGAACGTTCCATTCACGGTGATATCCAGTGGCTGTGCCAATTTATTCATCCCACTAGTGTAGGAGACCATGTCTGTGACTTGTCACAGATACTACAACACACCTTTTAACCATAGGAACAGTGAATTGAACCTCCATTTTTCCCCTCTCTCTCACAAGCTGAGAACAAAAAGGCTACAGAAATTTACAACTTAACTGTGTGTCTTCCCCCTACTTGCCATGAACCAAGGCATAGACACTGTGCTTTTCCTCCAAGAATTAACAATGAACACATTTTAAAAGTGGATAAGTGGATTTGTGATACAAATTGAATTTATTTATTTATTTTTCCTACGCTGTGTCATTAACTCTCTTATTCACAGGAAACAAGGACATTCTTCGAATACGGTTACATACAGTAAAGTTACAGAAAAACAATCCTGGCTCTGATTGTTTCTTTTTGCTCGGTCGCGGTGCATTCTGGCAATCTGCCAAAGGCTGCAGGAGCAGCAGGGGGGACTCAAAGTGCCTGTTTTTTTCACACAAACTGCTAGTTTCATGTAAAGCTGTCCTTACATAGGGACAGCTTTAGCAAATATGAAAAAGTCGCTTTTAAAAGAGTTGCAGACTGCACCTTTAAGTCAGTCACTGCACATTCAAATCTGGCTTTACGTGCTTTCTCCAGGAGACTTAAGTTATTTTCCTCTTATGCATCGGCTGCAGCTTACAATGAAACTATGACAGACGTCAGGCTGATGTCCAACTATTTGAACACTGTGTATAATGTAAATAGCAGTAAATAATAAGAGAAACATTGATGACAGATGGTGATGATGATGACTAATGCAAGCTGATCATTTCTGAATGCAGGAATGTAGGAAGTTAATAAAAACAGGCTTTCCACACAAACAAACATTAATCTGGCGTTAGTATGAGGGGGAAAAAGAGAGAGATTGTAACTGTGGTCCGGACAGAAAAATGGGGCCGATCCTCACCCTGCAATATTCTGATCAAATCAACACTGTTCATCAATGAAGGAGTTTCAAATTAAAAGTGCAAGTTATCATTTTCAATGACATTTACAAGCGTTGGGAAAACTCCATGTTCCGTGATTTCTAGACAGCCACCAAAAAATGACATCATGGCCCATTCTACCTCCCTGGCTTCAGAACGCTTTCATTCACAGATCGCTTTTAGTTGACTTAGGGTGTACTCATACTGGCGACTGAGGAGTTTCTAACCCAGTCTTTTTTTTTTTACAAATCTGAAAATGATAAACTTTATAATATATTGCAATCATTAATATGACTCTTCTCAAAATAACAAGTTTTGTATATTGTGTTATCAATTCACTAATGCACTGTGAACTTACGTATAGCATTTAACATAGTGCGGTTATGTCCAAAGGCAGCTCTATACGCTGCGTAAATGGTTGTCATCTTGGGGAACTGACTACGCATGTACAAACACATGCTATGGGAAGAGAGGCAGAGCAGCCGTGTGCTTTTGGGAGGGGGCGTGGCCTCCTCCTGCCTTACAGTAAAGTGAGACACAGCCGTTCCAGGAAATAGCGCTGTTTTAGTAATTTGGGCTATGAAACGCACAAAATGCGGACCCTTTCAAACTTATTGGTACTGTAGACTATTGGAAATGGAAAAATAAATCATTCATAATTATATTATAATTAAAACAAATAATCACAATAATAATTCACCCTTGGGTAGGCACTGCCTACCTTGCCTACCCTGACTGCATGTCACTGTCTACCACGTATGAGTACAATTACCATAATTACAACTCCTTAGCTTTCAGAAACTGTTGGAATTTTTCAGATAGAGCAAAAAATGAGCGGAGCTACGGTCATTTTAATTAACGTGTTCCCAAGATGCATGGGGCCCTGGAAACCCAGTCCAATCATGTAATCCAGCCGTGAAAAGAGGACGTGCCCTATGTCACCAGCTGGTGACAGACACAGCGCACTATCTCCAAATCCTCACTTCTGATTGATCAACCCCACACACGGGGGAGAGGGGAGGGGGGCAGTTTTGCTACAGATGTCTCGCAAAATGTGTTGCAAAACTCAAGCAGTGCAGATTCACACGAGAAAAGTAGTTTGTGCATCTGTAGCAGCAGATTGGAGAAGTTGTAACCGCAGAGTTGTGGTTGTAAACAATCATTTACGCAAGTAATTCAAATAACATGTGAATAAATGTTGGACTACAAGATTGCAGCTGTAATTTTATGTGTAAATATCAGTCTCTATATTTTTTCCCATCATTTGTGACATTAAATTTATTTCACGCGTGTGTGGATTTTTTATACACACGCTCACATCACATTCTACAAGCTCTCACATTTTGCACCATATCTACATTCATAATCTAGAACCTGGACTAATAATATGCACAGGAGACTTGGGTCCTGTATGTGAAAAATATGGGTTATGCCGGAAAGTGCATTCCTACAGCATAGTAAAGTAGTTTTGTTACCAATATTTTAAGTGTAGTGCGTTACTTTACTTTGTTACCCAAAAAAGTAATATTTTCACTGTGACGGATTATCTCCAACACAGCCTGGGGCCTACTGAACAGAAAAATGACTGCCATTTAATAACTACGGCCCCTCTAACCACCACAAACATTAATAATTCATATCAGGCAAAGTGCCATGCCGAGGGACACAACAATGACTGGGATAAAGTAGGATTCGAACCACCAACCCTTCGGTAGTTGACAACCCACTTTCACACTGATCCACTCTCTAATATCACATTACAGTTGGAATTTATGGCCTTTTACTTTTAGGTTATTGACAGTGATGAGTCGTAATTGAACCCCTTGTGAGAGGATAATATGAACAATTACAGTGAGACATGATCGGACTGGTGAGCTTGGAGGGCAAAGTTGGACCTTATAATCAATGTCATTTGATCAACTACAGTTTGGACCACTTTAGTTTTTTATGTCTTTTTCATCATTTCTTCATGAGGCTCTGGAAAATTATATATCAAAAGTTATAATCAATTTGAAGTTTTTGGCAAGAAAAATAGGTTCTTTAACTGTAATAAACAACTGCTTTAATGACAAAACAAATGTTTTCCTTTTACCAAACCAAAGTTTGTTATGAATGCACTCTTGTTCCATTGCCTGCTTTTTAAAGGTGTGTCATTTGCTTTTGTCAATATTTGGCATTTCTTTTCTCTGGATCTTTGATCTGAAACATTTTGATTCCTTAAAGTATTTGCACAATCAGTGCAATGACAGTCTGTATCATATTCCTACTAGTGTGTAGTTCAAATACAGTTTCTCTTTATCTTGCTTTGATTTGATAATCTTAAGATAACATATTCAAAGCTTTCAAATAAACTTATTTCCAATAGCTCACATTCCAGCTGCAGAACCTAAATAGCCCACTAGGGGGCCACATCCAGTATTTGCATACTGCAGTGTGTCTCACAGGACCACACTTTATTTGAGGTGGTGGTTTTCTGGGAGTGGGGGGTGAGGTCTGTTTTTACAGGCACACAAAAAAGAAAGAAAAACAATGAGTTAGAAATAGACTCTAATAAAATAAATGAATTAAATGACATAAAAATGACATAATAATAAAATGTAATTGTTTTTTAAATAAATAAATAAATAACTAGGGATGTACCGAAAATGAAAATTCTTGGCCATATTGCAATTGCATACATTTACATTAATGCTTCAAAAAATAAATCAATTTTATGTTATCTTTTTTATTTTTTTTATTTTTTATTTTTACATAGCAGTGACATTCCAACAGTGCACAATATAAAATTAAATACATAATACAAAAGTTTAACTTGACCCCACTTATGTTTATATTAAATTATAATGCACAGGCCTATAACTGACTGGGCTGCTGAAAGAGAGTCCAAATCTCCACCAGATAAAAGAACAGAGCTGCCTTGCGTTTTATCAACAGAGTTTGTTGTAACATCAGACACAGAACTAGACTCTTTCATGCACCATTTTACAATATGCATGTCTCAAATTTGTCAATTTATAATACAGATGAAAGAACATAACCACCAATGGTCTATTGCAGGGGTGCACATAACATTTTGGGTCTGGTGGCTTTGACTTGGTGCTCATCTTTTCTATAATCACCTCACAGGCGGTACAAAATAGAGGGGTGCATGTCACGTTACATTTACTTGGCCTTGTAGTCCTAATTTAAAAATAGAAGTACCAGAACGAAATGTCTGTTCTTTAAAAAATGCTTATTAAAAGCTTAAAGACTGAAGGTTGTTGTATCTGTTTTTGTTCACCAGAGTTGAATTTTCACCTCATATTCTGCACCACATTGTAGTGTGTTCATCATTAATCTGAAGCCAGCTAATACTTGAATCACAACTCTTCTGTCGTGATTCAGACTCTCTGGCATTTCATTTGAGGTAGATTCACCTCAAATGAGGTGCTCAGTGCGACTTCTTTCACATTTTGACAGTGTTCTAAAAACAATGGCTCATACTCCACACTACAATCTTAGGTATTTATTAATGATAATAATTTTTGCTCCCTACTATAAGCTGGCTCATTTTTGCTTTGGCTTTTCACATGTTTTTGTTGCTTGCATTAATTGTGGCTAAATTGTAAATTATATGATTTTAACTATACTGAACACTTAATACTTAATACAGACAGCTTGGATGAACTGTTCTCATATGTCTGTGTAGATTGTTCAAGGAGAGTGTGATGAGATGTTTAGATGAAAAAGTCTACACTCTTCCTTGGAGCAGTCAAAAACATTAACATGTGTTAAAATGTGTCCTTTGCTCAATTTTCTCTTCCTCACCTCCATCGTGAGGTCACTGAATAACTTGTTCCTTTTGTCTCTCTCTCCCTTGGTGCTGATAATGTTCTGCGCACCATGTGTGTCGGTAAGGCCCTCCCTTCTTGATTCCTCTATTGAGACCACTGATCTGGATTATACCATAACAGATAACAGATAAACATAGTATAATGGAGATCAGTGTTTGAGACACTTGTAACCTCTCATATTGACCAAACGTGTGGCTGAAAATGATTTCATCAGGTAGTCACAGGAGTGATGCACGGAAGTCTGTTGCAGAGATTTACAAGAATAGGACCCCATGTGAATCCATCGGGGCTCTCAGCTGAAAGTCCCCATCTGCCTGTGCTGTGCTTCAGCAGCTTAATATATGTATTAAATGGCACATGGCACCAAAAGGCATGCTGATGCTAAATGCTGGAACACATCCTAAATAGTGCATCTACAAAAAAAATATGACCTTCTTAAAGTTAAATTTTGCATTTTACTGTTGCTTTTCGGAGCATGACCATATATGGGTTGTGACGTAGAGACGGACAATGCCAGGCTTCCCTTCAGCCTGATAGATCAGGCTCACAACACCAATGAAGTTAGACAGCATCGTAACTATTATCATTACACCAACTACTCTCAAAGATGCCTCCATACTGTGCAGCAGCTCATTTAAGAAGAATGGAGTTTCCTTATTAACAGAGCTTGATTCTTGCAGCCAAGCACAGACAGCAGGGCCGCTGGGCTGCTTCCTATTCATATTGAGTTCATAGTAAACTGCTGGTCCAGCCTGAACTCAAAAAAGGCTAAATGTATCTTTTTCTTTTCTTCATAGTACACACATTTCCGTTTGTTTGTGTGGAGAGCCCACTTTCATAAAAGCAACTGTAAGAACTTCTCAGATGAGCCTCATGTATCGCTCCTCGTGCATCATTAAAATCAGCGTGCACGGGGGGCATGTGAGCCACACGCTGTGCTATGTATGTAATATGTATCTGTCTGAATTCTATAAAATATGAAGCATTGTAGAGCAGTGTGTGTGTTGCCAAGTTGGATAGAAAAAGTAGCCATGGAGCGCTCTTCCTGAATGGTGAGGAGAGGGGAGTCGATATCCTTCCTCTAGTTCATATCAATAAGCCTGAATGAATCCTTCAAGCAGAATGTCTATCTGCATCTCATGCTTAGATTCATCTAAGCATGAAGGGGAACAATTTTACCAGCATAAAAACGTTTGTGTACTTTGGAAGTATCGTTCACTAGGATTCCAAAACTGACGTCACAGTTAGGCTGCTGCATTCCATAAGCGGCGTTTGGCGGAAATGGAAAATATGATGTTAAATCAAAGATTAAGGAGAAACTGAGCATCATTTGGCACTTTTATTGATGGATAATATACAAGTTATAAATTGGAAAATTATCAGAATCACTGCATATGCAGATCTTAATAATTTTTTTTTATAAATGTAATCTGTCTCAGTTTGCTTACCGCTATCATAACTCGCAGCAAACTAATTGCAAGAAATGCAGATCTCTCCTTATGCCAAAAAAAAAGATTCCCCTCCTTCTCCATATCTTGCCTTTTTAGTTCACGTTCTCATCTGTCTCATAATTAGGGACGTATATGAGCCATGAAGACTGAACTCTCCTGAAAAGAGCCCTAGGAATTATCCACCATCTGCTCTGCTACGCTCCCATCGCTTCAGCTCTGTCCATCTTTGCTCTGCTCCCTCCTACACATTTACAGGAGTCTTAAAAACAATAATTAGTTGTTTGAGTTGGGGGGAAAAGTCAGCCTATACTCTGTCTGTACTAAGCAAAAAAAAAAAATCAAATCCCACTCCAACACACATTTTGTTCTACATCTCGAACACTCTTTTTTCAGAATTTTCTCACTCGAGGCACCACAGGGATATGTGAACAAAACTGACAAAGAGTCTGGCTCCCTAACAGCCTTCATTAATTAATCACAACATACATTTCTTTTAAGCAGCAATCATCTTAGTTAAACTCTGAC
This sequence comes from Gouania willdenowi, assembly GCF_900634775.1. Lineage (NCBI taxonomy): Eukaryota > Metazoa > Chordata > Actinopteri > Blenniiformes > Gobiesocidae > Gouania > Gouania willdenowi. The sequence continues at coordinate 13,546,021 of NC_041055.1, forward strand.
AATATTGTTGGAACTGGTCTTAGTTGGGCTGTTTATACACTTGAATCCTCATACTTTAAATAATAATTGAAGGAATCACAGCCTGGTTAATTATTTGGATTGTTTCTATGTTTGCTGTGTGTGTCCCATTGCCCTGACAATGTCCTTACCAGTGATATTAAAATCAGGCTGGGTCAAAATATTGTCTGAAATCTGAACGGACAAATAAATCTGTGGAAACGTTGTAGGACAAGTCCTGATACCTACATTTTGGTGGTGACTTAAGCATTTTAAATAGCAAAATGCTATACTTTGTTTCATTTTGCTTATTAATCATAGTATGGTTTATTTGGCGACCGTGGCTCAGGTGGTAGTGGGTCATCTTCTGATCGATAGGTTTGGGGTTCGATCCCAGTACCTGACTATGTGTCGAAGTGTCCTTGGGCAAGACACTGAACCCTAAGTTGCTCCCAGTGGTCGACTAGTGCCTTGCATGGCAGTCCTGTCCCACTGGTGTGTGAATGTGAGAGTGATTGGGTGAATGAGCTGATATGTAAAGCGCTTTGAGACTGCTTCAGTGTGGGGATAAAGCGCTATATAAAATCAAGTCCATTTACCAAGTCCATTTATTTAAAATAGTTTTTTGCCGGTAGCAAACATTTCTAAAGGAACCCCTGGACCCCCCTATCAGAAACCGCGTGGCCTTACTAGATGCCACACAGTCCCCAGGACACACAGAGGCACCTCACCACCCCGCCCCGCACATCATAACTTTTGTTTGTGCCTCATTTAAGAAAATAAATCGTTCCACTAAAGCAAAGGCTCTTAAAAGTTGATGATTATATACAAATAGCATGGCGGGCACAACAGACTCACACACTCCAATAGATACCTACTTACTGTATGTGGACATGAACACCTATAAATATTAATGCTGTCAGGAAGTGACATGTGTTTATACAAAAACACTAGTGTTACTTGACTACCTGCAAAAAAAAAATTGCTGCTCCCTAACCTTGCTGACATACACCAATAACTGTTTGTTCATGTTAACAATTATTAGTGCTGCATTTAAGTGATTATTTCAGCTAAAGCAGCTGCGATTACAGGACTGCTTGAACAAAAACACATTTATGCCCTTTACCTCGTTTGTTCGTTTACCTTCAAACTTATAAAGTGAAAAAATTAAAGGAATTAACAATTTTTTAATCCTTTACATTTGTTCACTCTCTGAAAAAAACTAGGACTTTGGACAATGCATGTCAAAATAAACTAGTATTTATATTCACCAACAGTGTGTATGTGTGTTATTCCCGCTGTGTGCGATCAAATGGACATGGCATCCATCAGAACAGCACTGTCACTTCAGAGCATTAACACATCAATTATTCAATATAAAACAGCTACATTTTCAAAATAGAAAATATTTTCTTTTCATGGTCAGCAGAATTAAAAGCTTCACATCGAATAAACACATTCCATGATTTAATTTTCAGTGTAAAAGTATGTAAGCAGATGCTTAATTCAGATCATTCTTATCCATAACGATGTTCTCTGTGACTTGTGCTAATTTATGAAAATTATGCTAAAAATGCATGAGCAACACAAGATCTGTTCATCTTCCCAGATTTTTTTGTGTCGCCTCATTAAGAACAAGCGACATATAAGCTTTGTGGAGCTCCCAGAGACAAAACATCAATACCTGTGTCCTAATAAGCATTTAAGCTAGTTCGATTTTGCACAGTCAGAGTGCCCAGTTCCTCACCTTTATTCATCTGGCTGGCCTTCATCTGCTCCAGTCGACCCACGCCATTAATTACCTTGCGGCTAGCTTCTAACATTGCTGACAAACATGTCACAAAGCACAGCACAATAATAGAAACTTATGAGGGGTAGCTCTGGGTTCTCTCAGGCTGGGTTGTCATGGCATGTATTTTATGTCATAGATCTAAGGTGAAGCCTTCCTAGCATCACTGCATCTCTCGGCCTATTGGTCATGTACATGTTTTGTCAGGACCAATGGGTTCATAATTCTTTGACAATGTAGCGACAGATGTGCAGCAGCGTGTATTTCAGTGTAACGCAAACATGACAAAAGCTTTTATCCCCCTTTACAAGGGAATCCATGGCAAACGCTTCAGTCCTTATAATGCTACTGTTACAAATGACTTTAAAGCTTCCTTTAAAACAATATCATTTAAAAATATTAAACCAGGGTTTTGATAATTCTGATAAAGTATGGCAAAGTCTAAGAATAACCTGACTTGTGTTGGGCAAGTTTAGTAGTTAGTGTCATTTAAATGTACAGTAATTAGATACATTACAATATTAATGTCTTTGAAATATAATGCTTTACAAATTACTTTGGAGTTACTTTCACCAAAATTACAGCAGAAGTATGACTAGCATTCTGAAATGCTAAAATATTGTTTATTGTATCTGATTATATATCCAGTGAGGGGTGATGTGGTATAGCATAATGACTGTGTAGGCTACTAACAACTTAATATAATAGGCAGAGTGAAGGGTCATGGTGCAATACAATAAGTAACAATGACCATCTGAATCACAAAAGCAGACAAAGTTAAAAACTGGTAAGTTATGATAAAGATATCGTAAATATTTAAAGTCTAGGCCTATTCTTATGAAACACAATAGAGCTAAAAACAACTATAATGTCACCTATAGCCTAATGACATGAAAGACACAATTTCTTTTTGTTTACATTGTTTTATTCTCTTGCACATTGTGCACAGTTTTTTACTGCTGCTGACATGGTGACCAATATATATATATATATATATATATATATATATATATATATATATATATATATATATATATATATATATATATATATATATATATACATATATATATATATATATATATCAGCTGTGAAGCCTGCAGGTCCAGAACCACTTGTGAAGTCAGATCAAACCAACTTTGCAGTTACTGGAGCAGCGTTTTCCAAAACCAAAAAGACGAGCAATAGTTATCTTCCCCTTTGAGTTTGCCGCAGCGACGATCGTCAGTGGCATCACTCATTTTTCTCAAAAAAAACAAACTCCAAAAGTCACATTTGGAACTATTTTGGCTATAAACAAGGTAGAGACGGTAGAGAGGCGTTTCCATCAAGCTATAGGAGCCAAAGGAGGGAACACATCTAACCTCATAAAACACCTGCTGTGACGTCACACACATTTTTATCTAAGACAGGTTACTACACCCTGTTTATGTTCTCATTGGCTAATATTAAAGGATGTCAAAGTATAAAGCACCTACAAAATACACAACATATAGTTTTCACAGGGAATCAGTTCCTGTTTATTGTATTTTGTCCTCTATGGTTTATTGTGTTGCTTTTGCACATGTACTCTTATCATACACCAAACAACACTATAAGTAATGAATAAGTATATAACTTGTACAAATATATTGCAACTTCTATCATAGCAGGGCCACAAAAATGGGTTTGTTTGCAAGGAGGGTCATATGATCAACATTCATGTCGGCATTTAGAATAATGAGCGATTTGAGCATTAATACAGGAAAGAGTTTTTATCGTAATTTTGCGTCTTTCTGTCATTCTGTGTATGTTTGTTGTCTTGCTTCTCAGACATTTTGTGCATTGCTGTAGTATTTTTGTGTATTTTTTTGCAGTCATATTGTGTATTTGTGCTGCCATTTTGCATTTTTTGTGTTATCTTGCTCTTGTTTTGTGTATTTTGCTGTCATTTTGTACATTTAATTTGGGGGCCGCATAACATTAGACCAAGGGCCGCATTTGGCCCCCGAGCTGCCAGTTGCTTATGTCTGCGCTAGTACAGTTGTACTAGTTGTATTAATTAGAAAACGCACCATGGGTTTAAACCGTTTACTAATGTTAATGTCAAATGTATGAAGGGATGGAGTACAGTTGGGGAATGTCACAACTAACTTTAAATTCAAAATATATATATATATATATATATATATATATTGTAAGTTTTCACAAACCACAACTTAAGTGGTATAAAAAAATGTTTTTAGGCTTTTTTATTTTTGCCTATTATACTATTTAGAGTGTTCCAGATTGCTTAATTTGTGGCAAAATCCAAAAAATTATCTGGGGGAGGATCCCCCTAGACCCCCCTACAATGGGTTTGTTGTCACCTTTTTCATGCCGTTGGTGTTTGCATGTCTGTAATTAAAACTAGCATCAGGAGGCCACAGTGCAGTGCGTGCGTGCGTGTGTGTGTGTGTGTGTGTGTGTGTGTGTGTGTGAGAGACAGCTATTTTTAGATCAGTGTGGACCATGTCCCTGTAGTTACTTTAGGCCCGATTAGAGTTTGAGATCCAGAGTACCTCGGTTCTGATGGGTCCGTGGTCGGTGGTTCGTCTCTTGTGGTAGACGGGTTGTTGAAGAAAAGTCTGAAGATCAAAGTGTGGTTCTGGCTTGTGGTCGGACCAATGGCCCTGTTCATTGTTCAGCGTGTTTCACAGCTCATTCAGTCAGCAGGTTTCTACTTTTTCTGACTTGTGTTCTTCACCACGGCTCGAGAACTGACCTTGCGTGGACTTCATCAGCGCAGCGTGCTTTGCTCTATCGGCCTTCAGGCTCAGCTCAGATCATGCAGACCTTTGTCCTTGTGTTGGTTCAGTGTTTCATCTCTTGCAGATGGAAATGGAGGTTTTTTTTCTCTGGACGCAAAAGCTTATTTAAAATTCTAATGAAAGAAAACACTTTGAGGTTACAAAGAAAATAAAAGATTAAAAAAGACATCACTGTAGTGGGAAACTTAGCGGCCAGCACCAAAATCCAATGATTTGAATTGTGTGCTTTGGTTTTATAATGGTCTAAGCAATTTTATTGGTCGACACGTTTTCGGGAGCCAATTAGATTGTTTGGGTGGTTCATGTGGGCTGTGTTTTTATCATGTGGGTGTGAGTGAGTGGATAAATGAAAACCCCTTTGGAAAGGAAATTATAAAATAGCTCATAACAGTCATATTATAACCTTCATAACGAGATGAAAGCAGAGATCATAATTTCCCGAACAGTTTGATACTCGACAAGATATGCTTCATGTAGTTAAATGAGAGATATTCCTTAAAGACACTTAAAGACCATCTTTACTGTATATGACCTTATTTTAAGAATTCATTGAGTTCCTGTGAATAAAGATAGGTAATGGCAGTATAGAAAAATACATTTCAAACTTTTATCAGAAATTTGTGTCCGCTGTTAGAATACTTCATTGTTAATTCTTGGAGAAATTTGTGTGCTTCAAGAAGCAGGGGATAAGCTACCAATCATAAATTCCTGTAGCCTCCTTTGTCTGTTGTGAGGAAGATAAAGGCATATGGTTCTTTAAAGTTTGTGACGGGAGGACATGTCTTCCTACACATACACAGTAATGACAATAGTTCTTTCTCTATATTTTTATATATTATTATATATATTATTATATTCTCTATATTTATCCTTTGTACACAGCTGTCAAATCTACAATGTTTCAGCACCAATGACAGTGCAAAATCATAAGGCCATAATTCCTCTAATGAATCAGCAGTACAGCAGTAAATGAAAATTGTGTGCTTACCTGTTATTTGTCCAAAAGAGAAGGAGAACTTTGTATCCACGCAACTTTTTTACATATTTCACAGCCGAGGCCTGCCTTGTCTTTCATGAACTGATTTTCTGTGTCAATATCCATACCAGAACTTTCACCGTCATCTCCTTCTCTTTTCTCTGTTCCTGAGTCCTCCTCATGTCCAATGGATATTATTCCTCCAGTGTCCTGTCTTTTGGAGGCTGTTTCTCCTGCATTAGCATCTATACTACAGGTGCTGCTACTCGCTACGCTACTGCTGTCCTGCCGTTGCTCACAGAAACAACCACATACTTCTTTACCTAAAGCTTAGCTTCACTTATTGGCTTAAAAAAAAAAAACTCTTTAAACCAAACTTCCTTTTTTGTGCCATTTTCTATCATCTTCCAAGCTGACAAGACAATGTTTGCTGAAAATGACACTTCAGACATTACGTGGGCATGGCCTGATTTTGCCCTCTCTTCCTCTCTCGTGCTCATTATTTACATTTGCCTTTGTGTGTAAATTGACATTTCCGGTGATTACTCAATAAACTCAATAAAAGACGCAGTTGCCCAAATATAATATATGACCCCGAACACCTTCGCAAAATTCTATAAGGTGAACGTGGCCTCATCTGCTGGAAGGGGTTCTCATCGTCACAGTCAGGTGAGGCATCTGACATTGGCTCCTCGTGACCTTGCTGGTATTCGCCATTCAGTGCTCCGCCTCTAGTGGTCAACAAGGATGAAATAGAACAAAGTTTACATTTGTAACTACTGTTCTATGAAAAAAAAAAATCCAGTTAACCTTTCCAGTAAAAAAAATAGTTTCAATAAAACAATAGTCAACATTAACAGTCACTGAATAAGAAAATGCAGAGTAAAGTGTGTGCGTTGGAGAGAAAAAAGCTGGACACCCGAGGCGGAGCGTGTGGAGTCTGGTGTGGCTGCAGTGCAGAGAGGATGCTTTGCATGGCGCTCCGGACTCACCGCTCCAGTGAGCTCCTGTGTCTTTCTCTCCATGTTTTTACCCTAAAACTCTAGTGTCGCATTGATGTCAGGCCAGAATCAGCTGATCCGCAAGCAAATGACATTGTGAGTGACAAGCGCTACTCAGGAGCTCAGACCAGCTGGATGATTCTCAGTAGGTCATCTGCAAACGGTACTGAATGATTGACAGATTCTGTTGCTGCATTACCTCAGATCAAAGGCATCAACAGATCAATTGGACGGTTTCTGTCCAAATCTGCCTGTTTTAAGAGCAAAGTTACAGGATCTAGCGGAGCACCCACATTAAATTAGGGGGGAAAATATAGGTTTTTGGTCAGGTTTTAAAGTTGTTGTTTTATTTAAAAAAAAAAAAAAAAAAAAAAAAGGTTTTCTACATTATTAAGTGTTTGCTCAGCAGACAGAGAAGTCCCCCAGCCTCCAATTGAACTTCTTCAAATGTCATTTTGTGTTTCTGTGCACATCTCTCCACTTTATATGAGCAAAATGTTCATTTAAATAGGGCGGTCTCAACCACTACTAAAATCCACCTGTTAGTGGCGCAGTGTTAGTGAATTCCCCACAGCAGGTGAGCAAACAGCGCCACCAAAGGATTTAGGGACGTACCCGGTTTACCATCCTTTATTACAGATCTTAGTGAATCTGCCCCTTAAAGTGTAAACAAGTTACTTACAAGCACTGTCCAGGGTGTACCCCTGCCCAGCGCCCAATGAGATTGGCAACGGCAGACCCCCGCGACCCTGTGAGACAGGAGCAAGTGGGTTTGAAAATGGATGGATGGACATCAACACTAGAATGTGCTTCAGTAATGGCATTTATACATTTAAATAAAGCTACAATAGCTGCAGACTCAAAGAGCTCATGGGCTGATATTTTATGCCATACATTTGTGCATGTGGGTCACTATTAGGGTTACTGTATGCAATTGATTTATTTCACCCCCTCACACCAGCAAGACAAGTAACAGTTAGGCTAACATTATAGTGATATGTGCGTACAGAATCTCTTCTGGTCCTGGTCACACTACCCTTAAAAAGGCCAGATACCATTGTACACTGATAACATTTGCCAATGCCTCTTCTCATAGACTCTGTCACTGTTATGCTTAGCGCAATCAGCAGCATACAAAACCCTGAGAGCACAGAACAACTACAGATTCATTGGACACACTCACTGAAACCTTTGAATACCGAACCGGTCTGCCCCAAAAACCCTGTGACCAAATAAATCCTGTGTCCGCATCTGACCTGTAACCCTTTAACTTGACTTCGTCTCGTTTCATTCAAAACCACCACAACAGTTAGTATTGTGTCGTCTGTATGCACATTTTCTAGAGTGAAAACCAATTCTGGCAGTAGGCAGATGTAACTTATTAATAGCATTTTATGTGTTATAAAAGACCGGATTCAGCAGCATAACACACACGCCCTGTCACAACCTCTGCTAGACCTGTCATTGATGGATGAGCCTGCAAACCTTCCCAGCCACACACATATGAGATATAAAGACAGCAACACAAAAGCCACACAGGTTGGCTACAACTGAGTTGCTGTACTTGGTTGCAGAAAAGCACTGAAATTAAGATCTTTTTCTATTTTTTTTTTTTGCATATTTTAACAAGTCTATTTTGGTTTTCCCCAACAATTAAAATCCTGGTATTGTTTTTAGCAATGCTCCTGCTTCCATGTTAGCTATAGAATATATGGTTGGATTAATCTAAAGTGGAGAGTGAGAACGATAAGATCTGAACAGCAAGAAAGGCTCATAATGAAGAATTCACTTAACTGTATGTTCGAGGGGGATAAGGTTATTCGTTATGAATGTATGTATTATAAAGGAAAGGGGGTGCGACCTCTAATGAGGGATAATAATGCTATGCAGCACTTATTATGAATTCATAACCAGCCAGGAACGGGGTATACCTATATACAGTACTCTTTCCGTTCAGACACTATTAAGACAAAATAACCACCAGTTTATCATTGTAACAGTTGTTAGAGCTACTATCTTTACCAGGGAACAACTATTTATTCCTGGTAGGGATGTAACAATTCATCCAACTCCTGATACGATTCGATTCACGATACTGGGTTCACGGTACGATTCTCTCACAATTTATTTTACAAAATGGGACTGTAGAAAAATGATGACTGAAAAATATTCCTTTATTTTTTGGGGGGAAAATACTGTACTATTTTACTTTTATTTTTCATTGTCAAAATAATCCCTTGAAAAACAATTCTAAACAATGCAATTTAACTAAGAATACATCTTAAATGAAATAAATAAATAAAGGAATAATACAAATGAAGAAGAAGCCTATTAATTTAAATTCTGATTCTGTAGTAAACAATGCAAAATTGCATAATTGTTTTTTTTTTTTTTTAAAAAAAAAAAAGTGCAACTGAAAATGTATTTTGTGCCTTAACAATTGAACTTAAAAAAAAAAATTGAGTCATTGCATTGTATTTACGTGAGATATTTGTTTAGACCAGCAGAGGGCGCTGGTAACCCAGTGGTCGGTTGGCATGCAGATTCTTGCGGTGAAGAAGAGATGCTATGCGCTAGCAGACAGAGCAAATAGAAAAATTTGACTTTTAGAGATATTCACGTAATTTTACATATTCTTTCGGTGTTAAAGGGGCAAGGCATCATTTATGAACATGTTTAAGAGTAGAAGGCGGCCAGAAAGAAAGTAAATGCAGATTCCGCCCGCTGCCCCTCACTTCTGGACAAGAGGATAAATATATATATATATAAAAAAGTACTGCAATTCAATTTTCACAGTATCGATGTGAACCGTGATACCTATGAATCGATTTTTAACTGCCTTACAATTAATCGTTTCATCCCTAATTCCTGGTAATTGTTTTCCGGAGTGTTACTGGGTGTTTTACCGGTTCATATCTCCCGTCCGCTCCGCGGTCCAAACTGAAACTGTAGCCACACACACACACACACACACACACACACACACACACACACACACACACACACACACACACACACACACACACACACACACACACACACATACACATACACTGCAGTCGCGTTCTGAACGCATCTTATACAAACCCCAAGTAAACAAACCAAACAGAGCAAGCCGCAGAAACAAACTAGGGCATTTAGGAATCGAAGAAATCCAAAAATCTTCGTAATGGTTCTGTGACCGGACATTAGGAACCGGTTCCTTTTTGGAACCAATTCTCGGTGCCCAACCCTAGTCTTGGCGTGGTTGCTCTTGTTCAGTTCCTGGTTGCTTTTATGGGGCATCCACCACATCACTCAATGGGTTTTGTGGTAGGATTGTGTCAGTCCCACTGACCAACACCAACGAGAGCCTATTTTGGATACTTTTTCTGATTTTGACTATCCTCCTGACTTGTGACTTGAACTTTGATTGGATCCACAACAAATTGTTTTCAGAGGAACATTTTCATTTGGACATTTTATGTTTTTATTTCTTAGTTACTGGACCCAGAGGTATTTCATTGTGCAAAGAGTTTTTTTTTATCAAAACTAATTTTTTTTTACATTTACTCTTACCTGTGTCCAGTAGTTATTGCTCTTACTCTTAGCTCCTACGAACCTAGGTAGTGACGTGTACATACCCTGAAGTGGGTTACATATAATTTTATTATCCTCTTTGCTATGCTATTTCTGAGTTTATTAATTACATGATTTGTTCTCTTCACTCAATAATTCTAATAATATATTATACATTTTATAGAGCGCTTTTTTGGACACTCAAGGTCACTTTACAGAATTAAGGGATTATCTTTCACTCCACACAATTGTGGTAAGCTACTATTGTAGCCACAGCTGCCCTGGAGCAGACTGAAAGAAGCGAGGCTGCTAAAGTGTGCCATCGGCCCCTCCGACCACCACACACTCTCACTCACACACTACATTCATACGAGACAATGTGGGTGAAGTGTCTTGCCCAAGTACACAATGACAGATACTGGGGCGACTGCCACCCCACTCAAACTTACAGTACATGTAATCCGTAACAAAGGGATGGCTTGTTTTTTGTGTTGTCTTTGTTTTAATTTCTTTGTGTAAGCTGCATGCCCCTGAGTTAGGCTTGCCCCAAATCAGCACACCTGTGGAGCGGGCTGACGGAGAGATTGGCTGAGGATGGGAGAAGCGCTGAGGACAAGCAGCACATGAACACCAGAGAAGCATCGAGGATGAGCACCGGAGGAGCAGTGGATGAGCACGAGGGGCCCTAAACCTCCATGGGAAGTGGAAACAAAGAGAATCATGACAAGACGCAATGGCAGGGGAGAACCCTACCTTGCCCGTAAGTGGCCGCATATCATTGGTAGCAGTGCCTGTTTAGCTGGAGCCTTGGGCCCTGTGGTGTGTCTTGTGGAGAGCGCGCTTTGTGCTGTGCAATGTGTGTCAGAGAGGAGCTGTCAGATTAACCCAGCGGACCAGTAGACTAGTGTGGCGTTCAGCTATGGAAGAGCACCACAGACAAGACGATCCCACGTAGTGACGGGTCTTCCCTGCCTGGCTTGTAAGTAACTGAAACAGTAGCGGTGCCACTAATTATGTGTTAACAGTTGTCTGATCGTGTTGTGAGTGTGTGTCGACCTTGCTGGCCCGCTGTCTTGTGCCCTAGGGAACTGGAATCGAGTCGGCCGGCGGGACCACCCAAACTCCTCTTAGCCTGTTGTGTGTGTGTTTTTAGCTTATCTTCTGAACTGTTTGTTCTTTTTTTGGTAACACCAATCTTGCTCTTATTTAGTTTAATTTTGGTCTCCACCTACTACAACTTTAACTAAAACAAATAATAGTATCAAAACCCTCCACTACATAAAGACATACATCTGATAATTGACTTTTTGCATAGCAGGTTTTGTATGAAAAAACAGGTAATTGTGTGTCCACACGAAAAAGGGTAAAACACTATAGTAAACATATCAGGCCTCTATGTGGTGCTGTGATGCTGCCACAGAAATACACCAAAACAGAGAAGAAGGCAAAGAGAGAAAGGCAGCATCTATTTGCAAGCATGTCTGGACTAGGAGTGGAGGTTTTTTCTATTTTTTTCTTTATTTGGTCACCAGAGCTAGCCTCTTTGGCGCCCTAGGCGATATTTTCTTTTGACGCCCCTTATACTGCTTAAGCAATTGATATTTACATCATTGTTTTATCAGAATCATTTTTAACACTTACATAGTGATCTATACCATACCCACAAAGACACTTTACATAAGGAGAAAACATGAGCAAAAGTACTTTTTGGATGTTTTATTTAATTTTGATAAAAGGGCTTCACAAACAAGTAAATTAAAGCCAATTTAAATATCTTAGTAACAGGTTCAAAATACAACTTATGAATATTATTAGAGTAAGGCATTGCACAAAAACAAGATACAGATTAAAGATGAATATATATTGGTGGGTTGGCTCATCAAGTATTCTTTTTAATTTAAATACTTATGACTAAAATGTTTTACTAATGACACTCACATTTTGTGAAAAGCTACAAAACTTCCAGATTTAACATAATATTACTGAAATTGTAGAAATGAACACACCAATTTAAACAATTGCAGTTCACAGAGGTGTTGAGCAAATAAACTATTTAGTAAAAATAGTGTAATTTTCTGGTGGTGATTTATAAAGCAGCTTTAACCAACACAAGCTAAAAAAAGCCCCATCCATTCTATGTTGAGAGATTGTCTCAAAAATATTCACAAATAGATCCACAATTTTCACATGTTTTACAGATCCACACTAATAATTTACACGTGTTTTATCATGTATGTGTGTATTTATCATGAAGTATCATGTGTAAATCTCTAATTGTGCTTGTGAATTGTATAAAGTGTGTTTGTGGATCAACCGGTGTGTGCGTTTATTTTTTAATCAAACATAACGCAGCTTTGCTCAGATCCACACACACAGGGCTCCCGTGTGTGAATCTTAGTTACGTTTGTCTCAAAAATGAACGCGCACGCAGGTCGATCCACAAACGCACTTCACATAATTGCAAATGTGCATCTGTAAAACACATGCACCTTGTGGATGTATTTGTGGATTTGAAAAACAGATGTGAAAATCTAAAAAAAACATGTGAAAATCTAAAAAATACCAGTGAAAATTGTGGATCTATTTATGAATATTTTTGAAACAAATCTCTACCAATACGATTCATTCTTTATTCCAGCCTTACTAGTTTATTCTCCTGGTTTTACTGGCAGCGAAGTCATCGATGACATCGTCAAATTTCCTCAGTGAATCTAAAGGGGAAAAAACAGAATGTGAACCCACTAGCTATAGTCTATCAAGCAAACCAAGTCACAGGAAGTGCATGATGTGATTAGAAATTGATAAATATTTAGATATTTATAAATAGAAAAAGAAGCTGTACAAATTTGAGATGTAGCACAAAACAGATAAAATGAGAAGTTATTTATTTATGAAGTAGATTGACAAAGAAAACTAAAAACACAAGTTTACATATAAAATACAGTTTTATTTAATGTAAAAATGTTATGGCTAAATTAGAATTATTAATGTTCTTAATAATTTATGCATCTATAATATGTTTACCTATCTATAGATCGTGTCAAGTCATTTAAACATATATCGATTAAATAAATAAGGCCCCTTGTGTAAAATACAAACTGTGACATCACTCCTTACATGTACATAACGCATAGTTCTCCTAAAATGATGTTAAACTACAATGTAATAAATTTAAGAGAACACTGTTGCCATGCATTCAATGTTTTTTTAACTCATTCAGTGCCAGCCGGTTTCAGATTTTCTACCCCCCTCAGTGCCAGCTGTTTTTGAACATTTTGACTGATTTTTAAAGACCCACAGAATATTTTGTCCTAGGACAATCTGAATTCTGACACCAGATTCTGAAAGATCTGTCAAGTCTCCACTTTCATCAGAAAAAATAATTTTGATTTAAGCTTGTTTCGTTCTTCTGTAATCAGCAGTTGAATACCGGAGAGGGTCCCATTCCTCTCTCTAACACTCCCTCTATGTCTGCTTCTTCCCTTGTGTGTTTGCTCCTGTACTCCTTCTGGCTTTTGTCTTGCAGGTCCGTGGGATCCTTAGTGTGGAGTTACAGAGTCTCAACAACTCTGTCTCCACCCTTTCCTCGCACACACCCAACACAGCATAACGTGGATGGCTGTTCATCATAGGAATGGGATCCACACAAGGTTCCTGCTGCTTAACAGAAGGTTTTCCTTGCCGCCATGATGAATTCATGTTGGGTGTGGGATACATACAGTATGTATGTGTATATACGTATATATGCATATGTGTGTATCCATAAAATGAAGAGTCCGTCCTTAAGACTGCTCTACTGTAAAGTGTGTTGAGATACCATTGGTTATGATTTGGCACTATACAAATAAAGATTGATTGATTGATTGATTGATTGATTGATTGATTGATTGATTGAATAGAGGCAAGTGTCACACAAATCGCCAGTTTGCGACAAACTTTTTTGCTTTAGGGACACCTCAACATTGTTTCCTTATATAAAACTAAAAAAACATCACTGAGACCAGGATTTTGATGGCAAAATCATTATTATTTTGCTATCTGGGTCAGAGTTGAATGTATTTCTTACTGTATTTTGCCGTTTCTCCTCCCGTCAGTCTGCACACACGCAACTTCCTTCCCCTCCCGGAGTGTCACCGCTCACCCCGTTTTTTTTTTTTATTGTTATCGCTCACCATTGCCACACTGCAATACTCGACTCAGTTCCACACATGCTGTGGTCGATTGTGAGAACTTCAGCATAAACTCTCGTAGCGCCATTTTATGTCTCTTGAACTCATTTTCTCTGCCTCTAAACTCTGTCCATCACTGATGACCTCTCATCCAAATGTGTGCTGCTATCTTGCTCACAGTTGAATGTTTTGCTCACTGCCTCCCCTCGTCAATCACACAGACGTAACTTCCTCTTCCTCCCGACACACAGAGCTTACCATTTGGCGCAGTTAGTTGATGGTTTTATCACATCGCAACATTATCAATAATCCACTCCATACATGTTGTTGTGAGATGCTGGATACTTCACAATATCACACCGTATCTTTAGTTTTTCGTGGGCGGACTACAGATTTTTGTATTTAAAACATGATTCATTGTCAAATGTAGATCATATTTTTCACTGCCTATTTTTTATTAAGAGGCAGATACAAAAATAAAATAGCTACTGATGAGTGACATTTTTAGTATTTATTTAGCAGGTTTGACAGCTAAATAATCAAAACACTGGGTTCTGAGTGGGCTGTGCTGTGTTGTGGAAATAGCACCCTGATTGTTTACTGGTCCAATATATTGTCTCCCACCAGTTTCAAGTCAAGCCTTTAAGTCAGTTTGATTTATCTGTCAGTACTTTTGTCAATTAATGGCTTTTCTTTTTAGTGATAAATGGGCTTTACTTTGCACACTACACTATACCTGCCTGCCTTCTCTGCAATTGGTTCTTTAACACTTCACCCTTCATCATATCATGCACCAGCTATGATTTATATAGTTCAGAAAAACTTTTGTATGTTTACATAGGAACATTTTGAATAAATAGACAGGCGCTAATAGCTAGTTGTTCACTGGGATTATTCAATTGTAAAACCATAGTTTTACAACCATGTAAAATATACTAAATATTTCAACCTCTTTTCATCCAGAACACATAAAAGAAAAACTATTTCAAAATAAAAAAATTAAAAAAGCCTTCTTGTAAAATGTTGGAGCCCTGAAACTGTAGTCAATCAGATTAACCGACTTTTTTGGTATGGACAGCTCCACAAAACTAGTGGCTTCGAACAGAGAACATATTGGGTATCATTGGTTTGATGAATGATGAAATAAATATTTTTTTATATGATTTTGTGACTGGAAACATTTGCTTTTGTTTAGTTAGAGCACAATTTGAGCACTTGCATTCAAAATAGTTTGAATTTCAATAACAAATAATTTTGCTTTGTTTATTTTCTGAACATTTATTGTCACAACTTTTCTTATTGCCAGAATAGCTAGCCTGGTTGACACACAGCTCAGTGAAATGCAAAGCCTTCCTCTCAGCCAGAGAGCCCCCCCCCCCACGACAGGGTTTGATTTACACTTCTGCAGAAAATACTGAAGGAAAGGCGTGCTTGACAGTTATCCATAAATATGGATAAGGCACTCAAACTGCAATCAAAATATTCACAAATCATAGATTTACGTTTTGCAGCTGTCAATAAATATCCAAGTAAAATTTGTATGCCCTCTCAAGATGTCATTAATCAGCTTTTTTTTTCTTCTCCAGTGCCTGGGGAAAATATGCTTACAAAAAAATTACAAAAAAAACATTTAAAAGGTGTTTCCCATGGCAAACAACATGAATTGTATTAAGGCTAAACACTTATGATCTCTTGATGAGAGCATTCCTTTGTGAGTAAATTGATTTAATCAGTTTTCCATTATGTACAAAAATAATTATTACCACAGAGCACATGTTTTTTTCTTCCCTGAGAACATTCTATACATTTATCAACACTGTTCTACACATGCACACACAACCAAACTCTTTCCGCATGAAGACTTCCATATAATAGGGCTCATATAACCTCTGTCTAACCTGGTGGTGAATAACAAAAGGTTGCATCTTTAACATAATTCTGCCTTTATTGGTTTTTTCTCCACACTTTACCAAAACATTCACTGAATTAAAATAAAATGGTAAATGTTAAACTATTAAAATAAACTTACAGTGTACATAAACTGCAATCTTTGCCACAATTCTACTTTTGTAAACTCACTCTCATTGCTTTTGAACCATTTCTGTTGTGTTTTTTTTCTCGCTGTCTCTTTCATAAAAACACAATATGTTGGGCTATTGAGGCCTAAAAATAAGACTGTTGTGAGCAAACAGTTGGAATTCCTTTCAAAAATGCTGTTGAATACCAAAATTGCAACAAGCATTGTGGAATTATACTGCATGCCATCCCTCCTGCGACTACCAGCTATAAAAGTCTTCAACAATGTTTGGAAATAAATACAGTTTTTCTCGATTTTCTCAAAGACACAATTCTCAAAAGCTACTTGCCTTTTCTCTAAACTGTGAACACACAACCCAATATACAAGCTACATTCACTGGACCTCAGACCCTCTAAAACTGAATTATGTTGTCAAATTGTGTCCCGAGTCAATCAAAATTAACAACACTACTGAGCAGTTACTAAACACTACATAGAAAAATAAAAAAAACACAATTCTCAGGACATGGAACTGTAGAATTAAATGTTTATTGTACACTGTCCTAAGGGCTCTATTCTCCCATGCGCGTAAGTCAGAAAAGCCGTGCAGCGGCGCTGTTTTTGGCTGCGCGCTATTCTCCCCCTATACTTAAGTCAGTCGCCATCCCAGTTATACACTGGGTGGAGCGGCTCTGAAATATGAGTGTTCCCATTCAAATTTGGCCTTACGCAAATTAGTAAATTATGCTTAAGTAATTTACCTGTTACGCGCTTCTAACCTTGAAATAAGTGCAGCACCCTGATAAGGTGAAACATTACATAGAAATATGGACTTGGTTACATTTTAAGGCACACAGACACATGCATCATGGAGCTGCTCTGTGCGCACCCGAGTTGTGCCACAGCTGCTGCTGCTCAATTAATTAAAACAAGGTTTTGCCCACGTTGCCACACTTTTGTCCAACTATTTTCATACTATGTCCAACGTAAAGCCACAGTTTGAACCACTACAGAGTAAATAATATTTTTTTCTCAATTGCAAAAACAAATTTCACAAAATTTTCCTTCATTTTCCCAAAACTCTATACACAACACACTTTTCTCTCTTCAAAATTGAAACTTTCACACCAAAACAGCTGCTCAAAGCCTGCATTTTTTTTTAACACTATACTCATCATTACGCACTACAACAAAACAACTGAAAACACAATGTTCAGTGTTTGTTTTTTTCACAACTGCCAAAACACATTTTTAGAAACCTTACAGTATCTGTTCTCAGAAAGTCAGGATATATTACTGTAGAGTATTGGGCATTCATAGATGTGTGTTTCATATGAACAGTATGTAAATCTACAGAAAATACAGTATGTACAGTACTGTATCACAACTCAATGCAAACACACCCTGAACATTAAAAAGAATGTTCAGGGTGTGATTTTTTTATTTACAGTATTTATGCCACACACACACACACACGCACACACACACACACACACACACACACACACACGCACACACACGCACACACACACACACACACACACACACACAATCATTATGCATCCTCATGTCATTGCGCTGTGTAGGGCCACAGGACCTAATCTACATGGCAGGCAATATTGTCCCTTGCCAGGCAACGTGGGAAAAATGCCTTGGCATGGCGGATCCAGCCTTGGAGGCCTCCACAGGCATGTCATCACAGGCTAGGTCCATAGCTCTGAGACTGTTCTCTCTTGTGTAAGGTTGGCCGTCATACACCGTCCACCTCCATGATGAGAAAAACTCCTCTATGGGGTTGAGGAAAGGTGAGTAGGGTGGCAGACAGACATTGAGAAATTGTTGGTTGATGTTAAACCACTCTCTAATCTGGTTAGTTCGAAGGAAATGCTAGACCTACAAACAGTTAAACTAACTCTCCATTACAATACTACAGTACAAAGGCACAGTGATTCACTGAACCATTTTTTTACGTACAGTATACTGTGGTACAGTATATAATTGCTGTCAACATGTACATACTATATTGTCAGAAAAGGTAATTACCTGTTCCCTTTTCTACATCTTTGGATTATGGTGGACACAGTGATTCTACTGATGCTTGGTTGTAACCTTTGTCTGGCCACCCTCAGGCCATTACCATGAACAAGAACATGGTTAGTCACAGTAGCTATGATTTCATCAGATAATACTGCTCTTTGTCTTTGCTGACCGCTTCGACCACCTCTCACAGGAACAACTCCTCTCAGATTTCTATACATTGTAGTGCCTCACGATGGAGTGCTCTCTGAACTGACCTGTATATGTTCCCTCACATCATTAGCTACATGTGTGATACATTTTGAGTTGTTGTGTTCAACCGATGAAACCTGTGCTTTAATTGTGTGTGACTTTTGTCACCTATGCTCACCATTATGCAACAGAGGTGCATCACAATGAAAATGTGTTGGTGTCACGGCAAATTTGCGGTTGACCTCATTTGGAGACATGATTGGCGCTCTGGTTGAATGATGAAATCCAGTCAAGGCATGATGATTTTATAAAAAAGGATTTATTATAAACTAAATGGAAAAGAGTACAAAAAAGAGTGTCCCATCCTGGATAGGAAGGAAAGGCGGCCAGCGACAACTAACGGAAAATTCTACAGCTTAAGCTTTATGCAGATAGAGAAAAAAGTTCCACCCTGATGAGAGGAAAAGGAGGAGGTCAGATGCTCCCAACAGTGGTGACATTGGAGAATGATGAAGAAGTGGATGTATTGAGGAAGGCTGGCGCCACTGATATCTGTCTTTGATAGTGTGTGTGCATCAGTTGATGTCTGTGTGTGTGCATGTGAGCCTTGAAGGTCAGGCTGGTGTCTTATCTGTGCGCTAACATGACTCAGCTGTTTAAAAGTGCAAGTGCAAAGAGTAATGCAGTCATTGTGTAATAACACACGACAAATTGTACGCATGAACACACTTTAGATGATATGATTAATATAATAATTGCCATAACATTGGCGAGTTGTGTCCGAACAGGTAAAAAGTGCTTATGGTTTTGCCAAAAGAGTGAGTGATTCAATCAGTGGGTTCAGGCAACTGAGTATTTGGTTCAGACAAAAGAGTTTAGTGTTTTAGAAATTGAGAAAAACTTTAAACAGAAAAACTCCAGTAAAACCATCAATAATGGTTGATTGCATAATTGGGTAGGTTATATAAGGAAGTGATGTCAAACCGTTCATAGAATATGGTTTTGTGCATGGGTTGCTGCATGATGTATCTTTTTCCTACAGTCTTTGTACTTTAATGTAATTATATATATATATGTATATATATATATATATATGTATATATATATACCTCTATCTCAGCTCCCAGAGAAACCAAAGAGTTTAATTTACAAGTCAAGTGGATGTGTTTTTGTAATGTAAGAAAATTTAATTAATGCAACAATTGTTAACAACTCAAAATAATGTCCTCTGAAGAGAATGCTGTCATTTGGCTGTCAACCATTTAAGCTCTGAAAATCAAGCTGCTATACTTCAGCTAATCAAAAGATCATTCTTAACTGCAGTGTCAGGTACCACCGATGCCTGCCATGCAGCATGATGGAAATCTGCATAACAAAGCCAGCACAAAACGTGGGATAAATCTACAGATTTAACTATAAAGGATGCATGAGAAAAAGGAATAAACAGCTCTCACTTGTCTGTAACCTTAGTGATCTGTCATCTCAGCCGTAAATAAGACACAAATATGCTACATGTTAAGCTTCTAAACCATGAAAAACAGCAAGGAAAAAAGAAACATTATACTGAGTTTTTTGTTGCATGCAGAGGAATGTTGAATGCCTGACATACAGTAGTTTGATCAGATAAGTATCAGAGTTAGCTGAAGTGACAGCACACTCTTCTTGCAACAATGTCTTCAAATAACATGTTTCTCTTCTAAAAAGTGAAATGACCTTGTTTCACTTTGTCATTTTTCAAAGGATTAGAAAGCAGCAGACACCTAAAAGCCAGTATTGCTAACCTCCGCCTAACTGAAAGTATTTTATACCATTTCTGATTGGTACATCGTGAAGATAAGCCGTGACAAAAATGGGCCCCTCCACAACCCTAGGAGTGAACATGAGGGCGTGACTTGGATTTCTTGTGTGACGATGGTCCCTGTGATTGACTGGCCACATGTGTTTCCATAGCAGGAATAGAGGTTAGTGCTCAGCAGCTTTACTATTATAATGACATAGACAATTTAATACATTCATCCATCCGTCTGTCGGTCTCAAGCCCAACCCTGCCTATATACTAATGCACATTTATAACCTGATTCAGCAGATGAAAGTTAAAAGGGTGAAAATAAACAGCAAAACAAAGAGCAAGACATCCTGCCTTGACTAACTGTGAAAAGGCAGAAAACTGTAAATACAGGAAAAACCTTTCGGACAGTAGTAAGAGCTTTTGAAAATAAATTAATTATGCCAAGGCTCATTTATGCTGACTGATCTGAATGCAAAATTAAATTAATGGATTGCCCTAAAAAGGCATTTTGAAGAAAGCTATTTTTCAAGACTCTGCTGTGTGGTAAACAACCTGGGCATTTTCCTGAAAATGGAAGAGAGTTTTAAAAGAGAGACTGAAAAAACACTGAGAAAAAGGTCTCAAATTAAAAAAAAAAAAAAAAATGACTGCACATGGTTATTACCACAACATACTATTAGAAAAGGAATTAAGTTCCTTTATTAAACAATTAAAAAAAAAAGCAGTGGTTTGCCAAACAATGAGCTTCATTAAAGGGGACATATCTTGAAAAATCCACTTTTGCAGTTTGTTTTGATCACATATGAGGTAACTTGAGTGTCCACCAGCACACAAAAGGTGAAATAAACCCATCCAGATTTGTGACCTCACATGTCAAATCGGGAAAGAAAATACCCTCTCCTCCACTGGTACCGAAGGAGTGATGGCTACCGGTAAAACTAAATACAGAACTTCCCTGCTGCCGTTGCCGCGCCTCCACAGTGAATGTACACCGTAGTGTAAGCATCATTTGTTCATGCAGAGGTGTACTCCGCTCTTGTGGTTTGGCACATTGGCAAACCTGTTATATCGCCTCGTAATGATGATCTGACATGTTTGTGACACAATGTGACGCAGCGGTTGGAGAAAACAAATGATTATCACCTTGAATTAACACTCTGGAGAGAGTTTGAATGACTGCTGCTGCTGAGCTGCACGAACCCTGAAGCGCTGAGACGGACTCAAGATAACAATAGCCGCGTGTTTTACTGTAATGTGCAGTTTTTTGGCTGAAAACAATAACAGTGTGTGGATAGCAAAACTAAAATCACTTTGGTGATCACTGATCACCCTGTAAAAGAGCGAGACATGAAGTGTCTATAGACGCTTCATGAATATGCATAAGGCCCCAAAACAGCCCGATTTTAGAATTGCTCAGAAAGTGACTCTTCAGAGGGCTAAAACTCTGGAAAACAGGTCAGTTTGGGAAAATAAACGTCAAATCCTATGTTTTTGGGCTTCTTAGAACAAATGGAGATGAAAAACGGACAACGGATTCAGTGCAGACTGTCCGCCACCCTCAGAGCTGACATACTTGGGCACACCACCACGTAGTAGTTTCCAATAAAAGTGCTTATTGTGTTGTGACAGCTCATAGTGCAATAAAATAGACAACGGAAGGCAACACACAGAAAACCCAAAAAACACCATCAAATAGTGCAATGAAAATAAAAATAAACAATAAGATAATAGAGGATATATAAAGAGAAATATAAAAAGTTTTTACAAGCGTGGGCAAGGGGATATATTTACATATTTACAGACAGTTCAAGGGGAGATTACCTTGACTGTTTTTTTGTACAGTCGTACAGCGGTGGGCACCGCTGGACTGGCCATCAGGTGTTGATTTTGGGCCGGTCATTTTTTTTTCTTTATAAACTAATGGTATTATTAATAGTATTCATGATACCTATTGGTCCACAAAACTGGTAGATCGTACCATTAGTCATGATTGATTCAGGGCTGGACCAATTACAGCCGAGGGCAGATGCCCCCCTCCATCTTGGGCCTAGGCTGTCAATCAATCAGTCATACAGAGAGAGAGGAGAAGATGAAGAATAGCAGCAAAAAGCGGAAAGGAGGCATGGAAAAAAATTGACATAAAAAGAGACAAGCTCTTCAGGCAGATGCTGCCAAATGTGTAAAAATAACACAGATGTATGCTGGTGGCTATGGCGGAGCTTAGTCTTCGGCAGCAGCAGCAGCATCCAAAGCGGCCGCAGCAGGCAGGTGATGATGACAGAGGTGGACGTCAGGTGGATCAGGGGAAGGGGAGCCAGGAAGAGGAGAGACCCGTGGCCACTGCAGGTGAGAGTTGAGGAGAATCTGAACTACATGATGAACTGCAGTCAACAACGGTCAGATATGAATCAGTTTGGGTGTAATTTATTTTCATTGTGCTTGCTAACTCTTAACACAATGAGTCATTAAAAGTTGGCCATCTTACAATTTAACTAGCTGTGCATGCTAGCTAGCATGACAGGGTTTCTCTACTGCTCTCTTCAATGTTTTTCAGTTGATATAAGAGCATTATGTAGTAGGGCTGGGCAAAAAAAAAAAAAATCAATTAATCAAATTTATAGATAAGAACTTTTTTTTATTTTGCAAATTCGAGTTAAAAAAGAAGAGATGTATTTTATTTATTTATTTTTTTTCCCACCACAGTTTTTTTGGACTTTTTTTGCATTCCGTGCTTGCGGGTTACCGTAGTGTGATGTGAGCCAGAGAAAATGTTTTGTATCTAACTTGAATGCAAACAAGTAAAGTGCTCAGCAAATACTCTGACCATTGCTAAAAAAGTAACATTCGGCCTTCGGTTTACTGAGTTAAAAGCAAGGCCAAATAGTAGCGTGTGACGCAATGACGGAATCAAACAACATGCAATGATTTTGAGTCGGAAAAGTGAGCGCATGTTGCTGCAGGAGCACAGCAGCAGCAGCTCCTCCTTTTCGTACACAACACAGCCAGACTCTCTCCATGGTCCGTCACCGTGTAAATGTTGGAAGCCGTCCAATTCCACAATCGAGTCTGTTGTTAAATCTGTGAGCCACAAATCTGTAAACTTATTTCATCATACCTCCCCTTTAATGCACTTTAGTTTATTTTTTTGGAATGCATGTTTTGTTTTATTTGAACGGCTAATATAAATGAAAAACTTTGCTGTGCTTTTTTTGAAAAGCAAAGGCTACTGGAATATTAATAAAAAATGTCATAATATTCAATATACATTTACTTTCTTTACGAAACATGTCTAAAAATGTATTCTAGGCTATTTATGCACTATTAAAAAAATAATGAAAAACTTAACAACCGCATTCGGTATTTGGTATAATTCTGTATTCGGCCAAACGTTTATATTTTATTTGGCTTCGGCCACAAATTTTCATTTTGGTGCATCCCTAAGAATTAGTGCATCTTAATAGGTCTTAATGTATAAAATACTTGGTGGAATAGATATAAGAATGAGGTAATGTATATGTACAAACAGATGTTTTCTTCCAGCCTTAACCTCTCACTGTCTTTTATAGGATGCTGTCACTCATTTTTGGGAGTCTGCCGTGGTTTCCTCTAAGTACTGTATAAAATACATGATTCAACTATTTTTCTAGAGTGAAGATACCAGTACCTTGATCATCTGATCAAGTCCATCAGGTGTCATTCTTTCTCACCTTTCTCTGTTTGTCTCCTTTTTAAAGGTTGCCATGTTTGAGGAAATGTTCTGGAGTGTTGCTGCTGTGGAGGTCTAAGGTGACTGTTTATTGATGTGGTGAGTACATAGTCTGTGAAAATGTCACTTAATCACAATCTGTTATGTATACATTTTAATATTCATCTCATCTCTGTTCCTCTGTGTCCTATTTTTCAGGATCCTATCGTACGTTGTTCATTGTTTGTTCAGAAGGTTCCTTTAAATAAGTACTGTATAGAATTGACGCAACTATTTCCCCACATTTTCTAGATACCAGTACTGTGATCATATAAGTAAGTCCATCAAGTGTTATTCTTTCTAGTTTTTCTTTAACTGTCTCCATTCACTTTTTAAAAGTTTCCATGTTTGAGGAAATATTTTGTGTTGCTGTGCTGATGTGGTGAATAAATAAATAGTAAATTTACTTACTTAGTTCCTCTTACAAGGGGAGGTGATAATACAATGAAAAACATCAGACTGTGAGTGTCTGTCTTGTGTTTAGTGATTCATGAAATATGGAATCACCTTCCAGGTTGTGTGACGGCTAAAGCAGCTTGGTGCTGATGTGGCAGATTTGATAAATAGATATGCAGCACTCTGAAATGCATGCTTTGCAAAAAAATCACTATTTAAAACTGTGGTGCTTTGACCTTGTATGTGAGTGCAAGATTTCAATTTCATTTAGAAGACACTTTTATCCAAAGTGACGTACAACACGAGCAGTTAGGGTTAAGGGACTTGCTCAACATCCCACAGTGATGTGTTGGATTTAAACCAGTGACCCTCCGATTACAAGCCTGCTTCCTAAACCGTTATGCCACCACCGCCAGATTTCTTTTAGATCTTCAGGCAACACATATACTGTAATTAGTAACTGAGGTAAGCTATCACTAATTTTACATGACTTGTGTTTTATGAATGAAATAAAATAAAATAAAGAAATTGTGCCATTCTTGAACAATATAATTTTTTACGGTAGAATTAAAGGGAGCAGCTATTTTTGGCCAGATGTGACGTAGAAGCATTGATTCTGTGTTATTAGTAGCTGTTAAACAGTGTTCTGTAGGTGTCAGCATTTCAGAAGTTAGTTTTTTAGTACCTCTGCTGAATTGGGTGTGAATGGTTATCTGTTTAAGCTAGAGAGGGATAATGTTTTTCAGGACAGTGACAATAGCATTTTAGTGATTCCGAGGTGGAAAATTCCAGATTTGCTTTACTGCATATCTAAAGTGGCCGATGCAGGCAGTGCTCAATCAACTGAGACGGAGTCTTTCTGTTGTTACAACCATAAACGGTTTGCGGCTCCAATCTGACCCGCATGCGCAATGTTGCTTTTGTCTCAAAGTTTTTGTGCAATGGAGCCAGAGAATGAATGAGCAGGTGCAGAGGAGGATGATGGGAAAAACAAAGAAAAAGAGTGCCAAATAATGTTTTGGCTTTTTGTGGTACCGATTTGCTTTTAAACACATTATATGAACCTTCAAGCTTTGACCCGAACCTGACAAAGCAAAACTGAAGCCGACACTGACAGTTAAAACCTATTTTGTTGCTCCATGAGTGCTGCAAGCTGCTGCACTCACTGCTGTTATGCGCATTAAATCCTCCTTGACCATTCACACTGAGGTCGCATTGAAAAAGATCCAATCTGTATCTGATTCAGGACCACATATGAAAGTGGCCTGAATCCGATTTGAAAAAGTCAGATATGGGTTGCATTTGAGTGTACACACTGCTTTTAAAAATCAGATCTGGTCACTTGACCACCAAAAAATCGGATTTGGGCCACATTTGACTGCAGTGTGAATGCAGCCTAAAGTAAACTGTTTAGAAGGGTGAGTATGTCCCATATATATTAAATGCACTAGTGCCCTATCCATGGTGTACCCCGGCCCAACGCCCGAAGAAAGCTGCTGATAGGCACCAGCAGACCCTGCAACCCTGAAAAGGCACAATGGACATATAAGTGCAACCCATATTTGTACTGTTACACCAAGCCTATAAGCTACTGAACCACAACATGAAAATGCCACTATAAACTGGCCTTAAGCAGTACACCAAGACACCACTTACAAAAACAAGGGTTATTTATTTACAAAAATGATATATACAAGCAGGGTTACGCAGAACACAAAATAAAAGAACAAATAGGTTTTAGCCAAGTGTACTGTACTACATGAAAGGGTCTATAACTAAACTAATATTACTCGAGTGTCTGACACGCTATCAAACTCTGACTAAAGCAAGGATGCACCGTGTGCTGATTGGAGCTGTGTTAGGGTCACCCACCCATTTGACCCTCTCCGGGTTCAGGCAATGTCATCTTTTGTCTTTTATAGCCGGCCTCCGCTGAAGCTCAGCCAATCTAGAATGGACCTGTTTCCTTCCCAGACTAGTGGCTGGCTCAGCTGTCAATTGAAAGAAACACCTACAGCGCACAAGAACACAGAAAATATGCAGAACACCAACAAAACACAACATACGACAGCAGTCATAACAGTACACAATATGTTGTAACAACATTTAAAAAATGCACAATATTACAATTGTTTTTCACAATTTCCATTAACACACATTGATTTAAACATGAGAAACATTAAAAATGGCTCTATGGGTTGACATTTACACATTCAGACACCTGATTGAAACCATTCCCTGCATCGCTTTTTGTAGTTCACATTATTTATTGTAGGTGTAGTGACTTTTACATATGTGCTCAGACAAGTTTAACTTTAGCTCTAAAATGAACATGAAATTAAGCTGGTTTAGGACATGATGCACTCCTGTCCCTGCATTAAAATAACTTATCAAATTGTGCTGGCAAGTTTGGGCTGACCTGTGTTGTTGTAGATGGAGGATGAGTGGGTTTTATAGTAGACAAAGCGTATGTCAGTGGAGATCAGACAGGTCATTTCCCAGCCATGCAGGGGGACGAAGCTGCAGATTCAGCAGTCTTGAATTCAGATGATGATGACAGCTATGGATGCACCCAGTTGTTTTTTTTCACAAGGCCATTCCTCCTCATCAGCCTCTTAGAGGAAAGTTCAGTTGAGTCAGCACAAAAGAGATAAAAACGTCGCTGTGTGGCCTCCTCCGCTTGCTGCTGCTTTCTTTTCCTCTTTGAAAAGGGAAGGAGCCATCCATGTTTTGAGGGAAGGAACACAAGATTAAAAAGACAAAGTAACCAAAACAGTAATGCTTTACATTTTGGACACATTCAGCTGTTGTAGCACCTTTTGCCCATCGACATGGATGAACATATTCAATATTTTTGGGAATGGCAAAACACTATTTCAATGTTGTTGGAAAAAAAACCACAAAAATGTTTGTCTTTATTTTGCTAATAAAGCAGTTTGCACAGTTTTTTTTTTCTTCTTATCATTTGCAGTCAATAACTCTCATGAAAGCTGTTTGGTTTGGTTTTATTTATTTTTTTAACTTCTTTTAATTTTCCCACCAATAATTTCTCAGAAAATGAAGATACATTTTTCCATGTTAGTAAAATATGAGAAAATTGTGTCCCTACTTACCCAGAGGTAGGAAAAAAAATCCAATTAAAGTAGAAAAATATTAACTCAAGAAAAAGTCAACTCTGGGAGTGATTGACTGAATACTTTCTCAATTAAATAGAATACCTTTTTTCCTATTATAAATTAAGACTTACATTGAGCAACTTAAGACTCAGTTGTAACATATTCATCATATGCATACCAATGTTTTGTCTGTCTTTCTTGTCTGCAATTTTATTTTTCTGCAAAATGTGAGTAGAACTGATACTTATATAAATGGTGTGCATTGAGGTTCGTGACTAGTGAGTCACTGATGTCTCTGGAGTTGGATGTACAAATGAAATTAATTCAATAGAAGTTTAAATGTGCAAGTATTTTTAAAGTAATTTTTTCTTTGTAAATTTGTAAATAGGGAGCAGTTATATCCTTACACTTTTACTTTTATTCTATTATAGTATGTTATTGTATACTATTGCATATGTTGTATGTATGTCCACTGAAACATTTGACAATAATGATACTGATTAGATAACGTTTTTTACCTGGTATAAAAAATATAGCCCCACGACCCTGAAAAACAGAATGGATGGATACAACATTTAGTTTTTTTTTTTTTTTAATTTATTTTTCTAACAGTGTTTAATTATGCTCCTTCAATTCACCTTCTCAGCATCCATTTGTTTGTCTTTTGCAAGCTAATCAAAACACATCACCTGACACTTAATTTACCGCACAACATCCGAGCCTGTGCAAAAATGATAGAAATTCATCCCGACCCAGCCCTTCGGACAATTTATAGCTCAAAAGCCATTCCTGCTGGTCTTAAACAGGGAACATCCTGGAGCGCCCTCCTCTGATCACTAAGCAGAAGTTGAGACTGAGCACGGAGTGAAGCAATGAGAAGTGCAATTTCAGTTCTGCATCATGTGTTGACACGGACCCCTACACCGTGGTCTGAGATGCCTCCAAATAATTCAAACTAGTGACAGAAGCATAAATTAGGCTTGTCAGAGTTATATAGGTCATTACTTGGATGTAGGAATAAAGCAGCGCTCACAAAAAAATGATGCATGCCACTTGGAGAGTGACACAGATGCACACACAACATATTTAAAGTGACTATTGTTACGGCTAAATTTACAATTACCTTGTATTTAATTAATAAATATAAACTCTGTGTTGATAAACGATGAAAACCAGACTGAAGAGTTGATGAAGAAGTGAAAAATGATTTCTTCTAAACTAAATAAAAAGATACAAAGCAGGATGGTCAAAAAGAAGGTCTCCTCCGGCCAGAGGAGAAAAGCAAGACTAACTAAAAGTTCCTTCACACACACATTTCTACACAGCTCGGCTGTCCCACCCCCGATAGATAAGAAGGAACAGGCAGGGAGGAGGTGTTTTTGCCCTCCGAGATTGGCTTCACCCAGTATTGAATATGATAGTCATGTGCGCAGATGTGCGTAAGAGTGTGTGTGTGGTGTATTGTGTGTGTGTCTGGTGTATTGTGTGTGTGTCTGTGTGTGTGGGTGTGTGTGTGTGTCTGTGTGTGTGTGTGTGTGTGTCTGGCCTTCAGATAAAGCTGTGTTATGGGAGTGGTGAGCCAACTGACCTTCTAGAAAGAAGAAGACAAAGCCAGGCATGGAAAGTTACAACTTAAAGCATTAAGTTGAATAAGATCTATGAGCAAATATGAGTGAATATAATTGATCAATTTTGTGATCACACTATTATTTGGTAGCTGTCAATTATAGGTCTGCACGTTATTATTTAAAAAGTAACTAAATCCCTGTTTTCTGCAGACCTGCCACTAGGGGGGAAATACAATAAATGTCTCCTGACGTAGTAAGAGCGCTGTCTTCTCAACAACTACATACACAGCCCTCAAGTATAAGCACACAGCACATATAGCCCCACAGACGCTATATCACTCACAAGCAGCTCCTGCTCTATTCCCACCATGAGCCTCAGAACACGTGGCCTCACACACATAAATACACACATAATTGTTTTTCATAATGGTAAAACAAGGGACGGGACCCAGTTAAGCAAACTGCTTCTCTCGTCTCCTTTTTCGGCATTTACAAAAAAAATGCCGAAAAAAGCCACGCATGCTGTCTGAACTTCTGAAGGGATGGAGTAGGTGAAGATGTTGGCTACTGTTACAGAGCTAGCGTTTGGAAACATTTCAGCTTATATGAATATGAAAATGGAAAGGGGCAGGGCATTGACAAAATCTACTCCATATGTAGGGCCCTCGGCCCCTTGGGGCTTTTTCGGGTGTGTGGTGGCATCTCGGCCTGTGGTTGCTGGTCTGGGGTCTGCTCGGTTGTGGGGGGGTGGCCTGGGGCTCTTTGGCCCCCGCTCTTTCTGCTGACCTGGCTGCCTCTTTGGGCCGGGGGTGAAGCCTAAGTTTGCAGAAGTGGATCTTGCTCAAACTTTGGTCATGGACACATTGGCATGTCTTGGGCTGTGGGATAAACTCATACTGGGCCTAACCTTAGACACGTTGATCCCAAATACCAGTTTTAGGTATAACCACTCACTCCTACCCTTAGTCACGGCCACCATCATTATACTTGAGCTACACACTTGTCACCAGACTGGCTGAATGGATTTCACAGCACAATATACACAACTATAACATCACATCTCACTCTCACTTTAAAGCAGTCACTTCTTCCCCACCCTTTCCATGTCCTACCCTGACTCCGGCTTACCTGTTCCCTTCCCCCTTACCTAGGTGTAACACTGCCCTGTCTTTTTATATCCTCCTTATAATAAAGTTATTCTTACCCTTCCTTAGGGAGGGCTGGTGATGGTCATAATTATGCAATAAAATAAATTCATTTATTTAATTGCAATAACAAAACATGCATTGCTGTCTAAGATTCAACTTCTTGCAGTGTTAACCTTCGACAGCATTGCAGACAGGAAAAAAAAAAAAAAGGTTGCTTAGCCTAAAAAATCACAAGCTTAAGACAGATGTGTGCACGAGGTGGAATAGTGCATATGATATGGTTGAAAGGTTCCTGGAGCAA
This sequence comes from Gouania willdenowi, assembly GCF_900634775.1. Lineage (NCBI taxonomy): Eukaryota > Metazoa > Chordata > Actinopteri > Blenniiformes > Gobiesocidae > Gouania > Gouania willdenowi. The sequence goes on from NC_041055.1 coordinate 13,576,609, forward strand.
CAGCCCAGTGTCAGTGCCACCTTGCTCTCTCCTTGGATGAGAAGAATATAATTAGTTTGCCACTCTCACTGAAGGTGACATTTCAATTGCAGAAGATCTCATCACTGCCCTGAAGTCCATGCAGGTTGCTACTACTCTCATCTTTCAGGAGAAAACCCTGACTGTGTGTTTAGCTTTACATGCTTGCCAAGCTCCTCCAGGATACAAAGCCCAGTGCTGAAGATTCACCACTGGTCTGGGAGATAAAACAAGCCATTAGTGAGGATCTCAGCAAGTGCTACAGCACTGAGGAGGAGAGAAACACTCTTCACTCAGCCTCTGCCCTGGAACTGCGCTTTAAAGCCTTACCTTTCCTTTCTGAGGAGGAGCAAGAGGACGCGGTTAGAAGAGTGATTGTATAGAGGCTGCATCATTAGAGGTAATACTGCAATTTAATTTTCTTTAAAAAAAAAAAAAAAAAAAAAATCTAATATACTCGTCTCTCTGGGCTGACCAAGTGAAAAAAAAAATCACTAAAGGCTGTATTCTCCCATGCGTGTAAGTCAGAAAAGTCACGCAGCAGTGCTGTTTTTGGGTGCATGCTATTCTCCCCCTGTACTTATGTCAGTCACTGCGCGCCTTCATCCTAGTTACACACTCTGGGTGAAGCGGCCCTGAAATGTGAGCGTTCCCATTCAAATCTGGCTAAAGTTTTTCCTCTTACGCACTTCTAAACCTGGAATAAGTGCAGCGCCCTGATAAGGTGAAACTTTATATTGCACTAGAAATGTGGACTCAGTTACAATTTAAGCCACACCGACTCATAATATTGTAAAAGAGACTCCCAAAAAAAATCTATCCAAACTGACACCTTCACACTGTCACAAGGTTAATATGTTCGCATTTAATAGTTCTAGATGGGACAAATTGTGCTACATTTCATTATATTTTATCCGTGCCATCCTCTCCTTTCACCTTAGGGCGGTGGATATTGTGTCATGTTTCACTGTGATCACCCGAGTTGAGCCTCAACTGCTGCTGCTTCATATTGAAACTCTGACAGACGTCAGACTTCTGTCCACGTTGGTCATAGTGATGTTCATACTATGTCCAACGTAAAGCCACAGTTTGATCCACTACAGAGTAAATAATAAGTGAAACTGTCATATACGGAGGTTGGTGAAATGTGCATGAGAGGATGGGCCAGAATCTTTCCCAGACATTTAAATGAGGTTAAGCTTCAGTTTGGACTCACTCACAAACAATTTATATTTAAAACTGTGTATTATATAGGAAGCCACTGGTTCTGTTTAACTGCAAACACCTTTGTCTCCACAGCATTAAAGCAGGACACTCTGCAGGGTTATTTCCTTAAACCTCCAGCGCATCACACTCGGTCACACTATAGAGCAGGTACCGTATTAATGACAGATGTTGCTGATGTGCTTATCATTTCTGAATGCAGGAATGAAAGAAGTTAATAAAATCAGGCTTTCCACACAAACAAACCTTAATCTCATGTTATAATGAGGTGAAAAAAAAGAGAGTTTTTAACTGAGACTCGGACAGAGAAATGTGACCGATCCTCACAGTGCTATAATCTGATCAATAAACTGATAAAATAAACCTGTTACATTGTTTATCAACAAAAGTGTTTCAAATTAAAAGTGTGCTTTATCATTTTCACGGACTTCAAAGACATTTACAAGCGTTGGGAAAACTCCATGTTCCGTAATTTCTAGACAGCCCCCAAAAAATTACATCATGGCCCATTTCGCCTCCTTTCCTTCAGACCGCCTTCATTGACTACGCGTTTTCGGTCTACTTGCGCACAGTGGGCGTGTCAGGAACCTGGACCGGAGAATATGTGCAGGAGAGAAGTGCGTAACTGCAAGCACGTAAAAAAGCGCTTAAGTCCAGACGGGAGAGTAAATGGTAAATGGACTTGATTCTATATAGCGCTTTATCACCACACTGAAGCAGTCTCAAAGCGCTTTACATATCAGCTCATTCACCCAATCACTCTCACATTCACACACCAGTGGGACAGGACTGCCATGCAAGGCGCTAGTCGACCACTGGGAGCAACTTATGGTTCAGTGTCTTGCCCAAGGACACTTCGACACATAGTCAGGTACTGGGATCGAACCCCCAACCTCTCGATCAGAAGGCAACCCACTACCACCTGAGCCACGGTCGGAGAGTAGGCCCCTAATACAGGCCCATAATGCGACATTATTGGTAATGAAAAGAAAAAAAGTGAATTTGTGTTTTCTTAAATGTGGTGTTAAGCATTTGAAATTCTGAGAGGATGAGATAAAAGAGGAAACCAACCCTGACCACAACACAGCCAGCTCAGCAAACCAGTGGGGAGGAGCCACACCCGCTGCCAAAAGCAGAGTTTCATCATCTTCTCTGCTACAGAATCTGTACTTCTCTGATAGTACGAATCTACCTTTTTAAAATGTTAAAATTTACCCAGTAACAAATTATTTTGTGTTTGAAATCTACAATCCACTTTCATATTGTACCAGCATTTAGATGGTGACTGATGATCATTTTAATCACTATCTTTCTCTCTCTCTCTCTCTCTCTCTCTCTCTCTCTATGATGCTACAGCTCAGCATCAGCTCAAGTCAACGCATGCCAAAGCTGAGGAGGAAGTCATCAAGTACTGCCGTGCTGAAACACCCACTCTCTCAGAGGACCGTCTTTCAGCTGGTGGAAAGAGAACCAAGTGCATTCCTGGCACCAGTGTCTCTGCAGAGAGAGTGTTCTATACCGTAAGAGACATATAACCCATACTCTGATGCACAACAGTAATTTAATAACCGCCCCAGACAAGTCAAAGGTGCCTTCACATTTCTGTATACAATATGGAAAATAGCGAGAGCTTATTGCAATACATAAACACATAAAACATGTCCTTTTACATAGAATCATGGTAAATAATGCCACTTTTACTCAATTACAAATGTGGCTCCTGAATGTAATATGCTAAAATTTAAACTTCAATCAGAAAGACGTTACAGGATCCATCATCTGACTCTGTCACCAATAATTTACTTGGCATGAAGAGGAAAATGCAATGACCTCTTTGCTTTCTTTAGTTGTGTCATAAAATGAGCAGTGTTGAAGAAAACAATTAAAATGCAGTTTGGATTATTTATTATTCATTTAATTTATGAGTTTAAAAATGCAGCTATATCCTGAAAATGAAAACGCATTTCTGTTAAACCATTATAAATTTAATCATGGTACAGATATGCGTCCATATGTCTGAGCCATATATGAAATATAGCTGTTTTCCCCCACATAATTAACACAACAAAACATTCAACTTGAAGATTTACATCAAGACTTACTTGTAAAAACGTGTGCATGAAAAATGGGTTTTAGGACAAAGGTGGCTATAAAACACATCAAAGTATTTTTGGGACAAAAGTGATTCATTGAAAACTGAATACCAAACCCCAGAGAATAATGCATTACCAGCAATATGAAAACAAAATGACCTTGAAATTCGAAACCTGGTCTTGGCATAAAATAAACAAAACATTCAATAATAATTAAAAAAAAGAATCTCCTAATGAAGGTTTGATAGCCTAAAGATGTGAACAACTTCTAGGGTCTCAACAAAGTTTTTTGATCCATTAATATACATGTTCAGATACTGTATTAGGATTGCTGTATGAAGCTGTGTGACAGAAAGTCATGCTCTGGTCTAATGAACCCTTTTTTATCTTTGGGTTTTATCTTGACAATATCTCATAGAAAGGAGCTCCACCAAATCAACTGATGTTGGCTCACAATTGGCTGATCCGGTCACACATTCAATGTCACAGAGCTTTTAACTAAAAGGATTTGTCAACATTGTGTCAGTCACATAGCATTTCAAGTCCTCTGTTACCAGTGGTGGGCCTCTTTGAATGAGTAAATTATTATCTTTTACACTCTTGACGAATTGACAAAAAATTGAAGGAGGGGTGAGTGGAGGTTAGCCAATCACAGCTATTAAGGTCAAGTACATAAATATACAATTCCATTACATGCTGATAGGCAGTATGAGAGCCAGACTTTATTCCCGACTGTAATCACAAAAGATCAAAGCAAGTCATAGATTGACTGATCTCGTCTTATTGGAAAGCTGTATTCTCTTTAAACCAGGGGGACAAAGACTTGCAGTGGCAAGGGACAACATTTGGCCAAATACGAGAGCAAGCAAGAGTCAGATTCTTAAAGCAGTGAGTACATCACTAAGAACGGGTTCATGATAACTAATGTTCACAGAGGGGAGTGCCAGTCTAAATACTGCACTGAAGTCTAACAGCTGCCAAAACATTCATACATTCACATCAAATGAATTCTCTCTTTAAACAGTATCTACCCTGTAATCACAAACTAAAGCAGGCTGTGTTACAGAACTGTTCCTTTTATATTAGGAATCAAATTACCTTACGTTTAACAATACATCTATTCAAAAATACATTGAAATTCATAGTAGCATTAGTGTTGTGACATTGCCACATACATTACAGTTCCTCAAAAAGCCTTGGTAACCATAGGAGGAGCAGGCTCTGCAGCTTTTTGCCTTTAGGCAATCGTGCTTTGCAGAGGGGTCCTGATGGCTTGCTGGTATTATATTATGTTTAGCACATTTAGCAAAAAATGAAAAGTAAGTACAAGCCTTTTTTAATCTTCCTCACAGCTATATAATAAAATCAATACATGTCGTGTTTCCTTCACAGGTACAGTAGGAGCCATATTATTGGCGAGTACTCACTTGTGCTTACCTTTGTTGTAATTGGTTTGTTGGTGTTGGGAGTGTCAGTGAACATGCACAATTAGATGTGATTTATACAGGTGGGTTAAATGGGTGGTAATTGAACATTTGGAGTGGGGTAAGCTGCGGGGCAAAACTCTTTGTTGACAAGACGCTGGACGAATCCTGGAACACATTCTGGGCACACAGTGGATGCGCACTCTGAAAGCACCCTGGACTCATTGGGTTGGCAGACTGGACGTACTCTGTTATGCACTTTGGAGACTGCACCAATATCTCATTGTGCATTGTGGAACGTTGGACAGAATGGACTGATTAAACCAATAAACTGGATAACCGCTGTGGAGTATTACCTAACACCTCTAAACTATGTCACAGTATGTAAATGGTATTGTAAATTTAAAACAAGGTGTGACATGTAGTTGGAACATGTTTTGTTTAGCTAACCCACAGCTGAATCCCAGGTGAGTTTCTTATGGAAAAGTTCATGTCTGCCTTAAATGTATGGTAACTATCTGAAAGGGGGAGTGAACAGCAGGTTCCATGCCAGCAGGAAGCATTCATGGTACACCTGTTACAATCATGGGGACCTCCTCCAACATGACAGCATCTTATTTTTCTGTAAGCTGAGAGAATGGGAACAACTGAACACAAAACAAATGCCTGAGCAATACTGTTCATAGCAAGAGAACTGACAGACCTTCACAATCAAGGTAGTTCACCCAGTAAGTTATTGCTTTGTCCTCCTGTACTCTGTTGTCTTTAAGTGGTTATTATTTACTTTTTGAAACACGACTGTCTCTCAGAAAAAAGCGTGAAAGAGAAGGAGAGACTCTCCTCTTCTTTCACACTTAGGAAATGCTAAGTGCACTTTTTTTTGGTTATTCCAGTGTTTAATAAAAAAAAAAATGTTAAAAAAGACAGTGCATAGTTTACCCCTAATATCAATGAAGCACATAATGTGGGTGGCATAAGACTGATTATTATTGTCAAGAATAAGTATGATCTGAAAAAGTACCTTCAATTTTGCAGTCCCTTGCTGCAGGCTTCTCAGCTTTATAAAATAATTGTATATTTATTGCCACATCAACTGCAGAATACTGTTTTACACTGTAACCGCTGTTCGCCCGTATTAGAGGGGTAATAATGTAAAAATAAATGCTTTCTAAATCTAGTTTTTTATATAAACTACAATTTCCACCTACTGACATTCATTCACAAGTTAATTTCCACAGACAGACTTGTATCATTTACGTCATGGGCGCTGGTCAGAGCGTCCCAACAGCGAAACCAAATGGCCAATTGTGTAAAGTGCAAATTAATAAATATATGGCCATTCAGTGTCACAGAATTACAGGGTCTTAGGGTGTTGAAAATTGTGTTTACTAGACATGGCTCATTTCTGCCACTAAAAAAAAAAAAAACTAGGAATGGTAAAATTATAATTTTAAAAAATGCTTAAGTTATAATTACGAATTATGACTTTTTATTTATTTTTTAATTATTATATCATTATTTTACTATTTAACCTGGCAGCTATGGAAGCCCTGCTTGTGCGGCTTCGTCAATCAGCGGGATGACGGCTAATTTAACAAGGAGCAGCTGTGTGCACTTCGCAACTTCAACAGTTGTGCAGTTCACATAGTGTATGAGCACAAGGCTGTTTTTTGACGGCCCTATGAAGAGAGAAGCTGGCTGCTTTGTGAGAATGCTGGAAGATGAAGCTTTCTGTTTTTTTTTTCCTGGCTCTCTTTCACAAACTAATGCCACATGTGGACATGCTGTATAACCAGCTGCAAAAAGAGACATTGATTCTGTCTACATCTCAGGAATCATCCAGTGATTTATTAGCTGGGATTCCATTACCCACAAAATCCAAATAGCACAATAAAAAATGGTAATGGAAACACCTGAATTTGGGAAAAAAAACGTTTTGATATTAAAATGTATCGCAAAAGCGCTATGGAAGAACATCACGTACCTGCTCACATGACCACCTCTCTCCGAGAAAACATGGCTTATATACTTTTATTATTATTATTATTATTATTATTATTATTATTATTATTATTATTATTATTATTATTATTATTATTATACATTTGTTATAGAACTTAATCAAATTAAACTTTTATGACCCTTGCAAAAAATAAAAATAATTTCTTGATCAAGGTGGCAAAGAAGATGAGGGACCAATCAAATCAAAAGGGATTTTTGCTCTGATTTGCTCCACAGTCTATTGGGTAATAGGGGAATTGATTGACCAAGTGGAAAGTCACTCCAACAAAGAGAAGCAGTTGTTAAGATTACATGGCAGCATGAGATGATTTGCTGCTTGAATGTCCAATGTTTTACAGACAAAACCATCCACTGTTTTTGACAAAAAAAAGAGTTCACTTTTTTATTTTTAGAACTAAATGAACAAATAAACCAGGCAGAAGGTAGCAAACAATTTACACAAGCAGGTGCACAGATGGAATACTCTTACAAGCAGTTTTCTCACAAATATTTTCTTCTTCAACAGTCAACAAAACTAAGCTTACCTTAGAATTTGAACCACTGTGGACATACTGTACATAGCACAATTTGAGTGTTTTCATAAAGATGTGTAATGATGCAATTGCACTTACTGTATTTTACTAATACTTGGAGCTAAACAAAAAACATGTTCCTAAGAGAGCAGAAAGAATGTGCTACATTTGTTTTCCTAAAATGCCACTCTAATGTATAATATGTTCCTGTTAGATAAGACCAATTTCAGACAAATTGGTTGTGGTTTGGATTCTGCAGAGTTGATTTCTTATTGAATCTGGTATATGGGAGAAAAACTCTGAAACACAGATAGAAAAAAATCTATATTAGATAAGATTGAGACTCACCCCTCAAACAAACTTGACAACTTTCCGCATGTGCCTGCATTGATCTGAACTAACATAATGTTATGCATAATTTCTTCAGCGCGCATGTAAGCTACATGCATCATATATGCCACTGCTGTCAACACAAATTACCAATTGTACACTTTTGGCTATGCATGATTTACTTGTGTTAAAGTCCTTGTCAAATGATTTTTTCCTTACCTCACTACATTGACAGCCAATTGCAGCAGTTTGAAGATGAGACTGTCCAGGGGTGTCCAACAAAGTTTGACCTCGGGCCAGTTTTTTTCTGACCAACTGAATGGCAGGCAAAAATTGCATCTTCATCAGCCAAAACCTGTTTTTTTTCCCGACTAAACACAACAGTTTTCTCATCTATAGCCTATTATTAAGCTATATCTGTATGTGGTATTACGAGGCACTACAACCCATTATTAAAAAAATGACAACGCTAACCCCAGGAATTAATTAAGAATAAAAAACGCTCACTTTAAAGGGCCCATATTATGCTAAATCGACTTTTTCTATGCTTTAAACAAGATAAAAGTGCTATTTGGGCTTCATACACATGCCCAAAGTGTTTTTTCCATTGATTCCCTCAAGCGTTAGTTAGAGGGTGATTTGCTCCTTTCTTACTGCAGGGCGAGCCCAAACACCTCGCTCCAATTTAATGACGCGTTCCCACTTTGATGACAAATTTGATACGGCACTACTCCTGGAAAAGTCGCACCTCCAGGAAGCTCTCTGCCACGATTTACACGTAAAAGGACACGCCCACGAAGGTGAGCATGTCAGCATCCTTCATGCAGTGCTATATATGTATTTTCTACAGTCTACGTATGTACCGGCGAACGCCCAGCCTCCACACTTTGTCTCGTGTTTATAAAGCAGCATGAACTCAGCTACAGAGTGGGTGGGAGGAGGGCGGGTTGTGCTCTGGCCTCTTCGTCATCGTGTGGGGAGGAGGAAGTCAGAAAGTCCCGGCGTGGGTCTGGCCGTCTGCTGGGCGTGGGCCTTGGCTCCTCTGCTGGGATCTCGGGCGGGGGGCTCTCTGGGCCCTCCCCTTGGGGGTTAGGTGCTTGGGTGTGGGTGGGAGGGGGCGGCGGGATGCTGGCGGGGGGCCTTGGGGTTGGGGGTTGGGGTCGGTGGCTGGGTGCTCGGCTTCTTGGGGCTTCCTCGGATGTGTGTGTGGGGGGCGGTGGCTGCCTCTCGGCCTGGGATCTTGGGGGCGTCTGGGGGGTTGCTCATGCCATGGGGGGGTGGCCTGGGGCTCCCTGGCCCCCACTCTTTCTGCTGGCCTGGCTGCATCTGTGGGCCCGGGGAAGTTCCTGGGTTTTCGGTAACGGTTTTTGCACATATACTGGTATACGATGCACTGGCATGCCTTGGGATGTGGGATAAAACTCATACTGGGCTTAACTTTAGACACGTTAATCCCAAATACCTGCTTTAGGTACTACCACTCACTCATTCCCCCTGTCCACAGCCACCACCATTATAGCTAAGCTTCACACTTGTCACTATACTGGCTTGATTACACAACATAATAAGCAAAATATATTCTACGACTTCACATCTCACCCTCACTGTAAAACAATCTATTCTTCCCCACCATTTCTATTTCCTACCTCGAGTCTCTCCTCCCTGCTCCCCTTCCCCTCCCCCTTCACTTAGGTGTAACACTGCTCTCCCTTTTTATATCCTCCCTATAATAAAAGATTTCTTACCCTTCCTTAGGGAGGGCTGGTGATGGTCACAATTGAGCAATAAAATAAATCAATTTACTTTATTGCAATAACAAAACATGCACTGCTGTCTCATAATGATTGCACTTCTCGTAGTGTTGACCTTTGACAGCATGTGCAGACAAGTAAAAAAAAAAAGGAAGTCAGTGTCCCGTCTATAGACACACCCACTCACTCAAATCAGCCCGTTTGGGTAGAGTTGCTCATAAAGCGACTTTTCAGAGGCTAAAACTCTAAAACAGGCGAGATTGGGAAAATAAACCTCAAACACTATGTTTTTGGAATTCTTACAACAAATGGAGATGGGTGAAAAGTAGCATGACATGGGATCTTTAAGGGGTAAACAGAAAGCACAAAGGTGAGTTTGTATAAGGAGAGCAGAGACGTGTTTCCAAGTTGAATCAATTACAATGCTTTATTTTCTTTCACACTATATAAAAAGCTAATTTAATATAAAATAGTTAAGTTCCCTTCTGCAGCAACTAGACTTACCATCAATGAGGGGGGCCACCTGTGGAGGGGGTCCAAAGAAATCAAATCAAAAGACAGTGACACACTCACAACTACGGGAGGGGAAGCGCTGAAACACCCTCACCAGGACTGCACAGCACACAAAGGGACGCCACCACCTTGGACACACCACCACCGATGGCTGCCAATAGCTACAGGAAGAGGAATCACAGTTAAAATACAATTCTAACAAATTAATCAACACAAATGTAAACAGACATTCCACACTGACTTGAGGAATGTCTTGATTATGGGTGTTACTTCTATAGCAGTAAGAAGCGCCCACTAAGTCATCCAGTCAGTGGTGGCAGTGACAGAGCGCTGCCTGCTCAACTACTATATACAATACACATCTTGTAAACATAAGTACACAGCCCCACAGATGCTATATTACTAAAAAACATTCCCTGATCTACTCCCTCATGAACCTCAGAACACAGCGGCCTCACACACGCATAAACCAGCACACAGCAGCAAGAAGTATGCACGTTCGCCCACATGCAGACAGATGGGAATACACACACAAAGCTTGATGAACCCTCTGATTAGACCAGAATCTGTCTCAGCCAATTGCAAAATTCACTTGTAATAGCCAGCGTTCAACCGTAGAGGCCAGTCACTCTGACATTTAACAACTAAATATGCGAAATTAAAATACTTTTACTTAAATTTTAAAAGTTGGACTAGGATCAATCAAGAGCACTACTTAATACCCAAATACATATGCCAGCAGAACAAAGTTGGTTTGGGGTTAAGTTACTCTTTAACAAGTGAGACTTAGCAGTAGGGCCTATGGGTGGCCCAGCACTCATTTATATTTGATTCTATACATTTTTACTCTTATAAAAATAAAAGTCTGAGCAACCTATCTACTAATTCAACTGTGACAAAGGCACATCAACAACAACCAATTAAGGCACATGACCTTTCATAAGAAGTTGATGATGAATGTTACAGCATGAGCAGATGGCAGCAGACAAAGTTCTTTCAAGCAGAAAATGATACAAGGTAGATACAAACAGATGTTTTGCAATGTGGTCACCAGCAATGACCTCTTTAGACACATTATCATTCAACGCCAGCTCCTCTGACTGTTACTGCCATCTTGAATTAGTGATGGCCTAGTGTGCAGAGGGCACTTCCTGTCTCCCTGTCATCTCATTGGAGACAGAGGAAGTGGATCTCGCACACAGCTTTGCCTACATTTCACATTTACTCAGCCTCACAACACACGATTTTTGTAGGCAGCTGCAGAGTACAAATTTACCCGTGAACCCAAGCAGACCTAATGGACATGATCATCTGCCCCGTCCATTACTATATAGAGTTTGTAAAGTTATCAAATGGTACAAGTGCGAAAGTAGATCTCACCCACAACAGCAAAAAACTTGCAGCAAAAACTAGTTTTGCTGCAAATTAGATTCACTATTCTGGTGAACGTACGTGTATGAAATTTAGCCTCTGTCTACGAATGACAAGGTGCATACATGTAGATGCAGCAATGACAATACTGGTATCAGGTATCGGTCCCATACCTGTTGTTGAATCTTTCTTAAAGATAATGTTTATTTAATGTAGTTGAAATAATTAATGTTAAGATGTATTATATTGTTGGGGAAATGTTTAGAGGGAATGATTGTTTTCCTTCAGTTGCAGTAACCAGATATTTGTTTCGACCAGTAGAGGGCGCTAGTAACCCAGTGTTTGGTTGGGATGCAGCTTTTCTGTGCAGTGACTAGAAGAAGAGATGCTATGCTAGTTGGAGAGCTAATATATATATATATATATAAACGACTTTTACAGATGTGATGCTGCAGTTTATTTCCCTCAGTAAAGTTTTTCAAGCTTAAGATCAACTGGACAATCGCCACAAAAGTTGCAGTTAACTCCTACAATAACATTTTTGGTGCAGAAACCCGGGCTATAACTAGCTGAAGAAGAAGTTATTGAGGATTTACTACACAACACATGCCCTGAGATGGAAAAGTCTCAGCCACTCTACAGACTGAGGCAGAAACGGACGGTCCTGAGAGCCTCCATTACAAAGCTGCTGCAAAATATCCAAGATGAAACAAGGATGATATTGACTGCGATCGTTTAGCTGAACTGCTGTCTATGCTAATGCTAAAAGAGAAAAGCCTGCATGGTATTAAACTCAACATTGAACAGGACATATCATCGAAGGAATTAGAAGTTAATATAACATGGATATTAGAGTATGAAGACAATGCGAGTTTATGTAGGACACATGCAACAAGAGCGATGGAACGTGCACAACAAGTAGCTGCTACAGGAGTCTCTTCTCCTCGACTGAGTAATGCAAGTACACGCTCATTAGGTAACAAACCATCAGTAAAGTTACCCAAACTGGTAATTAACAAGTACAATGGCAAAGTTTTCTTGGGACAGGTGTTTTGAGATCAATTTGAGGGTGCCATTCATCAGAATTATGAGCTGAGTAAACTGAAAATGTTTATTTACCTGAAATTGTATCTTGTGGGCCCAGCTGCACGAGCTCTTGCAGGACTGAAGGTATCTGAACGAAATTATGATATTGCAGTGGACATGCTCAAGCAAAGAATTGGCAGAAAGGACCTCATTGTGAGTGCACATATGTTGAAGTTATTGAATCTGACTCCAGTAAAAAGGTCCTCAGACATTGCTTCCTAGAGAACACTTTATGATGATGTGGAAGTTCAGATAAGAAGCTTGGAATCATTAGGTGTCCCATCGGATAATTATGGAGGTGTTCTCTGCCCCATACTGCTTAAAATAATTCCTGATGATCTCACTCTTGAGTTTACACAGAAATCAGACATTGGTCAAGAGTGGAGTGTTACTGAATTAATTGGGTTTCTGCAACAGGAAGGAGAGAGCAGGGAATGAGCTGCACATTTAACTGAAACAGAAAACAACAAAGAGACACACACTGCTGCAAAACATTATAAACCTGATTTCAGCAGCAGAGAAAATTGGAAAAGAACTTGTGTGCCATCAGCCGCTGCCCTTCACACAGGCAGTTCAAATATGCCTTTTGTCCCCAAGAGTGTGTTTTGTGACAGTATCAGTCACAAGTCAGGGCAGTGCACAAATGAAACAGTCACACAACGCAAAGAAAAGCCAAAGAAAAATTTAAGATGTTTCATATGTTTAAAGCCCAGATATCTTGCGAGAGGTGCACTATTTGTGGGAGGAGACATTACGACGTCCTGTGTGATAACAGTAAACAGACAAAAAAAAACAAAGATAATGAAGATGACACTAGTGATGCTGTAGTCACATCAGTTATCTTATGTCAAGCTTACAGTCAACAGAAAAATGTGTCACTGGACTGTTGCAAACTGTGAGCGAGGATCGAAGGACCCACAGGAAAGAAATCTGCTTGATTGATGGGGGCAGCCAGCAAAGTTGTACACAAAAAACAAGTGAAGGCTCTAAGATTACCAATGATGAAAAAAAGACATTGAAGCTTCACACATTTGGATTAAAGACCCCATTGACTACACAACATAATATAGTGAAGTTAGTTGTTGAGAACATCCATGATGTAAATCAAAGGATCGAAGTTGAAGCTGTTCAAACACCATATTTATGTACGCGAGAAAACTATAGTTTCAGTCCATCAAAAGTCCATGCACGCTGAAGTCCAACACCCCGACGCCTTATTCCCACCGCAGGCTCGGTCAAACACCAAGCAGCAGCCCTCCCGTGCATCCGAAGTCGAACCAGATGATCCCAGCAGCTCCGCGAAGCCTTGTTCTACCCGTCAATGGATGATCGAGGCAACCCCAACGGTACAATCCACAAAAAGGTACGCTCCACGGTATTGCAGCTCTGAGCAGTGTCGAGTTGGCGTGTGACGTCACAACACTATGCGCCTGGCGCCCGCGACCTGATCACCTCATATAGGCGTGACATCTCTCTTTCACAATTACAGCTCCATTAATAAAACAGTACTACGAACGAAAAATGACCAAAATTAAATGATTTTATATCCTCTGTGACCAGGTTCTGCACAATAAATGACATTTAAAATAAGTTGGCTCATCCCTGCTGGATGACACACATGTAGGGACCTATGCGGTCCTTACATTCCCCCCCCCCAGCCAGCGGCTTATCAGGACCGAAGAAGGGCTTCATGTCGACTACGTTAATAGTGTCCACCTTCCCCTGATCTGTCATCCAGCGAACTTGGTAGTTCACAGGGCCTAATTTCTTCTCTACTCTAGCAGGCCCTTTCCATCGAGGCGCAAGTTTAGCAGATAACTTTTTTTTTTTTTTTTTCTTTGTCTGCACATGCTGTTGAAGGTTAACACTACAAGAAGTGCAATCTTTTAACAGCAATGCATATTTTGTTATTGCAATTAAATAAATTTATTTATTTCATTGCATAATTGTGACCATCACCAGCTCTCCCTAGGGAAGGGTAAGAAATACTTTATTAAAGGGAGGATGTAAAAAAGAGAGGGCAGTGTTACACCAAGGTGAGGGGGTGGAGGGGGGAGGGGAAGTTAACAGGGAAGAGGGATACAAGATAGGAAATAGAATGGGTGGGGAGTAGTCCTGGGTTTCAAGTGATGCGATGTGAAATTGTGGTTGTGTGTATTGTGCTTATTGTTGTGTTATCAAGCCAGTTTGGTGACCAGTGTGCGGCTTAGGAATAATGGTGGTGGCTGTGAACAGAGGAAGAAGTGAGTGGAAATTCCATAAAACAGGTATTTGGGAACAACGTGTCTATGGTTGAGCCCAGTATGAGTGTTATCCCACAGCCCAAGGCCAGTGCATCCATGACAAATGTATTTCCAAGAACCGCCACTGCAAAACCCACGAGCCGCCCCCGGGCCCGAAGAAGCAGTCAGGCCAGCAGCAAGAGCGGGCAATCTAGGGGCCCCACGGCCAAGCAGCCCCCCGAATGCCCCCAAGATCCCAAGCCGAGAGGCAACCATCGCCCCCCCCATACACACCCGAGAAAGCCCCAAGGAGCCAAAGACCCAGCGCACCACGCCACCGATCCAACCCCCAACCCCCAGACCCCCCACCCCACCCCCCCCCCACCCCCCCACACCCCCGCGCCCAACCCCCCGAGGGGAGGGCCCAGAGAGCTCCCTGCCCGAGACCCCAGCGGAGGAGCCGAAGTCCACGCCCAGCAGACGACCAGAGCCACGCCGAACGGGCAGCCGGCGGGCACCCGCCGCCGAGCCCAGAGCCAGCAGGGACCCGACCCCAGGCCAGAGGGACCCGGAACGGACGCAGCACCAGGAGCAGCCCACACAGGAAGGACGACCACACCCCAAGGCACCAGGGGGCACCAGGGGGCCGCCGGGAGCCTCCCCACCGGCCCCCAGGCACCCCAACCTAGCCCCCCATGGTGCCCCAAATCACCTTTTGTTGATGCCGCCCGCGCCACGGGCTTCAGTTTTTTTAAAGCCAGGGCCCCCTCCAAGGGCCAAGCCAGACTGCCTTGCCGGGATGTGGCCCCCTATTGTTGCCCCGACACCCTGCCTCACGGGGCACTGCCCAAGCAGGGGCCGTACCAGTAGGTATGCAAGGGTGCGGCACACGGCACCCGCCCCGAAAGACCCCCGCCAGGACCGGCCCGGCCAGCCAGCCAATCACCCCGGGCCCCAGGAGCACCCCCCGGGACCAGGAATCCCCAAGGGCAAGCCCCCCGGGACGCACCCCCCACCCCCGCCCAGGACCCGGCCACAGCCCAGCAGGACCGGACAGCCCAAGGCCAGCAGCCCAGGGCCCGCCGCCCCCCGGGCAGCGCCAGCCACGGAGCAGCGCCCCCCACCGGCCCGCGAGCAACCGGCGATCCCCACCACGGGGACGGAGGCACCCCAATGGCACACATCAAGTGCGGAACAGCAGCCCCCAGCCAAAGATGCCCCGGACCCACCCACCAGTCCGCAGATGGCAGGACAGACCCACCAGGCGGCCGACAGCAACCTCCACCACCGGAACAGCTAGTGCTGCCCCCCAGTAAACAGCATCGTTCCGAGGCGCCGAGCAACCCCGCCCCAACCCCGGCGAGGACACCAGCACACCCCCAGCACACCCACCCCCCAAACCGGCGAGGCAGGCCGCCCCGGGTCCGCACACCGCGGGGCCCGCCCCCAAGGCCACCAGCCGACAAAACAAGCACCAAGCCACACCCAAGGGGAGGAAGCGCCCCCGCGCCCCACCAGGCCGACACCGCCCGGAAAGACCCCGCAAGGAGAGACCCCAGCAAAGCCCCCCTGAGACCCACTGCCACGCCCGACCGCACCATCCTGATGTATTTTTACTCTATACAGTGGCCCAGCCACCAACAGAGGGGCCAGGCCCCCACCGGAGAGGCCCAAATATGTGAACCAACCCACCACCCTGTTATGGTGCCTCTCCATTCCCCAATAGAGAGGCACTTCCCTATCCCCTGTGTGAGTGTGTGTGTTTCGTGAATGTATGGGGTGTAATTAAAAGAAGGGGGATGGAGGGGAGCGGTGCTCCCCATCCTGCCTCTGTGGATATATGTGTATGTGGTGTAATAGGCCGGAGGGTGTAAGTGAAGATACACCCTCCGGGGGATGGCATGTTGAGGTGTGATTAAAATTAGAGGGATTAGTAGGGTAACTAGAGGTGGGAGTGCCGCCCCCACGCCACTACATAGTGACACAGGTGGCGGCCCCATCCACCCCCAGTCCCACCATCCAGCCCCCCAAGGGTTGGGTATGGGTGTGTGGTGCATATTGTGAATGGGCCAGATCAGCTGGGAGTGAGGTGAAGTGTACATGTAGGAGGCCTGTCCGGTGTGAGCCGGGCCCGTCCGCATGGCGGGCCACGCGAGATGGTAGATGGTGCAGACGGGCAAGCGGCACTGTGGGCCCCGGAGCAGCAAAGCCGGAGACCCCCCCACTCACCCCCCAGACCGCGACGGCCCCGCGGAGCACGGCGGCACCCCCCAACCCCGGGCGCAGCACGGCGGCACCCCCCACCCCCGGGCGCAGCCAGGCACCAACCCCATCCCCCGGTGCCCCAGGGGGCGACCCCCGCCGCACGCCGGCCCAGAGCGCCGCCCCACCGCCGCCAAGGAGAGCGGCCGAGCAGGGGGGAGGCCCGTGCCCGCACCAGGGCCAGCACAGGCCCACCTGGCGCCACGACACAACACCCTCCACCGGAAGGCGGCCCCGGCCCCCCCGACGAAAGAGGACACCATCTACCGCCAAGCAGGGCCACCCCGCCAGCCACGGACCGGCAAGCCCGAGTACCGAAGCACCCCCAGCCCGGTACCGCCATCCCACACCAACGGCGCCAGTAGAGCCTCCCCCCCCACGGAGGGGACCCCCGACGACCCACGCACCGGCACGAGACACCCCCCCGACGCTAGCGCACCCCGGACGACAGCGGGCCCCAGGCCACCAGCCCCGCCCCGCCCAAGGCTGCGCAGCGCCGCCACGAGCCGCGGCCGGTCCCCGGGCAGATGACAGGAGAGCACAGGAGAGTTTAGCAGAGAACTTAACGGAAGCTTTGGACAGCGGGTGCGATCTAACCCAGACCAGACTACCAACGGCAAAGTGTACATCCCTGCGTCGTGCATTGTAGTATCTGGCTTGTCTAGTTTTGGCCACGCCCACATGTTTTTCGACCTCCTCCTGCAACTGTGTGTGCGTTTGAAGGGTGAGATATGCAGATGTGTATGGCGCTGGAGCTCTGTGCACTAGTCTCTCGAGTGGCCCCTTCAGCTCTCTCCCCAGGGTCAGCCTGGCAGGTGTGGCCCCCGTGGTTTCATGGACAGCGGTGTTGAGGGCCAAACAGAGCTCAGGTAGCCACTTGTCCCAGTCCTGGTGATGGTTTCCAACATAGGAGGCCATCATAGTTTTCAGGGTGCGATTGACTCTTTCTGTCATGTTGGTCTGGGGGTGGTATGCTGTTGTGAGTTTTTGTGTCACGCCCCATGTTTCACACACTTGGGCCATCAACTGACTCGTAAACTGGGGTCCCCGATCCGACACCATGAACTTGGGAATTCCCCAGCGCGTGAAAATCTCATTCTTGAGGATCTTGCAGACCTTGGGTGTCTTTGCATCTTTCATGGCAAACACTTCAACCCATCTGCTGTAGTAGTCCACCATTACCATCAGTATGGAGTTTCGATCTTTGCTGAGGGGGAATGGTCCCATGAAGTCCACCCCAATCATCTCCCCCGGGTCTTTCACCTCCGACGATTGGAGGAGTCCAGCTGGTTTCTCGTTGGGGCTTTTGTACAGCTGGCATGTACTGCAGATACGAACGTAATTCCAGACATCCCTTCGGACCGTGGGCCACCAAGCCACCTGAAGAACCTTCAACAGCGTTTTCATCCTACCAAGATGTCCTCCGAAGGGACTGTCATGGAAATACGCCAGGAATTGGGGCACCAGCACAGCAGGCACTACTAGCTGGTAGTTGTAACCCCCATGTTTGGATGGTACCCCACTGTACCACACACCCTGCTGTAGTTGGCAATGAATACGGCCCGGACTGGGTTGGTCAGTAGAGGGACCGAGCTCTTGACAGGTGGGGTCCAACTTTTGAGCATCAGCTATTTCTTGGAGTGATCTTGGTAGGTCAGCCCAGTAGGTCTTGGGAACGGCTAAGAGGACTTGCCCTTCAGAACCTTGGGGTGCACGTGACAAGGCGTCAGGTACGATATTACAGCAACCCTTTTTGTAGTGCACCCGGAAGGAAAATGCCTGGAGGCGCAGGGTCCATCGTGTCAATCGCGACGATGTTTTAGGGCAGTTGAACGCCCAGGCCAGGGCGCTGTGGTCGGTGTACACGTCAAAAGTGGTCCCTTCGAGGAAATATTTCCACTTTTCTACAGCCCACACCACAGCTAGGCATTCCTTTTCAGCTGTGGAATAGCGCACTTCAGCACCTTGGAGAGCTCTGGAGGCAAAAGCTAAGGGTCGCTCCTCCCCATCAATACTTTGCATTAACACAGCTCCCAGCCCCTCATCGCTTGCGTCGCAGTGAACCTGGAAACTGTGGTGAAGTCGTGGCTGTGCGAGGACTGGAGGTGATTGCAGTAGGAATTTGAGATGGTTGAAGGCAGCATGGCAGGCCGAGGACCACTCCCAAGGTATGTCTTTCTTTTTTAGATGGTTCAGGGAAGCGGCAATGTCTGCCAGCCTGGGGATAAACTTGTGATACCAGCCGACCATCCCAAGGAACCTCTGGAGGCTTTTCAGGTCGGTTGGAGGGGGATAGTCTGTAATGGCTGAGACCTTCGCTGGATCGACCTCTACTCCTTTGCCCGACACAAGATGTCCCAGGAAAGTGAGCTGGCTTTGGAGCAGGTGACACTTTTTTACATTCAGTGTCAGGTTTGCTTGGTGAAGCTTGGTAAACACAGCTTCGTGATCGTGCAGGTGTTGTTCTTGGGTCTTTGAGAACACAATTATGTCGTCGATGTATACGAAACAGATCTTTCCCCTGAGGTCACCCAAAACGATCTCCATCAGACGCTGGAACGTGGCCCCGGTATTGCGTAGACCAAATGGCATGACCTTGAACTGGAACAGGCCAAGGTGAGTGGTCATTGCAGTCTTTAGTTTACTCTCTTCATCCATAGCCACCTGCCAGTATCCGCTCTGGAGATCCAAAGCGCTGAAATGCTGGGCGCCTTGCAGGGATTCCAGGATCTCGTGTATTAGGGGCATAGGATAGGCATCATGCTGTGTCTTGGCATTTAGGGCTCTATAGTCCACACAAAACCGTGGTGTACCATCCTTCCTCGGTGTGATGACCACAGGAGAAGCCCAGGGGGAGGTAAATGGTTCGATTACATTGTTCTCAAGCATCTTCTGAATCTGCTCCTCAATGACATTTCGTTTCTCCGGGGACACCCTATAAGCCCTCCGTCGCACTGGCATCTCGTCTGCTGCTACTATTTTGTGCTTTATCACCTTGGTGGTCCCAGTGGTCTCAGTCCAAACAGTTGGCCACTTCTGCAGCAGCGGCCGCACCGCCTCGGGCTGGGAATCTAGGAGGGGGATGACAGATTGGTCGCCCTTGGGAGTTGTCACAGCCACATAGAAGTGCACCGAAGGGGCTTTGTGATCCCACTGAAGATTCAATCTTGACTTCGGGAGAAATGTGTATTCCCTCCCTCCTGGCATGGTGTACCTCCTGAGGTGTAGTCTCAGGGTGATCTGAGTCATGGTCATGAAGTCGAGGCCGAGCAGCAAAGGCATACACAGGTGGCCATCAGCTAGAACATGGACTGTGAGCGTACCGTGGAACTCATTCAGGGTGAGGAGCAGGGTAGCCTTTCCACTTGGTTTGTTCTCCTGTCCATCAGCCATAACGAACCTCGGGATTTCACTCGGGGCTAGGATCTCTCCTTCCTTTCTCACAGCCTTCCATAAGGTGTGGCTCATCAGGGAGTAGGTGCATCCTGAATCTAGGACTGCGTCGCCCTTGGACCCACGAATACTGATGGGCACTACCAATAGGGACTGCTCGCCCACAGCCGTGGCAAGGTCCGCCCCAGCATTCCGACCTGGACCATGGTCCGATTTTTTTCCAGCCTTTTTAGGGGGGTGGGTCTGTTGAACGCGGCTCCAGTAGTCTCTGGTGTTACTCCAGTCCTTTTCAATGAGCGAGCCCACCTTGACCAGCTGCTCCACCGTGGACACTGTTCCTCGTAACCCGCTAGCCAGCCTTGGATTGCATGCACTGAGGATACGATTCACAATATCTCCCTCCAACATGTCTGGTCTCCACTTCAAGCAGAGGGCCCGATGATTATATGCAAAGTCTCTCAGACATTGGTTTGGGGCCTGGACATTTGCTCGGAGCTGTTCCTCGATTTCTGACTGATAGTCCGAGGGCAGGAAAGCTTAGAGAAAGGACTTCTTGAATTGTTTCCAACTGTTTATGGTGTTGCGAGCAGCTACCCACCAACTCCGTGCCGGACCCTTTAAAACAGCATTGAGAGTACCCATCAGCTCCGCATCACACAAAGGCCGAAGGGCCAAGAAGTTTTCACACTGCTCGATAAAGTCCATGATATCCGCAGAGCTCCTGGATTCACCAAACTGGGGAAATTCCATCCGGATGGGCGGTAAAGCAGGTGTTGTTGGGGGTATGGAGAAAGTAGCGTCCCCAGGTGTCTGGCGTCTGAAGGACGTAGAGGCGACAGGTGTGGAGTAACTGGCGGGTTTCCACGTCAACCGACTTTTGGCGAGGGTTTGTTTCAGCTCTTCGCTCCACTTTTCATCCCTGCGCCGTAGGCAGGCTGTGACCACTTCGTCAAAATGTTGCATCTTGGTGTCCACATACTCCTTTAACTCACTCCCTAACCTCTCCATACCCGCTCTCAGGCCATCTTCTCTGCTGAGGGGACTGTCCACCGCCTCTTTAAGCCGGACCTCCAGATTGTCCACTGTCTGCTGTAGGGCCTGGAGCTGCTCCCTTACAGCCTCTGTGGCCTCTGAGTCTTCATCATTCTCTTCCTCAGCTGTGACTGTAGTATCGGGTCGGTGTTGGCGTCTACTACCCTTTCCCCTTCAGTCTCTTCCACGTCCACCAACCCCCTTTCTGGTGGCAGATCTTCCATTATTCAATCCAAATGCGCCAGGAGACTATAGATGTGAATAGGGGACGTGTAGAGGCTAGGTTTGCTTATAAGAATGGGTTTTGAGTTTTGTTCCCAATTTATGTAAAAAAATGAAAAATAAAAAAATTCCCCTTTTTTTCTTTTTTTTTTTTTTTTTTTCATTTATTTATTTATTTTCTATTTTATAGTTGTAATTTAATTTTTTTTCCCCTCTTATTATTCTTATTATTTAATTTTTTTTTTGGTTTTTATTGTTATTATAATTATTTTATGTACTTTTTTTTTTTTTTTTTTAAGAGAGTGAGTGAGTTTTGCAGCGGTTTGGGCTTATAATTGTGCGCGGGCGTACGTGAACCGAAACCCTATGCGCATGCGTGCGTAAAACAACCCACACCGGCCTGGACACTAACCCCAGCAACTCTATCCGCTAAATACCATGCCGAGGACTTGTTCTGTAGGGAGTTACGCCATATTTATGCGCTACGAACGTCAGTCCGTTTCATAGCAAAGTACGAATAAACGCGCTGAAATGAATGAGAACCTGATCCGCGGTCCCCGTACGGGCCACCACTCTGTAACGATTCAGTTTAAAGCACATCCCACCCAAACGCTCGAGCGTAAACCCATGTACAAACAAAAACAAACACAAAACTACGCTCTATGGCACGAGAAAACTATAGTTTCAGTCCATCAAAAGTCCATGCACGCTGAAGTCCAACACCCCGACGCCTTATTCCCACCGCAGGCTCGGTCAAACACCAAGCAGCAGCCCTCCCGTGCATCCGAAGTCGAACCAGATGATCCCAGCAGCTCCGCGAAGCCTTGTTCTACCCGTCAATGGATGATCGAGGCAACCCCAACGGTACAATCCACAAAAAGGTACGCTCCACGGTATTGCAGCTCTGAGCAGTGTCGAGTTGGCGTGTGACGTCACAACACTATGCGCCTGGCACCCGCGACCTGATCACCTCATATAGGCGTGACATCTCTCTTTCACAATTACAGCTCCATTAATAAAACAGTACTACGAACGAAAAATGACCAAAATTAAATGATTTTATATCCTCTGTGACCAGGTTCTGCACAATAAATGACATTTAAAAAGAGTTGGCTCATCCCTGCTGGGTGACACACATGTAGGGACCTATGCGGTCCTTACACATCTTGCAAACATTTTCTTCCTATGTTATTTTCCGATGACACAACTCACAATAACTTGAATCACTTGATTGAACATGCAAATGACAAACTATCTTCAATCTGTAAATAGTTTCAACTTAATAAATTAACACTTAACAAAAAGAGATGTAACTTCATGATATTTTGCAATTTAAACAATTATTATCCTAAACAACACGCAAAATTATACATTAATGGGTTTGAAATCTTGCAAGTCTATACCACTACATTTTTGGGAACATTAGTTGATGAGAAACTGAATTGGTCTAATCACATAGATCTTGTTTGCAAAAGAACTGCAAAGATGACTGGAATATTACGAAAAGTTTGCTCTGGGGCCTGACCTTTATATTTCATATAAGGAAATCCATAAACCTTGCATGTTTGGTATCATTTTTTTCAGGAGAACCTCCCAAATATGTCTGTGAAGTATTTTCTTTAATACGGCATACTGTATTAACACAGTGGATCTAAAACCACTATGAAAACTTAAATTCGAGTGGGAAAAAGTTATTTTTTTTTTACTATAAAAGTCACAAACATTTTTAACTAATCATTTTTATTGCTTGTATGGCAAATCTAAACTATATATTTCAAAAACTTATATACAGATGAATCAAAAAACACAGTTATATATAGCTATTTACAGTGAAATGGAAGCAATGTGATTTTGTACAACTATTTACAAAAAAGTATGAATACAAATATAGGGAAAGGCAAATTATTTGTGCCTCATTTTGTTGATATAAAACAATAAACAAATATATTAGACACTAAACTACACTCTAATCTCACTCACTACACACTAACTAAACAGTCAAATCACAGTAATAATCACTATTATCTCAAATCTCTCTTTCTCCGTCTCTGTTTACCTGTCACTTAAAAACAAAATTCCCGCTATATGTGGACATTATGATTGGCCTTCTTCTTCTCAACCAATAGGAAACAGCTATAATGAGAGGTTGCAGCGTCGTTCTTTTTTGCTGCACACCACTTTTGCTTTGGTTTTTGACGCGCTCTGCAGCGTCTTCCTGCACGGACAGCTCAAGAAAATGTCACAAAAAACACACTTGACATCCGCACTTTTGACACCAGAGATCCAAGGACGGTGCACTTTTTCGTTATTGGCTCTTTAATACGATCATGTGATCAGGACGCGCCAGCGCATCTGTCGGCCCCAGAGGTTCATTCCTCTGCTCATTTAATCTTATATTACAGCTTTTTATTTCTTTATCTGAATTATTGCAATATGGACTGGGCAGCCTCATACCCCACCCATCTCAAGCAATTATGTATTATTCAGAAAATATTTTTAAGATTAATTTCACATTCAAACAAATTTGCTTTGTCAGATCCACTTTTCACCACTTATGCAATTTTAACAATTCACAAGTTAAACATCTATCTGACATGTTTATTCATACACAAGTTTATTTATAGCAAGCAAGATGTCTTTGTCACTTTTCAAAGTTGTTTTACCTTTATTTCAAATATACAATCATACCATAAAAGACACAGTAATGACAATAACAATTCTTTATATTTACCCATTGCCCGTACAACACATCACCAATTCAACATATCCTATAGAGGTGTTCTGCTCTGGAATAGTTTACCTCTCCTGATAAGATCCATATCCTCCTACTGAATCTTTAAAAGGCAGTTAAAAAGACATCTTAGCTAGTCATGAATCCTCCTACATTACGCCAATTTACTCCTTGTGTTTATTCTTTCATGGACACTCCTACACTACAACAATTTACTTCTTGTGTTTCCTTTTTCTCTTTTTGATCTTCAATTAATAATTTGTTCAATATTCACATTTGTCTTTTGATATAAATATTAATATTTGTGAAGTCTGTTTATATATTAGTTTCCACTTGTATCAAATGTTTATTGTGCATTTTTTTGTGTCGACTCACCTTTATTATTTAAGTTTATTGAAAGGGGAGGAGTTCCTTTACAAACCCATTGGGCTTCGCTCCCTCCTTGCTCCTTTAATGTTTGTTTTTTTATGTGTGCTAAATAAATAAATGAAATGAAGCACACTGGTAGACCAAGGAAGACATCAAAGCGTCAAGACAGAAAACTTAAAGCAATATGTCTTGAAAACAGAAATGCACAGCAAAACAAATGAGGAACAAATGGGCGGAAACTGGAGCCAACATATGTGACCAAACTGTAAGAAACCGCCTAAAAGGAATGGGATTCACATACAGAAAACTACACAATAGCCATCAATAACACCTAAACAGAGAAGAACAAGGTTTCAATGGGCTAAGGCAGCGGTTTTCAAAGTGTGAGGCGTGCCTTCCAAGGGGGACGCCAGAGGAGTTCATGGGAGGCGCGGCGAGGTAAAAAGTATACCGGAAAAACTTCACTAAGTTCCCTCACTTCACCAAAAAGGCTGTAAAAGTGTTCATCCCCTTAACCTCCACTTACCTGTGTGAGAGTGGATTTTCTGCGGGTGCAGGTAGAGGATGATCTGCGTTTATTCACACACATCAAAGACACAGACTCATTGTTCCTACTAAAATAGAAGTGACGGGGGCCCACGACTGCTTTTTGTTCTCTTAGGGGAGGCACACTATCCCACACCATCGTGGACTGTGGATCACTGGATGAAAGCCATATTCAGTGATAAATCGCAAATTTGCATTGGGCAAGGTGATGATGCTGGAACTTTTTTTGGTGCAGTTCCAATGAGATTTATGAAGATGACTGCCTGAAGAAAATGTACACAGTCATTGATGATATGGAGCTGCATGTCAGGTAAAGGCACTGGGAAGATGGCAGTCATTACATCTACAATAAGGGCTCTATTCCCCCATGTACGTAAATCCAAAAAGCAGCGCAGCGGCCCTGTTTTTGGCTGCGCACTATTTTCCCCTGTACTTAAGTCAGTTGCAGTGCACCTTCATCCCAGTTACGCACTGTGGGTGGAGCAGCCCTGAAATGTGGGTGTTCCCATTCAAATCGTGCATGCATTCTCCGGTGTGTGTAAGTCCTTTTCCTCTTACGCGCTTCTAACCCTGAAATAAGTGCATCGACTTGATAAGATGATTTATTATATTGCACTAGAAGAAGCCACACGGACTCATAATATTGCAGAAGAGACTCCCGGAAAGAATCGATCCAAAGAGACACTGACATGCTGTCACAGGGGTGGGGGGAGTCATATTTACCATTTCTGGATAGGATAAAATGTTACATTTCATTATATTTTACCTGTGCGTTGCGGAGCTTATCAGCTGTGTGTGTGTGTGTGTGTGCTGTGTACAATGTAAAACCACAGTTTGCTCACAAGAGTAAATAATAAGTGAAACATTATTGACAGATGATGATGATGATGATGATGATGATGAAGCGCTGATCAAGGATAAAGATTTTAACTGACTCAGACAGAATGCGGCTGTTCCTCACAGTGCAATAATCTGATCAATGATCTGATCAAATCAACCTGTTACATTGTGTATCAACAAAGGCGTTTCAAATTAAAAGTCAACATTATCATTTTCACTGATTTCAATGACATACAAGCGTTGGGAAAACTCCATGTTCTGTGATTTCTATACAGCCCTCCTTTCCTTCAGCCCGCCTTCATTCACGCTCTTTTTGGCTCCTTACGCACGGTAGGGGTGTCAGCAGCCTGGACCGGAGAATACGCGTAGGAGAGAAGCGCGTAACTGCAGACACGCAAAAAAGCGCTTAAGTCCAGATGGGAGAATGCACAAGTTTATGTTGACATTATGGACACTTTTCTTATTCCCTCAATTGAAAAGATGTTTGTGGATGATGACGTAATTTATCAAGCAGATAATGCATCTTGCCATAGAGCAAAAACTGTGAAAATGTTCCTTGAAGAAAGACACATAGGGTCAATGTTAAGTCCATGCCTCAGACTGCAAGCTACTATTAAAGCCAGAGGTGGTGCAACAAAGTACTAGTGGTGTGTTTTTTTTTTTTTTTTGTCTGGAGCTTTTTTATGATTCCATAATGTTTTCCAAAGAATTTAGTGATTCTGTATTTTTTCCCTCTGCTTGATCTAAGAAAAAAATTGTTATTGACTACCACAAATTTTTCCCTTCATTTATTTTAGTGTTTCCTAGAGCCAGAAAGTTGCCATTTTAAATGTCGTCAGTTTTGTGACATGTCTGTGACCTACTTTTTTATACACAATTAAACAACTAAATGAGGATTCTCTAAGACTGGTGATTCCATATATTTTTGCCAGGGGTTGTACAATATTTCGAGCTTGACACTGTACACTCCGCGTGTCATTTTCTTGGGTTCCATTTCCATGAATAGTTACTGCAATGCATCAAATGTGTATTTGAGCTCACTTGGATAGCTCAAGATAAGAGCATAGATGAGGCCAAACAACATGGCACAGGCATGTGGGACTGATGCCAACACAGTGATGACCTGGACACCTTCAATAACAATCCCAATGTCATGTGGTGGCTGGAGAGGATCCTCCTCTTCCTTGATGACATACACAGCCATTGTACACCTCTCAAGCTTTTAGCTCCCGCCTTCTGAACAACCTAATAAGAGAAAGAGGCAAAACATTTAGTGCAAAGTTATTTCATTTAAATCTGTGTCAAGTGTGCCAAAAATGCACAGTTCAGGATAAACTAAATGTTAAGTCTTGAAAATATTTTTCTCATAAAAACTTGACTAGACTTTATCACAAGTGAAACATCGGTATAAGGGGCTTTCAATTTTAATTGATTTGTTGTAGTTTTTTTTAACTACTAAAGATTAGGCTTGATAATTGGTAACGGGGATCGATTGCTTTCAGCAATGCTGATTAACCCAGTCTTTTCTATATGGGAACCATACGTCTTTGACGATGTGAAACTGCATACACGCCTTTTCTCTTGGTCAGTTGCTGTGAACCTGAACCATTTCCACTTGACTAAGGTGACGGAGCTTCTTTTAGGAACTAAATCCTCACAGTTTTCTGCGTATGCTGCCATGTTGATACTGTAGAATCTACACTAACAGTAAGCGTATGTCGAAATCTGAAAATGCGGTACTCCAAAAACAAAATTCAGATTTATAAAACCCTGTGGTGCTCATCGACCCTCACGTTTCCCTTCATGAATCACAGCCGTGCTAGAAGTTTGTGTAGGTGATTTAACTTCATGTGCTGCCCTCAACATGCCTACATTCTACAATAAATGGCCAAAGGAGCCCATGAATTGTTTTTGTATCGATACGAGCTGCTGACCAATGGGATTCTACCATCGTTCGTGGCAGGGGTGACAAGGAAAATTAATTTAAGAGAAAGATGCATGTGAGTGATGAAGGCCAGAAAAAAGAGAATTAATTTGTTGGTAACAGTAATCACATAAATAAATAAAAAGGTAAAATAGAGCCTTAATGTGACCTAATGTTTCACTCTTTACATCTAGAACACAGCAGGCTTAGGTATGATTATGTGGATCGAGAACGCATTAAATGTGTGAAATGAATCTGGCTTCAATTCACCACTTCAACATCTGTACCATTGTTTTACCACGTCTCCAAAATGTCCTTTTGCCTGGTTCAGCATTAGCGCACCAGTGTGCACACTTTATTTTTATAAATCACAGTCTTTGTATGAAAAGTGTTGTGCACATCTTTCAGGCCCCATTTTGGACGTACATTACGGTTATAAATGAGGCCCCAGATATATTTTATTATGCCCAAAACACAAAACCATACGTGAAACTACTTACAACATAGTTTCCTTTCTAAATTACACTAAATTTAGTTTTTGTTTTGTTGGTTTGTTTTTGTTTTTTTATTCAGTCATTATTTTAATTCATTCAGTGCCAGCCATTCTCAGATTTTCTACCCCCTCAGTGCCAGCCGCTTTTGAGCATTTTGACTGATTTTAAAGACCCACAGAATATTTTCTACTATGACTATCTGAAATCTGACACCAGATTCTGAAAGATTGAAGCCTTTACTTTCATCAAAAAAAAAATGTTTCTGGCTCGTTTCATTCTTTTGTAATCAGCCGTTGAATAGAGCAAGTTTTACACAAATCTTCAGTTTCATAGTAAAAAGCTGAGGAAAAAGCCTTTTTGTAAAAAAAAAACCTGTCAGTGACTTTAAAGCTTTTTTTTTGCTTTAGTGACAACTCTAACATCAGAACATTGTTTCCTTATATAAAACAAAACAAAACAAAAAAACAAAGACCGGGCTTTTGATGGCAAAATTATTATTATTTATCTATCTGGGTCAGAGTCGAATGGATTTCTTACTGTATTTTGGCTTCCTCCAACTTTCTCTCTCGTCAGTCTGTACACACGCAACTTCCTCTTCCTCCCGGACATGCAGAGGGTTACTGCTTATCCCGTTTTTTTATGGTTTTATCTCACAATCGCCATATTATCCATGAATTCCACACTGGTCGGACTGTGCGCTGCTGGGAACGTCAGCTCTGCACGTAGCACCATTTTCTGTCTCATAAACTCCTTTCCTCTCTTCCTCTTAGCTCTGCTGAGCATGGATGATCTCTCATCCAAAGGTGCGCTGCTACCTCTTACATGTGACCTATTATTTTGCTATCTGGCTTACAGGCTGGGGGTATTTTGTACCCACCTTCACACCCCCCCTCCCCCCCGACACGCAGGGATGACCCGTTTGGCCCGGTTAGTTGATGGTTTTATTTCACAATCACAACATTATCAATAATTCACTCAGGTCCGCACATGTTCTGTGTTAGTATGTGGAGCTGTGAGCTGCTGGATTTGTCACAATATCACTTCATAGCGCCATAATCTCACTTCTTTTCCTGCTTCTTCCTCGTTTGACGAGTAGTATCTGTGGCTATACTCTCATCTAAAGGTGCACTGCTGCCATCTTCTGGACACAGTTGTTCATTACAACACCCCACAGCTTAGATATTGATGAGAGACCTCCTTCAGGGTGTTTTCAAGTAATCCCCGTGAAAAAATGGAAATGACGAGTTTCTCGACAATGTTGCTGAGCGTTTGGATTTGCAATGACGAGATATCTTGTCAATGGCACTGAGTTAACAAATGAGATATTTCATCCTAATTGTGTTCTATTTGTATATTTTGCAAGGTACAGCAGAGAAAACTGTACATGAGGAACTGACAACTGAAAGCGTGATAATCTACACTTGCCAGGAGCCAGATGCTGCTGGTATCATCGAGGGTGTCCCAGTGCTTACTGGTCTTGAAACTCTTGCAAGAGCATGTTGCCTACTCCTCGGATTAACATATGCCCTAAATCTGGAGTATCCACCTAAACCTTCAAATACATTTGAGGTCTTTCAAAGACTTTTTGCTGGACTAGACTCGCTGCTCCCAAAACCAACTGCAAAATTAATGACACTCAAAAACAAGCTTCTTGCCTAAGCCATTGAGTCCACATATGAACAGTTTCAGTTCCCGTTCATTAATGTGTGACTTGGATTTCTAGACTTGTTGACATTTGTAAAAGAAAGCTGTGGAGCTCAATGGACAGCACCTACTAACAAGTTAATTGTTCTTTGTTGTCTGTCATTGTAGGCAGGTGTAGGTGGAGTTTCTAATAAATGTTTTCACTGTTATAGCGATCCTTCACTGTTTCTACAAATGTTGTCAAACATTTTAGATGTGTGCTTATTAGAAAATCTATGCCTAACAAAACACATTATTTTGCACAATATTAGTTTCATTAACTTTTAAAAATGGGACTACTTTATCATTTTAAAACATGTATTACATCTTGAATTCACGTGATTGATGATGTCACATCATGGCCCCATTTGCCTGTAAACATCCCATTGACGGAAGCATTCAGCCTGATTTTTAGATCATTTAGCAGCTTTTTCAGTCAAATGCCAATTTGTGCTTTTGTTGGAAACAAACCTAAACCTCTGTTTTACTAAAAGAGGATAAAAACAGTTGTGACACAAAAAATAATCT
Source organism: Gouania willdenowi (assembly GCF_900634775.1). Lineage (NCBI taxonomy): Eukaryota > Metazoa > Chordata > Actinopteri > Blenniiformes > Gobiesocidae > Gouania > Gouania willdenowi. Next base: position 13,607,199 of record NC_041055.1, read on the forward strand.
AGACCACAGGAGGTGACAGTTCCAACTCTGAGGTTTGGTAGGAGTGAAACAGAGAAGAAGAGCTCAGTGCATGGCTGACTTGCTCTGGTGTTAGTTTTGGGTCACAACTGTTTTTATCATCTTTTGGTAAAACAGAGGTTTACATCGACATCTTTATCTTTTTTTTGATTTAGAGCAACCAAACGTAGCACAAATTGGCATTTTGACCAAAAAACCTGCTCAATGATCAAAAAATCAGGTTGAATGCTTCACTCATACAGAAAGTAATGGGATGTACAAGCAAATGGGGCTGTGTGGCAGAATAAAGGTTTTAAAACAGCAAAGTAGTCCCATTTTAAAAGCTAATAAAATGAATATACTGCAAAGTAATGCATTTGTTAAGCATAGATCTTCTAATAAGTACATTTCTAAGATTTTCGGCTACATTTGTAAAAACAGTGGAGAATTCCTTTAAGGTTTTATCAGCTGCAGGTAAGAATTAAAATTGATGAAATATTCTTCCATGCTTCCTAAAATCCAAAAAAAAAAATTGTTATGCGCTTTGTTTACATTTGCTAAAGACACTACACAGATGTTGTATTCAGCACTTTTATGAGGTCAAAGATTACTCTGATTGTAGTTGTATTGTATATAAACTGTGAAGTTGCAACAAAATACTTTTGTCAAATAAAAATGCTGGACACAAATACCTCTCTTTCTTAAATGTAACAGTTTTTATTAGGTATTTCTTCCTAATTTAAATAAGTAATTTAGACTTTCAAAACATGCAAAATATATTTTTTAAATCAATAAGATTGAGTGCATGAATTCATCCAAATCAATTTCTAAATAGATACATATACATTTTACTTTATTTAATAAAGAATGATGTAGTTAAAAACTGACTGTTTTTTAAGTTATTTAAACTCATTTTTGTTTTGCTTTTCTTCAAGGCTATCCTAGAAAAACGCAAAAAAATCAAAAAAATTAAGTTTTCCTAAATCAAGAAAACAAGAAGTTCACTAAACTACTAAAAACTGGTTGGAAAATGTTACTTTATTTTTACTAATTTGGATCTTAGCAACATTTTTTACAGTGTATATGTATATTACTGACACTTTACAAAATGCAACATTTGGATAAGATTGGCATTTTAATGACCAGTCTCACACATTGGTATTAATACTGCTGCTGCTCTTTCAGAATGCAATTAAGATACATTATACAACAGTTAGTTCTGACTAAGTAATTTGATTGCTGATATAGAGTAACAACAGCAGGGGGACTTCTTGTACAGCTGATCTAAATACCGTTAATAAGTGTGATATTTCCTAAATATACAGTGTTCTACAAGATATAACTTACGTTATATGCACAAGTATTTTGATAGGATCTGAGACCATGTTTATGAGGTTTAAAGTAAACATGAAATATACAATGTATCATCTTGTTTAAAACTTAAAGTGATCAATGCAAAACTACTTACCCGATACTCCTTGATGAGTTTGTCCACATCTTCTCCAAGGTACACAATGAGGCATTTAAGCAGACACACTCTTTTTCTGATTCACCTCGACGCTTTAGGACAAACTCACCCATAATGCATTACTCTGCAGTCCAATTTTGCAACTTCCACTTATGCAAATAATACACCATGTGCATGCACACACACACACACACACACACACACACACACACACACACACACACACACACACACACACACACACACACACCAACAGTTAAAAGGCCTACTCTAACTCTGCAGTCAAACTTGTTGACAAAATGAACACCATTCCTTTTATTTGTAATGTTACTCTTTATGTGATATGAGTAATACATTTTGATGTATTGAGTAAGTACATACCTCATCAAGAAAATTCAGTATACTCCGGGTCTTCTCCCTGACAGCTAGTCCCTTGTTTCTGATTATCTCTATCAGCTTGTTGTGGTGACTTGTCTAAAGAAGCCAGGAATCACAGTTGAAGTGGAATCCTCATAAATTCAGCATTGATCGTAAAAAACAAACAAAAAAAAAAAAAACAAGAAAGAATAGCAAAGGTGAATTTAAATACATTTAAACTGTGGTGTTAGAGATCTTGGGTTTGATATCAGGTGCCAAAACATGCATTTTGGCTAAATGTTTATGATAATTAATCACATTACAGATCATCACTGACCTATTGCAATAAAAAAAGTAACTTGCCTCATCTGATATGAACAATGCAGGCCATCTCTCTTTCAACTCTTCCACTTCTATTTCCTTTGCCACAATGGCCTGTCTCCGCGGTGAAAAAGGACACTTGAAGCTGCATTAAATTACTTTCCATTTTATTTATCTATGTATACTGCCCATAGTTATATAAAATTACAATAAAATTGGGTTGGTAACTTATCGTATAGCTTTAATATGGGGGTTACTTGTATTTGAAATTATGTAAATATGATAATACATTTGGAAATTAAATACAGACATTAAGATATACGAATATGTGTTTTTCAAATCATCATGTAATTTCTACCATAATAGCAAGGACACATCTGTGGTCACTTTGAAGCTATTCTCCAAAGTTAGTCATTCCTATCTAAACATGCAGGCAAATATTAATGTTAATTGTTGTTTACTTTGGGACTCACCAAATCACCTATGAGGCCAAAACCGTAAAATTTCTAGGAAACGTCAAACTTCTAAACACAAAGGGGCAGTTAGCACTATCCATAATAATCACTACAAGCTGGAAATCATTAATTTTACCGAAACAAACTGGTAATATGCTTCTATACTTTCAGATGAAATAATGGAATATAACAACCTTATCTTCAATCAGAACTCTATAATGAAAGGCATTTAATTAATCACATACTGTATTAATCACACCCTCTATTGCTTATGTTAATGGATTCACTGTCCAGAGTATGTCAGATTATAATAAAGGAGTACATGCCTGAAATGGCTTCAAACTAATTGTTTACATGCAGTAAACAAACGGTGACTCTACAGGTATCGGCGATGGCGGAGAAACACGGCAAGCAAACCAGCGCCAACCTTGTCAAATTAGGTTTTAATTTCATTCCGGTTGTATATGCCACTACAGTAGAATTTGGATCGGGCCCAAAAAAATTCAGCCCAAGCCCGCAGGCATAAAGCCTGACCCGACCTGAGCCCGACCCATTAAATTAAATTGTAGGCCCAAGCCCGAACAAACCCGACGTGAATTATTATTTTATTGAACGTATTGCAGCCGGTATATTAGTATCGTGGTGCCTCGATGAGAGGGGGGGGGGGGGGCGCACACACGTACCGCAGCCCAAAAGGTATTGTAATGATGTGACTCGAGCCATTATCACAGTTTTACAGGCTTTAATAGAGGTCATAGTAACGCCAAAAATAAACAAACACACAAAGAATTGTCTTACACCGTCATACACTCACATTACCGTGCGAACAGAATTGTTCCCTCTTTTCCCCGCTCAGGCCCGCCCTTTCCCCAGCCAATCAACATTCAGAACACATGTAAACAAAGACACACATTGGCAGAGAAAGCTGCACGTAACCATGATGCCTTCTCGGCCATGGGAAATCTCAGCATCAGTTAACCACTGAATACACACAAGTGGAACACAAGACATAACCACAACATAGAACCCAGTCCGTTACAGTATGCAGACCAGACCGGGCGGCTCGTGCGTGGAGCGCAGACCTGAACTGAAGCACGCAATCATATTTGTTCCCTGCGCTCCAGTAGCAAGTGAGGAATGAGCAAAATCAGCAAATAATATTCAGTGAATGTGAACGCAGAACAACTAAACGCAACACAATGCCGGCAATATCCTGTCCCACTACTAGCAGAAATCACTTTAGAAATGATACCACAACAATATAGAAGCGTTTTTGTGTTTATTTAAAAAAAAATATTAATGTAATAGAGATAAAAAAAAAAAAAAACAGCTGAGCAGGAAAATGAGGCCCGAACTCAGCCCAAGAATCTAAACTACACTACAGTCGGGAGTTGGAGACACTACTTTAAACAGTGTCTGCTCAACTTTGTGTGTGAGGGGAGCGCAGTCCCGCCGAAAACATGTTCAGGCGGGATGCCCCTCTTTAGCCGCCTGAATTAATTTGTTGAGCTGACCCAGTGGACTCAATCGGACATTACACATACCCAGTTCCGACTGATTCAGACATTTATTTGCCTTCTCATTTATAGATACATCGAGAGGCAGATTCACTAAGATCTGAAATAAAGGGTGGTAAACCAGTTTTGTCCCTAAATCCTTTGGTGATGCAGTTTCTTCAGCTGCTTTGAGGATTTCACTAAGATTGCAGCAATTATTAGTGCATGTGCAGAAGTGGTGGACACCGCCCTATTTAACTCATTCAGTGCCAGCCGGTTTCAGAATTTCTACCCCCTCAGTGCCAGCTGTTTTTGAGCATTTTGACTGATTTTTAAAGACCCACTGAATATTTTGTACTTAGACTATCTGAAATCTGATTCTGAAAGATTAAAGTCTCTAATTTAATCACAAAAAATTTTTGTGACAAAAAGCTCAGAAAAACAGCTTTTTTTTTTTGCTTTTGATGGCAAAATTATTATTATTTGTCAGAGTTGAATGGATTTCTTACTGTACTTTGGCGTTCCTCCAAGTCTCTTCCCCTTCGTTCTCCACACATGCAACTTCCTCTTCCTCCCGGACATGCTGAGTGTCACCGCTTGCCCTGTTTTTTGATCGTTTTCTCTCACCATCGCCACACTCTCAAAAATTGACTTAGTTTTACACATGCTCTGGTCGAGTGTGTGCTGCTGTGAGCTGCTGGGAACTTCAACATCAACTTTTGTAGAGCCATGCATTTTTCTGTCTCGTATACTCCTTTCCTCTCCCTCTGAGCTCTGTCCAACACGGGTGAGCTCTCATCCAAAGGTGCGCTGCTACCACCTACATGTCGACTATTATTTTGCTATCTGGCTCACAGTTGAATGTTTTGCTTACCGTATTTTGTATCTACCCCCGCCCCCACTGTCAATCACACAGACGTAACTTATTCTTCCTCCTGACACGCAGCGATGGCCGATTTGGCCCGGTTGGTTGATGATTCACGATCGCAACATTATCAATAATCCACTCAGGTCCACACATGTTCTGTGTTAGTATGTGGTGCTGTGAGCTGATGGATACTTCACAATATCACTCTGTAGTGCCATAATCTTCCTCGTCCCTCCTTTTTCATATTTAGCTAATGGTAGCATCAGTGGCTAATCTATCACCCAAAGGTGCGCTGCTGCCACCTTCAGGGCACCAGTTGGTCACTACATCACATTACAGCTTAGATATTGATGAGGGACCTCCGCCAGGGTGTCTTTTAGTAATCCTTGTGAAAAAACGTAATTAACGTAATATTACATCATCGGCACTGAGCGTATGGATTTGAAATGATGTAATATTATGTCAATGGCACTGAATGAGTTAAATGAGCGTTTTGCTCATTTAATGTGGAGTGCGCACAAGCACAGACATTTGAGGAAGTTAATTTGGAGGCAAATAGACTTCTCTGTCTGCTGCACAAATATTTAAAGCTGTATTGCCTGAATCTTGAACCATGACACAGGGGCATGGTTGAATTTGAATCATAAATCCCGCCCCCCACTCTGACAATTCCTCCCAGTCTTCTCCTCTGGAAGGGCATGAAGTCATGCACGAATGTGGTTGTCAGTTTGAAGTTGCATCTAAGCATCTCCTAGTTCGTATTTTGTTGCTGAAAATAAATGTCATTGTCACGGGAATGTTGTTGCTTTTTTTTTCTCTCTCTAATTATGAAATACTAATTCATGTTGCTAGGTTGTACAAAGATTTAGCAAAAAAACTAAAAAACAAAAAAGCAGACAACATCCTAAGTGAAAACTGACAGATGTGTGCTTATATTTTTCTAACTGAATGTATAAACAATATGAGAATTGTGGAGTTTGTAAAACAATTGTAATTATTGCAAACAGTTACTCATGTTACTCATCTCATGTACTTCTGCAAATGTAACTGAGTACTATCCGTCTGTAATTGTAAATATATTGACACATTTTATATGCTGCTTTCATGTAGATTTTGCAAAGTGATTATGTTTGCAGTTCAGAATTCAATCCCTCAATTTGGAGCAATGTCAGGATCTTCCCATGAGGTGTCTGCGCAGAGCCTGGTTTCCTGTTTGACATTCTGGCTGAAGATAATCAAGCCGATGTTCCCCAGGCACCTCATCTGCCCCACTGGTGTGTGGAGCACTTGGGCAAGGCAACTGACGAGTTATACCCAGCTGTTATATCCAGTGTGTGGGTTTCATTCCATGTAGACTATGATTCTGTGATTGTTTTAAAATGTCTTGCTTCACTTTTATCATCATTTATAATTTAATTATTTAGCTATAGGAAATATTGTCCAAACGTTTTTAATAAAATGTACAATCAATAATGTTTACAGTTCTTTATTAGAGTTTAAATAAGCATACACTATTATAAACACATACGTTTACATATACAGTACTCTAGATCTCTAGATGTACTTTTGGAAGTAATTTTAACACAGAGTAGATTTTCACTTCTTCCCACTGTTGCTAAATGCTTGTTCATGTGGATCTTGTTGGGGTTCCTCTTTCTTGTTATGAATTTTATATTTTGATAAGCGCATTGAGATGACTTTGTTGGAAATTGCGCTATACAGATAAAGTTGAATTGAATATATATAAATACATATATATATATATATATATATATATATACACACACACACACAACACAAATTCATACATGCATATACGCAGACACACATAAACAAACATACACACTAGTGATGCGCAGGTCAGCGGGCTACCCAGGAGGCGGGGGAAGAAATTATCAATTAATCCTAGCCCGCGCATCACTAATGCACGCTCACAGCGTCCACGCCCCAGCCTGTACATGCAGCTCTATAGACAGGATCCTGCAGCTCCTGTCTGACACACATGCAGCAGGATCTACGCCAGCTGCGGATTGTTGTCGGCACCTCTCCAGTCAATAGTCAGAGGAATGCCAATGAAATGTGGAAAGTTGGTGGGGAGTCGTACGAACGCGCAGCAGAATGTAGGTTAACAAGTTCCTCCGTGCCGCAAACACAGGCTCTGAAGGCGGCATAAGCAGAGCATGGCACTGAGCCTGAACAATGCGCTGCTCTCATGTCTCCTGAGAGGATCACACAGCATGCGCGACTGCACAAAGTTTTGAAAAAGGTTTGTGATGAGGAAATGTACAGAAAATACCGTTGTTTGCCATTTTGCATAGACCCAAACAGGGCGTATAATTATACGGTTGCATCCAGTCTTTCTTTTCTCCTCTGTGTGCATGAAGAATATTTCTTTGCTGTCATTCTCCATGACCATGTATGTGCAGTATGCAGCAGAAAAGCCAGGGCTGTCCATCTGTCCATATCCTTTTCGAAAGACAAAGTGGAAATGTAGCCAAATTTACTATATTATTTTTAATAAAAAGCATTTTAAATCAGAAGTGAAACTTATCAAGCACTAACCTCCCAAAAGTATTCAATGGTGTCCACCATTTGATCATAACACAAGCACGTGTTATGATAAAAGATTTAACAGCAGTGTGTGAGAGTGGAGAATTTCATCTTACAAAATGGATGCGTAATAGCAGGGCAGTCATTGCATCTATTACTGAAAAAGAAAGCGCTAAACAGGTTAAGGATTTAGACCTTGGTCATGATGCTTTACCTGATGAGAGAGTACTAGGAGTCAACTGGTGTACTGAGACAGATGTTTTCAAGGTCAACATAAATGCTAAGCAAACTCCACAGACAAGACGTGGCATCCTCTCTTTTGTAAGTGCCATATATGACCCCTTGGGATTCATGTCACCTGTCATCCTTCCAGCAAAAATGATCCTGCAGGAGCTTTGTGGCAGAAAAGTCTCATGGGATGAGGACGTCCCTGCTGAACTGGCTAAAAGAGCACAAATGTGGATTTCAGATCTTACAAAGCTTCAGAGAATCACAGTGGAGCGGTGTTTGAAACCGACTGAATTTGGAACAATCACATCACCACAGTTGCATAATTTTGCTGATGCCAGCGAGAAAGGTTATGGAGTAGTTACCTACCTTCGCATAACCAACAAGAAAGGAGAAACTCACTGGTCATTTATCATCAGCAAGGCCAGAGTTTCACCACTCAAGCAAAGCACAATTCTGAGGCTGGAGTTAACAGCAGCGGCTGTTGCTATTAAAATAAACCACCTCATGAGAAAAGAGCTGCAAATGCCACTTGAAAATTCTGTGTTTTGGTCTGACAGCACCACTGTGTTGAGATATATTGCTAGTGAAAATGTTTGATTTAAAACCTTTGTTGCAAAGAGTGTCGCTCATCAGAGACAACACAAAGACAAGTCAATGGATGTATGTTTGTTCTGAGCTGAACGCCAGCTGAATACGCATGTCGGGGTGTGAAAGCAGACAAGTTCACAGAGTGTCAAGACTGCATTCGTGGACCAGAGTTTTTGTCAAAGGACAAGACACATTGGCCAGTTTCACCGGTCATGAGAGAAATACAAAAGGATGATGTGGAAGTTAAAGCAGCATTGAGAGTGAATGCTACAAAAGTGCACAAGAAGTGTATCTGTCATTATTCAGACCGGCACTGTTTAAAAAAGGCAGTATCCTGGATGGTGAAGTTCAAACAGTTGCTTCATAAGCTGAACACACATTGCAAGCTCACAAGCAAGTGATGAAGTGGGTTTTGGCAGTTTCAGATTTCCCACCAGTGAGAGTGACGCTAGGGAGAACTGACTGGTAAATGGAAGAGTTTGGGGTTTCTTTTTCTAAACTGCAAAGAAAAATGTTCAAGTTTCACAAAGTACTAATAATAAAATGAACAGAATTACATAAAATAGATGACGTAATTTTAACAACGTAAGAGATATTAAGAAGAATGAAGAAACCACTACATAAGTAAAGCTACCAGCTCACAAACCTGATGGCGGTCGCCATGACGACGGAAGAGTAAGTCAGATACTGAGCTTCTGATGAAGATAAAACAACAAGGATGTTTGGTCTTACTAGGATGACACTTATTATGAAAGCTTGCCGTGCTTTGTGTCAAAGACCATCGTTCATGAGCAATTGTTGAACTAGAAGTTGTGTAAAAGAAAGCAACATGGCGGACGATGATGCGGAGGATCACGGACCTGGAGCACAGAGCTGCAGTAGCAGGTCGAACCACAAGAGGGTGCCAAAGAACACAAAAAAAGGGTTTGGAAGAGTGCCTGAACAGGCACATTAATGCAAGACGATCTAAACTCTCACAGCCACCTGCAAAAATGAATAAGATTAATGGACTTATGAAAGATAATGAGAGTCCAGACATTGTTGATGATCACTTGAATGAATGCTTAAAATTGCTGAAGGATTTTATTCATACAAATGATAATGTACGGTTGCTGCCTCCCAAAGAAGAGAACAAGATTGATCAAACCTTTTCGTTCAAGCCAAAAAATTAGCAAGTTAGTAAATTTGTGACTGAGGTTGAAGAATGGATAACGAATATAAGGCAACAACACCAAGATGACTTGAATTCAGATGATAGTGTGTCTGTTGTCGATGCACCCATAAAAAAAAGACATCTGGTTCATGTGATGCACAAAGCACAGCTACAAACAGTTCATTGAAATTATCCAGAGCTTCATCCATATCATCTGTACGTCAGAAGGAACGAGCAGAATGTGACGCCTTACTTGCAGCATCTTTGAAACAGAGACAAGTATTAGACATCAAAGATGGCAAATTGAAGGCAAAAAAGAACAACTTGATATTGAAACAGCTATTGCTGCTTCTACAGCCAAAGCGTTGGAAGACTACGAATACGAAACTTGTAAGAGTGATGCAGTTGCTGATTCTGAAGTAAGTTTTCCTGACAATCTACAGCAAGGGAAACAGCATCCAGAAATAAAGCTTGGACATTCAAAATGGTTGAGGGTACCTCATCGTCAAATGAAACAAGAATACAGTGATGCTAAAGCAAAATGACATTACTGAGATGCTGGTCAAACAACAGTGACTGTCACATTTGCCCCAAAGAGACATTCCTGTTTTCAGTGGAGATCAACTTGATTTTAAGTCATTCATAGGAGCTTTTGACCATACAATTCAGGATAAAAATGATAGTGACAGTGATAGGTTATACTGTACCAACTTGAACAGTTTACCAGAGGTGAACCTAGAAACTTGGTAAGAAGCTGTCAACACGAGTCCTTATCAGGGTTATCGTGAAGCAAGATAAGCTGTTGACTTATCAATATGGTAGCAAACTGAAGATTGCAACTCCATACATGAACACAGCCTTCAACTGGCCACAGATCAAACCTGACGATGCCAAGGCTCTTCAGAGTTACTCCTTGAGAGAAATACAAAAGGATGAAGTAGAAGTTAAAGCAGCATTGAGTATGAATGCTACAAAAGTGCATGAGAAATTTGCTTAACAAGTTTATCTGTCATTATTCAGACTGGCACTGTTTAAAAAAGGCAGTATCCTGGATGGTGAACACACATCCCAAGCTTCTCTTCTCACAAGCAAGTGATGAAGTGGGTCTTGAAAAAAAAACTGAATTGGTTGCAAGACAAATGCAAATGTTCAGATCAACTATTAAAGGGTCTCTTCTCACTGCTGAAGATGTTGCAGAGGGAGAAGTTGAGATTATCAAACTGTTACGGCTGAATTTACGGTTGACCTCATTTGAAGACATGATTCATTGCTCTGGTTGAATGATGGAGTCCAGGAGAAGCATTGATGATTTTATATAAAAAAAGTTTATTCTAAACTAAGAAAAAAGGTACAAGATGGAACAAAGTTAGCGTCCGTCCAGGCGGACGTCCGATGATTGAGTGAGACACAGTTCTGATCGTATATTCCCCTCAGTCCCCCTCCCTCCTCCCCCCAGGAGATAGAGATACAGAGAGAGGGAGGAGGTGAGGACAGAGGGAGAAAAAAGGAAAGACAGTTTGTTCTTTTGGGTCTAAACAACCAGTCCTGTATCTGTCGGTTGTCATAGAGACGGAGGAGTGTGCGTTTGTGTTTGTGTGTGTGAATGAATGGATGTGTATGGCGTGTGTGTGTGACATGTGACTGTGTGAGCATGTGAGTGCGCACACAGAGTGCCTATGCGTCCTTGTGCGTTTATTGTTTTGGGGAGATAAGGTGGTGGCTTTTGACAAGGCAGTTTGACCCAGCAAAGTTGAAGACATGAAAATCACACAATGGAAAGTTACCCAAGGCTTAAGGATTAAAATATATGAACTAATAATTTCGCCCCCCACAATCCACTCTTTTTGGACAAAGTCCAACACAAAAAAAAGCGAAATTAGTTAGTAAGTTGTTTAACTTTAGCACAGCCCAAAACACATAAAACATTAATCAAAATTTAGTATAATTCTAGCGCAACCTCATGGTCCGTAGGACTAATGATATTGACACCGTTATAACACTATGGATATAAGCATTATTTTTTTTTTTCCCCGGGGGACACAGGCATCCCTCAAAGTCGGAGCAAGAAAAAGGAGGAGAAGGCAAAGAACCCCATGAACACATAATGAATATTACGTGAGACATTCGTTCGTTTCCGGTCGGCGTTGTAGATGATTGGTTGTTGTCTGAGGAAGGGTAGTGTCCACACACCTGGCAACCTCTCTTGGGATCGGAAGGTACCTGAACAGAAGAGGGGGAAAAACACCGAAACAGAACTCTTGGGATTGGCTGGTACCTGAACACAGGCGCGATCCCACTACTGAGGCTTTAGCTGGTAGCTGGTACCTGGTAGGCTTTAGCTGGTACCTGGACAGAAAAAAAAGGGGGGGGGGGGGAAACAAAACAGAACAAAACAAAACAAAATAAAATAAAACGAAATGAAATAAAATAAAATAAAATAAAATAAAATAAAATAGAATAGAATAGAATAAAATAAAAGTTTAGGGGTGTTAGGTTTAGTTAACTAACTAAATGAATAGTTAGTATGGCCAGGAAGGCAGAGACAGGTCAGAGGTCAGGATCTGAGAGCTTTTCAGATCCTAAAAGGTGCTGCTGCACAATCACACAATGGTTAGGTGTGGGTTAGTGAGCTTTTAGCCATGCTAGCTCTGTAGCCCATTCGCACGCGAGTGGGAAAATATGAGGCTGAAAGAAAAGCAGGAAGTATTAATTCGATTTTCTTTTCCTGGAGTAAGAAGAAGCATAGCTGGAGTTGCAGTGATTATCTGTGGTACATCTACTTACCTGGTGAGAAGCAACAATTTGAGAACCACTGTTTACAAGGGCATGCAAGTCGGACAGAGAAGTGTGGAGTGTGCTTACATGTCTTCTCAAGATGAATACATACAATTGGGAGACATGGAGATGTGAGAAAGCTAAATGAGTTTAACCAAATAAATAAATAATGTTATTTATTTATTTAAATTGTTTGTTTTTTTATTTTTCTATCTCTTATTTGTGAAGGAGAAATCTTATTCTATCCTTTATTTATTCTGAATAATGTTAACACTCCACACCTAATTACATAGCCTAATTCTTTTATAGAGCTGAATTTGTCAGTTCATTTATTTCATTCATTTCCCTCATAATTATTATTTGAGATGTAATTTACTTAATTTTGAAGGTCAATTGGTGGCAAAAGTGTCTCCTATTCTGTGTCTGAACCAGAGTTTAGCAAGATTATTGGCCCTCTAAGGTTAGACAGAATAAAAAGTTAAGTTGAGTCGAACAATCATATTGTCTTTTGCTCTCTGTATTTATCCCATTCGTAGGGGTGACGAGCCCCAGCACGGTTTGGAGAGCTTCCTTAAATGCTTGGAAGTTACTTAACTTTAAACTATCTCTTATTTCAATCAATTATCAAGAATTTCAGGAGGACCCTTTTTAAATCTCAGGCGACCCAGATTGGGCCACCAACCCAATGTTGAGAACACTTAATTTTTCCCTTAAACGTGTCTAAACCCAGTGAAGGTGTTTTATGGTCTTGCACGCTAAGTGCTGGTGGAACAAGAAGAAAAAAGTTGGAGGGTTTGAGGTATATTTTCCTATGATAAAATATAAATCAAAAATCAGAGGGGCGTTGGCCCGCTCCCTTCCCTTTTTTACATAAGAATACATTTGGATTCTTAAAACCATATGATAAATATCATTGGAAAATCACTTATCTGATCATTTTGGATGTGTCTCCGTTTTCCTCTCTCTTGTGTCCGCCTGCCTTTGTGCCCTCCAACCTCCTCGACCTCCTCCTCCTCAGCCATAAAGGTCAAAGCCAGGGTCAACTGTACGCTCCCTTTGGAAATTTGAAGATTTGTCCCCACTTTTGCAGTTGGATTGGAAGTCTCTGTAGTCTCTGGAATAGATATCATGTTAGAACATCCACAATATGTCATATTGTCACGTGTCTATTTCAATCTATTTCCCCTTTGCTTCCCCGTTATAGTTATGGACAATACTTCCCTCTAATTCTCATCCTTCATCATAAGAGCAGTGACCAGGCATGGCGGCGAAGAGGTAGGATCGGAGTCGAGAAGGCGGTGGCTTTGTCTGTAAGGAAACACTCAGAAACAGAAAGAGAGGAAACATTAAGACCTAAATGAATAATTTAAAATATCTCTTTTCTTTAGTTGGATCTGATTCGTCTCCTTTGAGTATACAGCCAGCGACCTGTATTTTGGAAAAAGCTACACAATAACAACAACTAAGACGAAGACATAGACAAGTGCACACCACAACGAGTATACACATATAACAACAAAAAAACATGGACACTGAACAGTAAGGTCAGTCAAGGTCAAAGCCAGTCATTCCACTGAAAGTGGTATCATATATAAAAAATGTCGTTTGGTGTTTTTAAACACCCAGAAAAAAACCTTTAAATCCTTGTAACTTTTTAGAAGGCCCAAGGCCTAAAACCATAGTTCTTTTAACAAGCAGCAGTGTTTTCTGAACACCCCACTACATAATTGGCAAAAACAGGGAGAAGATCTAGTGCATCAAAACCCAGGAGGAAAGGAAGGTGAAACAGAGGAACATGTGTAGTCAAACAGCCATTCATCGGTCAATCACTCAATGACAAGTCCACGGCACATTCGCACTCACAACGCGGTTCTCTCAGGCATACGTAACGTGTCATCATTCAGTCATTCATGCACCGCACACGTTCATGCCTCAATTTTCACGTCCATGCATTCACAAGGTTTTGCTGCATAGTGTCTAAGTAGAATACAGGTCTCATCTAACCCACCAGCGGCGATAGCCAGTCCACCTCGTCTCTCGGGGTCAATGAGCTCTTATTGCCCCCCCATGCTTGGCAACCTTTTAGTGTTAATTAACTGCTTTTTTACTGGTATCATCTGATTACTAAGAGGTACGCTCCTTTTTACTTCCGCCTTTGCGGAGTCTACACTTAGATTATTGCCCCTGGTAGTACTGACAGTCTGCTCATCTGCTGATCAGGCAGGAATCGCATGGCCATGCCTAACAACAAACTCAACCCCGGTACCGAACCTGGGGGAAACTCTCAACAGCTGCAAATTCCAGAAACTTAAAACAAATATCTGAATTAGCCGGAGACCCTCTCAACCTTGCCTTATGAAAATATAAAGTAGGGAGAATTTCCAGGGGAACCTTCCAACTTCTGACTTTAAGAAAAATATAAAGTTGGGAGGAGTATGGGGGAAGGGTAACTTCTCGACCTGTGTCTTTATGCAAATATAAAGCTAGGGAGAATTTCAAACTCGACCACTCGTTACTCCGGAGATTAAAAAAAAAACCCTCTGAATTAGCAGGAGAATTATAAACCAACGCAGACTGTCAGGACTTTCTGGGCACCTCTAAAATCAACATTGAACGGAGCACGCAACCTCTCTTAACCCTCACTCTAAGAGGACGTAGAAATTTGTTCAGTACGGTCTTCGGTTACCAAGCATGTATCAAATCAGGTGGACCACTATCCCCCGAAGAGCGCTTTCCCTAGCAAGGTTTATCCTTTTTCTGCACATTAAACCAGGACTTCTTGTTTGAAAAGTAATTGCCTATGTACTCATAGCAACTAATGGGACATTTTTTTCTCAGGAAAAATTTGGTACCCCCCCCATGCTGTCGAGTGGCTTTGAGCCGGCCAGACAGTCCGACGCGGTAAGGGGGAGGCGCGCAAAATGAAAACAATGAATGTTGAACTAGGCTGTCTGTCGCAAGCAGCTTCAAAAAGGGTACGGTACAGATTGTTTACGAGGGTATCGGTCAAAAAATGTCAAAATGTAAAAAAAATCATGGCCAATAAAATAATAAAAAATTAAAACTTCAGCTCCAAAAGCTGAGGCAACAGAGGGCTCTTTCTTCAGCGGATGTAACCATATCTTGCATTGTGGGGGGCCTCCCCTCAATCAAGAAAATAAATGAAAGAAAAGCAAACAAAAACAACCTTATCAGTAACACTATTTTCTTCCCCTTTGTTTGTTCTTTTCTCATAAAGGCAAAAGCAGTGTAAATAAATGAGCAACATAATGAATAAAAGCAAAGATAAATGATGGGCACACTTGATCTCATGTGGCAAACAGAAGGGTTCTGTGTGAAGTTCTGGTGGTCCTGTGTTTCTCATAGTTATGAATGTGGGTGTGTGACTGTATGTCTGGTCTGTCTGCGTGTGAGAGAATAAATGAAAACAAAATAATCTAGTGCACAGTCAGAAGATAGAGGGGTTAGTATTGTGCGAAGGAGAAGCTTGTTGGCTATTTGCTAGTTGTCCCCCTCCATGCCAGAGTTCAAGGCTAAAGTGATTTAGCACTACCACCAAAGGCTGTGGTGGACTTCTTGTGGCTTGGTATCCTTTTGGCTTTTGAAACAGTGTCTTTTTTTGGTGAAGATTTCCAGCAGACGTGTGACCAGTCTGCAGTTGCTGCCCATCATTCAGGCAGTAGTCGTGGCGTTTAACTCGCAACTCATTGGTGGGGGAGTGTCCACTCCGACGCCCACAGGTTCTCAGTCTTTGATGATGGGGCAGGATGTGTTAATCCAGCATTGGCATGCGGCCCATTCATAGACGATGAAGAGTTGACTTGGGACTGAGCGAGTTATTTCAGCATTGCTTTGCTGAATGGGAGTTGAGTCCTTGAGTCCTGAAAGGTCACACACCTTTGATTGTCCATTTCCTTCTGATGCTTGGTCCTTTGAATGATGTTGACATTTCATTAGCGTAAGAGTTGAAGGTGATTTCATTCTTTCATTGAAGATGTCGTTTCTTCAGGGGGCAACCACAAAGCCAACAGAAACTAACAATTTAAATAATAAAAAATGATAATGATGGTAACAGTAATATTAAAATAAAATAAAATGAAATACTGTATTCATCTGTGTGTGTGTGTTTGAGTGTGTGTTGCCCATCAAACATGAAATCAAAATAAAATTTAAAATAAAAATAAAAATAGTGTCTGTGTGTAATGGCACTATTCTATCGGCAGGGGGCAAGGTGAGAAATCACAATGTTGTGCCACAAGTGTGTAGTGCACTAAACTGGCCAGTGAGGGGCGCCACCTCTCTCTCTCATTCTCTGTTGGGTGTGGCTCTCTGTGCGTGCGCGTGCCTGTGCGTGTGCGTGCGCGCGCTTCCCTCTCGCTCTCTGTCTTATGTGTGTGTGTGTGTGTGTGTGTGTGTGTGTGTGTGTGTGTGTGTGTGTGTGTGTGTGTGTGTGTGTGTGTGGCTTTGCGAGAGAAAAAACCAAGGCGCACAGAAGCCAAAAAGCTGACACTCTTCCAAATGAAAGCATTAAAGCCAAACACCCAAAGGGAAAAATCTGATTCACGTTTAAACAAAATAAAAACAAAGATAAAAAAAGAAGTAAAACTCACTGAAGCATGATCTGAGTTCACATCATACCAAGATTGTATATGCGTATGCATATATTATTTGTTTATTGGATTCTTCATCTGTTTGATTCACAGAAACACAATTTAGGTTAGGTTCGGGGTTTTAATCTATTTTGCTTTCGGTACAGAGGTGAACTCAGATCATGGCACCGCTGGGATGTTTTGGAAACTTTGGTTGCCCGTCTATCTATGGTCAGGACCTCACAGGCTGTCTGTGGGTGTCCGAACAAAACCAAAGTAAATAATGACCAGCCGTATTTTATGCCTAAACAAAATATCCGAGCCCGAAGAAAAACAGAGGGAACCTACAGCATTAAAAAGCACAGAACCTCAACCATTTGAGCCTTTCTCATGGCAGTTCACTGCGTCAAAACACAGAACAGCTGAGGATCAAAATCAAAGCTCAAAGCTGAAAATCAATACAATGCTTGACTGGTTCCAAAAAAAATCAACACAGAGCGAATATATATATATATGAAAATTTATATATATATATTTATAAAGGCAGCTTTACCTTAGTCCGAATTGGTGTTTGAGGTTCAACCGATGGTTCGTGATCCAGTCTCTGTCCGAGGGGTGGACAGAAGATGGTCCTGTTCGTGATCGCCAATTGTTACGGCTGAATTTACGGTTGACCTCATTTGAAGACATGATTCATTGCTCTGGTTGAATGATGGAGTCCAGGAGAAGCATTGATGATTTTATATAAAAAAAGTTTATTCTAAACTAAGAAAAAAGGTACAAGATGGAACAAAGTTAGCGTCCGTCCAGGCGGACGTCCGATGATTGAGTGAGACACAGTTCTGATCGTATATTCCCCTCAGTCCCCCTCCCTCCTCCCCCCAGGAGATAGAGATACAGAGAGAGGGAGGAGGTGAGGACAGAGGGAGAAAAAAGGAAAGACAGTTTGTTCTTTTGGGTCTAAACAACCAGTCCTGTATCTGTCGGTTGTCATAGAGACGGAGGAGTGTGCGTTTGTGTTTGTGTGTGTGAATGAATGGATGTGTATGGCGTGTGTGTGTGACATGTGACTGTGTGAGCATGTGAGTGCGCACACAGAGTGCCTATGCGTCCTTGTGCGTTTATTGTTTTGGGGAGATAAGGTGGTGGCTTTTGACAAGGCAGTTTGACCCAGCAAAGTTGAAGACATGAAAATCACACAATGGAAAGTTACCCAAGGCTTAAGGATTAAAATATATGAACTAATAATTTCGCCCCCCACAAAACTTTGTCAAAATCAAAGCTTCAACAAAGTACTTGAGTCTCTTCAGAAAGGCAACAACCTTAAGAGGAGCAGTTATATTGTAAGGCTTGATCCTGTTGTTCAAGATGGGATGTTAAGAGTTGGAGGAAGATTGCATCAGTCAGCCAGCATACGTAAAACATCCTGTGATCCTTCCTAAAGGTCATCATGTTTCTACGTTGATTCTCAGACATGTCCACCAAGAAACAGGACACAGTGGAAGAAATTACATGTTTTCTAGACTGAGAGAAAAAAAAATGGATTCCACAAGCAGACTAAGCTGTGAGAAAAATACTGTCCAAATGTGTTGAATGCAGAAAGACTTCAGCGAAACAAGTTTGCCTTCAGATCGGCTCATTCCAGACAAGCCTCCATTCACTAATGTGGGTATAGACTATGTTGGGCCATTTGAGGTCAAACAAGGACGGAGTAAGGTAAAAAGATATGTTTTTTGTTTACATGTCTTACTGTTTGAGCAAATAATATATAAGTTGCCCATTCCCTTAATACTGACTCATGAGGAGAGGTCAAGTTTCTGTTATGAGATCAGATAATGGTACTAATCTGGTTGGAGCAGAAAAGGAAATGCGTGGAGCAATCAAAGGTTGGAATCATTCAAAAATCTCTCAGAGACATTAATGCAGAAAGGCAATACCTGGATGTTTAACCCACCAGCAGGTTCACATTTAGGTGGTGTCTGGGAAAGACAGATTCGTTCCGTGAGGAAAATTCTTAACCAGATCCTGAAGCAGCAACTGCTTGAAGAAGATGAACGCCTCCACACATTGTTTTGTGAAGTCGAAGCAATCATCAACAGCCGGCCAATAACAAGAGTCTTATGATCCAAATGATTTAGAGGCACTTACACCTAACCATCTATTTTTTCTTAAGAGACAACCAGTATTACCACCTGGAGTGTTTAAGAAGGAGGATGTGTATGTGAAGAGAAGGTGGAAACAAGTACAATACCTGACAGACATTTTTTGAAAGAGTTGGACTAAAGAATACTTGCCGCTTCTACAAGAGAAACAGAAGTGGTTAGTACCTATAAGAAATCTGAAACCTGGAGATGTTGTTCTTGATGATAGTGCATCCAGACGTACCTGGTTGATGGCAAAAGTTGAAAAGACAGTTTCTGATTCAAATGGACTTGTCAGACGTGCATTTGTATAAACTAATGTTTTGGAAAGGCCAATAGACAATGTATGTCTACTGCTTGAAATGGATGAATAAGTGAAGTTTATGTGTTATGTCATATGCTTGTGCTTGCGGTGCGAGATTTAGCTTGAGTAACTTTTTTGAGTTCTACTGAAAGTGAATTTGAAATGTATTTAAGAGTGCTGACTACATGTTGTGTTAAATAAGTTAGTGACATTATTCCTGATTTGAAGTTAAATATCACTTTAATGTGAGATGTAATTGTTATGCATTAGCAGTAACAATTAGGGGCTGGAATGTAAGCGCCATTTTTCAGTACTAAGTTTGTTTATTATTGCTTGGATTATAATTTGCTAGAGTGAAGCAGATAATGTTTGTGTTTATAGTGTGAATATTTACTGTGATTATTCCTATCTCTTTTTGAAGGTTTGTTTGTAATTCTGTATGACTTCCGTTGTCATGTGACCAGAAAACAGGAAGTGAGGTGTATTGTGTGTTACGTTCTAAAATAAACGTGTGACGGCAGAGCAACACGATAGTTTTACCATGCTGATTTAACGCATAAAACATTGTCATGTCATCACTCTAGAGTGGTCGAGAAAGAAGTAAGTTTAAGAACATAAGATATATTAAGAAAAATGAAGAAACAACTACAGTAACTGCAGTAACTGCAAGCGCAGGTATAGCGATCTTTTCTGGTTGATGTTCGACAGTCATGCTTTACTGAAAACAAGATAGCACCGTGCACGTGCTTCACTATACTGTATATTGCAGTAGCCAATGAGGAGGCTACTTCGTGGGCTCTGCTCACCCCTCCTTTCTCACAGGATTTATCCTGTGATTGGAGCTGAAGTGGTGACTGCCAAGATTTGGTCCCCTGGGGTTTAATTAACTAAAATAAATACAAAATACAGACAGCACGCAGATGCACAAAATTATTACTTTGATGCTATATGATAATAATAACAATATTTTTTTTAATTAAAGAAAATAATTTGAGTACCCCAGCTTTAATGGTTTAGAAAACTAAATAAAAAAATTAAAACAACAACTTCAAAACCTAATTTTTCCCCCTCATTCAATGTGGCTGCTCCATTAGGTCCTGTAACTTTGCTCTGATCAGTCCATGAAAAATAGGCAGATTTCGAAAAAAATCATCCTATTGACACACAGTCTATTAATCAGTCGATCATCACCATTTTAAGATAATATTCCCACCATCATCCAGCACGTTTGACCTCCTGAGTAGCGCTGTCACCACACTCTCATATTGTGTCATCGCTGCATAAATTATGCATCTAATCAGCTGATACTGACCTGATGCTCCTTCCATCAATGCGAAACGAGAGTTTGACTTTCAAAACATCAAGAAAATCAGCAGTCCTTATCGGTCATCGGCTAAGGCTGATGGAAAAAAACTCGGCATCGGCCCTAAAAAAACCCCATATCGGTAGATCCCTACACTAAACCTTTAGTGAATCTCCCCTTCAGTCATCAAACCTGGTGTTACCTGCTCTGTAACCCAGAACCGACTTTCCCCACTAGGCCATGGCAGCCTGTATTTAAAGCAAAAGCTTCTCCTACTGGGCATTAACAATTTCATTATTTATTTTCCCCATAGAATAGTTTCTTTTAAATAAACATCCATCCATCCATCTATTTTCTTCCGCTTTTATCCGGGGCCGGGTCGCGGAGGCAGCAGTCTCAGCAGAGATGCCCAGACCTCCCGATCCACACACACCTCCTCCAGCCGTTCAGGGGGGACCCCGAGGCGACACCAGGCCAACTCAGAGACATAGTCCCTCCAGCGTGTCCTGGGCCTTCCACGAGGCCTCTTCCCAGTAGGACATGCCTGAACCACCTCCCGATGGAGGCGACCAGGAGGCATCCGATACAGATGCCCGAGCCACCTCACCTGGCTCCTTTCGACGTGAAGGAGCAGCGACTCTACTCCAAGCTCTTCCCGAGTGACTGAGCTTCTCACCCTATCACGAAAGGTGCGCCCAGCCACCCTGCGAAGGAAATAAACCTTCTTAACATTTTTATCATTGTTCATTTTTGTAGGTTTTTAATTACCTTTTTTAAATTAATCAAAACACAAAAGAACTCTTCGAACAATGACAAATATTAGATCAATTATCCGCATCATGTGACTGTTTAGCTGTATCAATAAACTTTAAAAAAAGGCGGAACTGATGCACTGCATTTCTTCATCTGGTCTGTGTGTGTGCGCTGCATGCAGTGAGTGATGGACCTGCTTTGTCAAATATATGACACACTGGTGACAACACAATCCAAAATGGGTGCCTGAAGCAAGCAGGACTCGAGCCGGGACTAATTATTTAATAAAAGCCTTAGAAGATATGGATATAATAAAAGAGTGGATGGACGGCAGCACAATCAATGCAGACATTCACACGTACTTATTACACACACGGACATCGGCAAACGATCGGACATGAAGCCCTGCACCAGGACACAACACTTCAATAATGACGTGCGGTAGTGTTGTGGTGGTCAAGACTGGTCTTGGTCTCGAGACCAAATTTTAAAGGTCTTGGTCTTGTCTCGGACTCTGAAGCATTTTGACTCGATCATGTCTCGGACTCGGGCTGCCCGGACTCGGGATTTTCCGTCAAGACCGTTCGAGACCAGCACTAATTCCTGCTATTTTTAAACTTTTTTATAATGTGATAATAACACGGAGAAGAACGGGATAAAACAATCCTTTATTCATTATTTAATCCACCCCGTATAATGACCACAACCTTCCTTAATGTGACTGAGTGACGTGTGTGACACACTCATACGTGTGTGGCTACGGTGTCAGTTTGGACCGCGGAGCGCAAGGGAGATATGAACTAATCACCGGTAAAAATCCCAGTAAAACTCCAGAAAACAATCACCATGAATAAATATTATCTCCCTGGTGGAAGGCTGGATAGGGGACGCACTTTCTCTGCTTCTGGGTCCTAGTGCCAGCCGAGCGGTGAAGCTTGTTCCGTTTACCGTGTTTACTGAGGTCCGTGTGTGTTTAATAAGTTTGTGTGTGTCCGTGTGAAAGTCTGCATGTTTATGCATCTGTCCATCCACTCTTTTCATTATATCCATGTCTTTTAAGGCTTTATTACATAATGTCGGCTGTAGTCCGGGCCGCCGCCATCTTGGATTATGTCGTCACCAGCGCGTCATCGCCGCAGAGTTGCACAAGCCTAGAATGAGTCAAATAACTGTAAAGAGGTCTTATATTAGTCTATTTTCTTTTTAAAGTGGTGTTTTTGTTGTGTCTTTAGACTCCAATTACATGTATGTATATAATATGTTCCCCACAATATAAACAGGTTCACAATATAATTATTTTTTTATAGTTTCTGTTTCCACTGTATCCAGAATAATAATAATAATTCTCAACAAGAACTATTGATTAATTTGTTACATGACTTTTCCAGGGTTTGAGTTTGTTTTATTTAGTTTCACATCTACCTGTAGCTCTATGTTTTTTACACTGATGACAACTTGTTTGTAGTTTTATTTCAGAAAGTTTCACTTTTACAGTTACAGCTGGAAACCTTTGTTAATTGAATATCCTAGTTATATTACAGCAACCAAATTAAACTATATCAACTAAGTGAATTAATAAAAATAACCTGTGTAAAGGCTTTTTCAAACTAAAAAATGATCTTGTGAACTCTGTGACCTGTTAAACCTGAACAACTCAAAGAATCAGAATAAAGAATCATTATTTCTTGGCAGAAATGCTTTTAAACACTTGCTGTACATTCAGCTGACATAAAAATCTTGTTTTCAAATATGTAGAATAATTGTGAATTTATCAGTAGCAGTAGTAGTTTTAATATTTTAGTTAATTTTTTGCAGGCACCTTTTTTGTCCGTCAAATGTATTTAAAATAAACTAAAATTAAAGAGAGAATGTTATTTAACTGTTGACCCTTGCCATAATTTTATTTATTTATAGATTTTTTTAAATTGAAAAAAGAAATGTTTATGGTCTTGGTCTTGACTCGGTCTCGGCTTGTCTCGGTCTTGGTCTTGTCTTGGTCTCGGTGCATTCTGGTCTCGGGCAAGTCTTGGTCTAGTGTGGCCTTGAACACAACACTACGGTGCGGGTCATCAAAAATTCTCCTTCCACTCAACATCCTGTAGAGTGGAGGAAGAGCAGCCGTTGCATTTACCGCTGGCTTTGATTGGCCAAATTACATCAATTTAGCTTCAGTGATTGAAGATACATTTGCCCACTTTGTTTTGGCCTGTGTTCTGTTGTGATAAGGTCTTTGCTCCAGTATTATATATTGTTCCTAAATTACATCACATTACAATCACATCACTACATGTATATGAGTGTTTTCAATGTATGTATTGACACTTACTTTACGGAGTTGGAGGTTTTGCTACCACTTTATTGCTGCAGCTACAAAAAGAAAGTGACATTGGCAATTACAATGATAAGAAAAAAATTATATATATATATATATAATTTTTTCTTATATATACATACATATATACAGTATATAAATGTATATATTGACAGTTGTTTTGACAGGAGTCAGAGGCAAAGTAGTTTGATGGACTGATGAAGGCAGTCAGACTGCATTTATGAATCCATGATGACATTTAGCTTCCTTTTGTTTTAAAAGTCCTTTTCTCTCCCCCGTCACTCAATGGGAAATTCTCTTCAACCCCAAAAGAGGTTTTACCTTGTTTGACATTCAAGTCAGTCTGATCGAAAACACCAGGTGGAAAGAACTTAATGGGGATGTAAGTGGGTGAAACATGAAAAAGCGTGAGAGAAGGGAGTACTCTCACTGTGTTTTCCTTTACGTAAATTCTTATGAAATAAACTGAATTACAGCTGCAATTTTTCAGTGGTCTATGTATGACAGAAGCATTGAAACACAATACATTAATAAAATACTAAAAAGTCTGAAAAGAAGGAAAGTATTCATGGTATACAGTATGTGCATGGTTCTACTCTGCAAGCCGACAGCTTAATACTTTTAATATGCGTTTTTTTCTTCCATTGTGTTGCACCATTGTCCATTTTGAGCCAACACAAAATCCTACATCATCCCTTCTCGATGAAATCAATCACCACCCTCAAGAACCCACATCTGAAGAAAGGAATACAAATCAGTCAAACACTCCTCTGAAAAACAAGTGTATTGCTAGCTGCAGTGAAAAAGTGTCTTGCATGTTAAAATGGAACCTAAGTTTAGATACTGTTTAACCAACAGGAAATATTTAAAGTAAAGCATTCTACTTATAAAGAATTTACAATATTATCTTGTATTTTGACTTTTTTGCTACAGAGCAAAAACCAACCAAGACCAGAACCATGTTATAAAGGGGATATATTTACCATCGTGAAAATGATCATTTATTAAAATTATTAATTGAATTGATTTGCAGATGCAATGTCCACCCTGTGTAGCATTGGAGCAAAAATAAGTTTTGTAGTGACAATATTGCTCTTTGCAAAGTAGTTTACATTTCTCTTTAAGGTAAAAAATCTGTATCCCATATTTGGTTATAGGAAGAGTTCTGACATTGAGTATGGTTAGCTGAGGTGGTTTTAGGGTGCACTGAAATTAGGTCTAGCTGTGCTGTACCAGACCCCCGGCTGGCCCACACCACAGCTCAGTGTTATCTGGCACCAGGGTGACCATACTTCTGGTTTTACCAGACATGTCCAGTTTTAGTGTCTTGTCTTAGTAGTCCAGGGGGATTTTACAATTTAATGGAAATGTCTGAATTTCCTAGTCACCCTGACCAAATCTTGACAAACATGCTACTTTAAATGACTGTAACTCTGCAAGAATTTGCTCTATCTTAGAAATTCTAGCAGCTTTTTAAAGCTACAGAGTTGCTCTTTACATCCAGTAATTTTACTCTCACAAAAGAAAATGCTTTTGTTTTTGTGACTTGGTTTTGATGAAAGTGTTGTACACGAGGCAGAGAAGATAGAGATAAGACACTGCTTTGCACTAGACATATGACAAACTTTTTGTATGGCTTTGATTGGCTCGGTATTTTTCGAGCCGAGGAAATGAGAAGAAACGGCCACATTACCGAACCCACTTTCCTACAAAAAGTAAGGAAGTGTGTGTAGCTTATCATCAGGCTAATTTTCCATGGCGAACATGAACACAGCATGTTTCATGTTGTATGTGCGCTACACAAATCACGCGTAGTATGATTTGTGCACCTTTTTACAGTCGCAGACCCTTAGTAGATCTGCCCCTATGTGTTTTGTATATGTATACATGAATTAAAGATAAGCTCTTGAAGCATTATTAACTTCAACAATACATCTCATCTCTTTTTTTTGAAGTAGCACATACATTATGTGCAGAACATGCACAGTCCATACAAAAGCCCAGTTGTTTTCCGTAGGGAACTTAGGATAAGACAGCATTGGAGCATGATGAGTGGGTGGTCTATAACGCTGCCATGCCATATCTAATCCTTTGACTCTGCTGATATCACTCGCCCCCTGAAGTCACAGACTTTATCCTCTGGATGTCTCTGACTCATGAAGCCGATAACCACACTGAGATCAGACTGAGTTCTTTGATATTTTAAAAACAAACACATGAAGCCCACACACAGATGTCACATACTGTGCAGCAGGGAAAGTTGAGTTCAGAGAGACCATTTTACTTGACAGCTAACTAAACTAACCCACCATGTCCATCTATAATGTGCTAAGATTGTGAAACTTTGGAAAACTAGTAGCCTAGTCCAAAACAATCATAAATTGATAACTAAGTTGTCCAAATTATTTGTTCCAAATAGGGATGTAAAGATTAATCACGAGGCAGTTAAAAATCGATTCAAAGGTGTCACGGTTCACATTGATACATTGAAGTAAAAAAAAAAAAATAATAAAAATGTTGTTTTAAAATGTTTATTTATATTATTTCGTTGATTTGGGATTTGTTTTGAAGTCCAATTGTTAAAGCACATTTTCAGTTGCACTTTTAAAAAGAAAAGGAACTATTATGCAGTTTTGCATCGTTTACTGTAGAGCCAGAATTTAAATGAATAGCGTTGTTCTTCATTTGTACTAATTCTTTATTTAATTCATTCAGGATTCATTTTTAACTAAATTGCATTGTTTTTCACAGTTTATCAAGTGATTATTTTGACAACGAAAAATAAAAAAAATAGTACAGTATTTTTATTTTTATTTTCAAAGAAAAAAAATTAATGTTTTTCAGTCATCATTTGTCTACAGACTCATTATGTAAAATAAATCGTGTCGTGAATCCAGTATCACGAATCAAATCGTATCGGGAGTTGAGTGCATCGTTACATCGCAAGTTCCAAACTATTTGTACTGTAACAAAATAATTTAGTGTTGTTTAATCCTCCACATTTTCTCTCTTTTAAAAATGAACCCCATTTCTGCTTAATTGCATACAAACGGTATGGTATTACAAAAAAAAAAAAAAAAAAAATATATATATATATATATATTCTTTTTATGATCATTCCAGGCTTCCTGACAAGGCTATTCTTAAGGTATGCTACAAAACATCAAAGTCATTGTGTTGTTATATGTACACGGTCATGCCCCACTTGGGATGTAACCATTGTGATGAATGGTCGTGATTCTCAAAGCTGCACATTGTATGAAATTCAACCACAGTGATTGATTTCCCCTTGCACAAGGGAAATGACAGTCGGAAGATTATCGGTTTGTTTTTCCTCTCCCTCTGTATCCACAGGTAATTTTCACGTTTTAAATTAAGGTATTGATTTAAGGCTCCGTTCTGTTTGTCGCCTGCTCTGTTTATCATCTGTGGAGAAAACAACAACGACAATTTATAGAAGTTGGCCCAGTGATAGCAGAAGTCAATCCATGGCTCCAACATGACCTGCTGTTTTCAGAATTTTATTTAGGGTTCAACTTGTGTTCCACTTTAGTTACACCCTTTTTTGTGTGATCTTGATGTTTTATGTATTATTATTCATAAATAATAACAACACATTTCACTCAAAAGCATTTTACAGTTATTTGTTATTTCCATTTTTATTTCCAGGTCAGATCTCTGTTCCATTGAGTTTGAGGTGACTATACATAAACTCACATTGGTTTGGATGGTTTTCATGGCATGAAAATAGTATATTTTTAGCAATGCAAAATACCAGCATAGATGAGACACATTCAGCATTTTCCTACCTAGGCAAGTGTGTTGCAGTTTGATAACCATTCTAATGTATTGTAGCGAGCTTACACTGTACCATTCTTATAATACAATATTCCGTGTTTTAAATTTAGTACTGTAGTAAGACATACAGATGTGTTACAATCACATTTGTATGTTTTATAGAATATAAAGTATTGTATGATGCTTTACAAATGACGTTAATTGCGAGCCATCATAATGTATGCACTTTTGGTTGCGACCAAATAATTGCTCCTCATACATGGGCTACATGATTAACAGACCGTTTGAACTACATACATAAATAATAATGTTATGGTACTGTTGCTCTGACTTGAAGAAAAAAAAAACATACAAAAATGTTATGAGGTAAGCCTACGACCAATGGAAATGAATAAAATTATAAAATAAATAAAAATAAATTAATATAATAGAAATAACCTAATACAGCAGTAAAAGAGCATCCATGAATGTTGGGATAAGTACTGAAGGGGGAGTGTTCATGGGTGTGTCAGACAGGCAAGGAGTTTGTTAAAGAGACAGAGGCAAAATTGAAGCCTCATGAAGAGTGTTGCTACAGAGGGAAATTTATTTTAGGTTATTTTTGATATTTGCTGCATTTTCCAAACAATTTTGGGTAGCATAGTTGTTTGAGTGTGCTATAGAATGGTACTATGTGCCTGAAAAAAACACGATACCCCCCCTCTAGATATTAACACGGCGTTGCTGACATCTATCAACTCATCCACCTCCAAAGCAATGAAAGTTGGCCCTTTAACCTACCGTAGTTTAGTTGTGTTTTCATGCAGGCTAGTTCATTAAAGGGTAACTAAACCCCTGCTTTCCACTGACCTGCGACTAGGAGGGAAATTCAAAAAATGCCTTGATTATGGGTGATACTGCTGTAGCAATATGACACGCCCACTCTGTCAGCCCACACCACTGTGGCAGAGACAGACGGTAATACACACAATGATGTGTCTGTATACACGCACATAGCAAATTCATAAGCTAAAATGTGTCACTACAACTACAGGCACACACAATCACAATGTGAAGCTCACACACAGCCTTACAGACACACTCAGGGGCAAACAGCACTGCGCTTGCGCACATAGCGATAAGACGGACACACATGTCCGTGGACACGCAAGACAGACAGGAATACACTCATGGCATAAATGTGTCTGTAAATACACACATAGCTTGATGAACCCTCTGATTCGCGCAGAATCTACTCTTTATAGAAGCACAGAGTCAAAAACATCACAGCACACAGAACACAGTGGACTTCCTCATTGGCTGTCAATCAATGCTCACTGAGGGCTGTGATTAGAGGAAACCCTCTCCCTCCTCTCAGCTTTTATAGGAGGGGCGGGGCCAACAGTGGAAGTTGATGATGCAGGAGAATCTTAAAGAATCAGTTTCAGCCAATAGCAAACCCTTAGAGGCCAGTGTATCTGACATTTTACAACTAAATACTTAAACTGCAAATACTTTTATTAAAATGTAAAGAGTGTCCCACTAGGATTAATAAACAGCACTACTTAATACCCAAAAACATGTGTATTCAGCAGAAAAAAGTGTGTTTGGTTTATAGTTACTCTTTAAGCTTAACATCTGCTTTGGTTCCTCCAAGTTTTTTGAAAGCATCGTTGCCTAAAATTGTGTCACCATGCTTAGTGTCTCACTTTGGTGATACTTGGACAGTTCAAGCTAGCAAACAATAGCTCCAAACATGTTCCATTACAAACAATAGATATTATGTTGTGGTCCACTGATCCCGTTCTGCTGTGTTGCTTGGTTTATGACTTTCCTCTTCAGGTAGCGACAGATGCTGCAAATGACCTCAGATCATTATTTTCTGTGACCTCGCAATCAGACGGCTGACAATGATCAGCTGACATTTACAGCAGCTTGCTGGGCCTGGTGAACCATCATAAAACGGCTTCAAACAACATGCTCATTGCTGGTGATGTTATCCTACAGAAAGCCACAAATGATTTTTCTGCAGGCCGAGGGCAGATAATTGTGACCCTGGTAACAGATGACGACTAAAGCCCGATTGAATGAAAGCTCCTTTATTAGTATACACCGTGGTTCTCAAAATGTTTTGACTCAATTACCCACTTTTTTTTATTTCTGAATCCATGTACCCCCTTTGTCCAACTACAACATTTTGCTTAGAATACTAGGAAAAAACAACTAGAGCATAATGATGGAATGAACGAGTGATAACACATTTTGAAGAATCTCGTTTTGTAAATTAGTGGAATGAAATAATGTTGAATGCCTACTGAATAGATTTATTTCTATAGTTTTTGTCATCTCCGGTCATCTTTGCCCAGTTGTGGGACCAAGACTGACTCTTGTATATTCAGTTCATGAACTAATGAAATCATTTCCTTCATCTTTCTTTATGATTATCATTTTTAATAATGATAATATTAATAATAATGGCTTTGATTTATATCACACTTTTTTCATGAAGACTCAAAGCACATACAGAAACCATTATTAATTTACGCTAGTCACACACATCAATCACCTGTGGTGGTGAGCTACAATGTAGCCACAGCTGCCCTGGGGCAGACTGACAGAAGCGTGGCTGCCATTTTGTGGCTTCTGACCACCACCAACAATTCATACCTATTCGTACAACGCAATGTGGGCTGAGTGTCTTGCCCAAGGGCATAACAACAATAACTTGGATGGAGCAGGATTCGATCCCCCAACCCTTCGGTTACTGAATGCCCCCTCCACCACTGAGCCACGGTCACCCTACTCCTAACTAAAAATAAAAATGACAAAACCCCAAATTTGTTTTGCTTTCATTTGTTAATGTTCCCCTCTATTTCTCAAGTACCCCTGCAGTGTCATCGCATATCCCAGGGGAACACGTACCCCCATTTGAGAAACACTGGCATACACAACCAAAGTACAACAAAAGAGAAGCTATTTAATGTTTTTAGTAGTTGTTTTGTTAATTCAATGCTAAATAACAAAATTAGATGAATAGGTCTGTAATCCTGAATATTTTAAGTTGTAGTCTTTTTGTGCGTTACCACAGTATGTTTGCCATTAACATGTTAACTTCTGACATCATGAATCACTTGAAAATTGGTAAATTTTTTATGCAAACTGAAATTATTTTAATTATGTGAGTTATTTTCTTTATTAGTTTGCAGGGGTTCAGGGGTAGCTGCAATTTGTAATCTAGCAGTCACAACAGTCTGTATTAGTAAAATGTTATCAAAAGTCGTAAGAGAACCAACAATAATATCTTCAGTAGACATCAGCTGCAAAAACCTGGATGCATTAGAAATGTGTAGAAATAAGAAAAACAAAACAAGGTAAAACAGGCAGAAGGCCGTGGACATTTCACAAGCTGCTATGAGTAGGACAGTGTTTTTATCCAACAGACTGTAATGTTATGGTTCAGTAAAGATGCTGTGGCCAAAGCAGTCAGCAGTGCAAGGGAGGGAAAAATAGCAGAATAAAGCAGGTGACATTCCTCATTGAAATCAGAGATAACTGCTTGCTTTGGGAAATGTGTAAAAATGCCAAGGTAATTTTAACATGTTAATTGGAACTTCAGCTACTTTTTAACTGTAATATTATATTAAATTCAGTGGAATTAGCCACCTATTAATTTGTACCCAGGTGTAAATAAATTTTAAGTATTGTTGAATTCCGATTGATCTAGGAGTTTATGATCTTTTGAATTTACTGATATAGTGTGCAAAAAGGCACAACACCAAATACAAAATCTAGTCATGCTGCTGCATTTAAAAATATTGAATTCTTTGGTACTTTTATTTTGCATTTCACTAATGCACAGCAAAGTGTAACAGGTGTTTGCTAAAGACTGTAATATCATCTTTATTATCCTGGTGTGATGTGTAACCAATTTAGAGATGATAAAGGGAATTACAGTATAATAACAAGCAGCAACAATGATTCAGACACAGGAATACCTGTTGAGTAGCAACTCTTATACTGTTACAATGAGTCAGGAGAATTGACAACTTATATAAAAAATATACACATTTTACTGAAAGTACCAAAAACAAAAAAAATGTGCACGAGCAGAACTGGTACAGATCGCCCCTCTTCAAATAAGCATTTTGCTCGTTTAATGTGGAGACGTCAGTGCGCACAAGCACTACTGACATTTGAGGAAGTTAATTTGCTGCTGCACAAACATTTAATAATGTAGAAAACTAAAGAAAATTAACTTTGCTCTGATAAGTTCATGAAAAGGCAGATTTGGACAGAAACTGTCCTGTTGATCTTCCATTGGTCTGAGTTAATGCAGCAAGTGTGTCAATCAGTCTGCATTATTTGAAGATGATCTACTGACCATCATCCAGTAGGTCTGAGCAGTGCTGTGTCACGCACACTCTCATATGTGAACAATGTGCCATTAGTGATCACCACTGTGTAAATTATGCATCTGATCCGCTGAGACTGGCCTGACATCAACACAACACAAGACGTTGAGGGTCAAAACATGGAGAGAAAGACACAGACAAGAGCAGTGCGTCCGAAGCTACATCAATCCATGGTCAT
This sequence comes from Gouania willdenowi, assembly GCF_900634775.1. Classification (NCBI taxonomy): domain Eukaryota; kingdom Metazoa; phylum Chordata; class Actinopteri; order Blenniiformes; family Gobiesocidae; genus Gouania; species Gouania willdenowi. The sequence goes on from NC_041055.1 coordinate 13,639,247, forward strand.
ATCCATACTGTATATTCATCTCTGTGCACGGTAACCGTCTGCACCGGGGCCGCACGTCCAGCTTTCTCTCTCTCTCTCACACACACACACACACACACACACACACACACACACACACACACACACACACACACACACACACACACACACACACACACACACACACTATGGGGGGTGGGTCACTTTTAAATCTACCTACCTGCCTAACTTTCACTAAACTTACCTAATTTAAGTAGTTAGGTGTAAATACAGGTGTGGCGTGAGTGACGCTATAGCAATCATGTGTCCTTCACTATCGATCACCGTCTGCGTGACATGTAAACACTGAAAAAAATATTAGACGCTTACGCGTGTACATGCCTGCACGTCTGTACGTATGTAAGTGTGTGTGAGTGTTGAGTGTTGTATCCTGTCCAATCACAGCAACGATCTGACTCAGAGCATAACACTACAGTCACTACCACTCTATGGACGGGTGTCGTGACACAGACTGTAACCACACTAAATGGTGGTTCGTTATACACTCACACACACACTTACATACCTGCATGCTTGTATACGCCTGCATGTGTTTACATACATGTGTTTACATGCAGGCGTATACACGATGCTTTAATGTGCAAACACTTTAATGTGTATGCACATTAAAGCATCTGCAAACATGTTCACACGTTAAAGCGTTAACATGTCTGCAAGCACACATGCGGACGTGACTTGTGCATTGTGCCCGTGTACCTATTCTAAGTCAATGGAAAATGTAGATCAGACGTGCAGGCGCAGGGTATGCGTTCGTTTACGCGTTCGTTGGACTGGTGCGCATTAATTTAGAATGTATTCAACCCCCATACACACACACACACACACACACACACACACACACACACACACACACACACACACACACACACAGACACACACACACTCATACAAACAACAAGAGCAAGCACAATCATTGTTCTCCATTTACCATTATTATAGTCACCCAAGATGTCACGTTTGTTCAAATGGAAATTTCTGCACGAAGCAGAGGGCAGCAATTTTATTTTCCTAAATGGAAATGCAAGTAAATATGACAGCTGTTGTTAAAGTGACCTCATAAATCACAATACTCGCTCATTTAATTGTCAGGCTGCTTCCAGTAAAACCCCAGTTTCAATAGATTTTTATTTGGCTGTTTTATAAATTCCTAAAAAAGAATCTTAACACAGAAATGGCTTTATGAAATCTTATGAAGCCTCCGTGCCACACTCTATTGTCAGTAGTCTCAAAGTTAGGACATTTGACATTATTAATACTGCAATTTTGGTTTCTTCCAGTAAACAATTATTAACGATTTGCATTTATCTTCTTGGTACTTAATTTCACAGTTGTTCTCAGCAGTATTATGTTCAAAGCTTTTACACTAATCCTGCTGATGCAATGGTCGGCATGTGTGTTGTATAGACTGGCATTCTATTCTGGGTGTAGCCTGTCTCACTGTTTTCAAATGTCTTTTTGGCACTTTTGAACTCTATTTTGCAGGCACACATTATAGTGACATGCTATATACTGTATGTAAACAGTTGGAACATTAAACTTGATATTTTTCAACAGTTTTAGTGTCAAAAAATGCTACAGTATCTGTTTCAATTGGGTTGGTTGGCCAAACAGTGATTCAAGTACATTTTCCAAGGTAATAAAGTTATTTGGACCTGTCTCTTGGTTGTTAGAACTGCTTTTCCTTTGACTGCACATAGTAAAATATTACAATGATCATGTAAATTCCCCATGTGTATGTGTGTATGTTGGTCCTTTAGAAGCAGAATATGTTAATAGGTTCAGACCATTACAGACTGCAGACACAGGACTGTTTGGAGATTGCATTACTTTTAAAACTGTACTTTTGTAGTTTACATCCACTTACAGCAGAAGCAGAACAGTTTTAATGATCATTACATTCAGATCTTGGACATTGATGAGATTTTATTGATGAGGGGACCGTCATCTGATGCCAGGTTTTCATAGAAGATAAACCTTACCTGACATCATCTGTCCTCAGTATATTTATGTTATGTTTATAGTTAAAGTCGGTGGGTTTGAAGATGAACCAAACTTCTCTATATCTAAGCAGGGAGAAGGGCATCACCATAGCCGCTGAAGACATGTCTGATAGCACACTGTGGAGTCGTAGTACAAAGTGTATTTGTAGTATGACTCCTGTAGATATCATTAAGACTACAAAACCCATAAACCCATAGATAGACAGACAGACAGACAGACAGACAGACAGACAGACAGACAGACAGACAGACAGACAGACAGATAGACAGATAGACAGATAGACAGATAGACAGACAGATAGACAGATAGATAGATAGATAGATATATAGATAGATAGATAGATAGATAGATAGATAGATAGACAGACAGATAGACAGATAGATAGATAGATAGATAGATAGATAGATAGATAGATAGATAGATAGATAGATAGATAGATAGATAGATAACAACAAAGGGGCTGTGATTTTCTTCCCAGTGAGGGTTGTTATTATTAATGGGCATTTACTTTACTAGGACAATCCAGTCGAGATTGACTTTATTTTTAAGGGATACCTGCCAAATACTTTTTAAGCAGCCAAAATTGAAATCAGTATCTAATAATGGGCATGTTAATTATGAGTTCATAATTTTCTTGATGGCGATCAAGGGTTTAGCTTTTGAAGCAGAAAACATTCATAAAGCAGCTGGGGTTGCGCACAAAAGAAATGAGTCTCCAGTTTCCATAGCAACAGTGTGTACATAGCAGACATTCAACACTTCTCTGGATAGAGCATTATATTAGATATAAAACAGATGTTTGCAGATGCTTGGTTTAAGTGACAGTGGAAGCAGTGTAGTCTTTCACGTACCCGCCCTGCTGGTTAACCAGAAGCAGACTGGTCTCCCTAGTCAAGTTAGTAACGTGTAGCCCATGTTAGCTGATCTACCTAGTCAGACTCTGCTTCAAAACTACAAAGCTTTCAGCTTTTATACAACCTGCTGATAACAAACAGTTGGGCATTGCTCTAGTCTCTAAAGCCGTCTCTCCACTTCATATTAAAAAGGCCATTCACCCTGGATCCTCCGAAGCAACTAACAGCTAGCCCCGAGCTTGTGGCAATAGAAAAGGAACGTATTAGCAAAACTCTGTTGCAGCAAATGCATTGTGCAAAGCAACTACAAGGCTGGCAATCAGGCCACCATCGTCGCCGCCCGTGCCAGCTGCCCGCACCAGCTGCCCGCACCAGTGAGCAGTGTGACAAGGGCTGGAAAAAACCTGCTTTGTCAGGACAGACAAAGTTTTACCAACTTCCAAGCTATATTTTAACTGGGCAGAACAAAGCGCAGCTGTACGTCAACAGACAAGTTGATTACAGTTAGCAAGCTAATTTTGTGTGCGTGTGTATGCCCATGCGAAAATGTACTGGAGGTGTTTTTTAATGTTTGTATCATAAAGTAGTCAAAGCTTTAATTTGCATTCAGTAACAGGAGGATATCCAAAACTTTGGGAGATTACATTTTAAAAGCAAGCCGAGTATACATCTGTGTGTCAGACACACTTCTTGGCAGTTCACAACAAAAAATCAACACTTGAAACCAGCCCCAGCGTAGCCTGCTAGCTGTGTTTGTATCAGCATGAACCCAAAGCTTTCACTGCATGGAAACTCCAGCATAATTATTCATTTAAAGGTCCCATATTATGAAAATCATGTTTTTTTTCCTGGTCTCTACATCTATAAACTGGTCCTTCCTGAGCCTACCAACCCCCAGAATGAAGAAAACAAGTGATTCCTGGATGGTCTCTGCAGCCCACAAACTGGTAAAACAGCATTTCTATAGGCTGTTCAGATTCAGCGCCTGTCGTGACATCATCGAAGGACTCATTTACATAGACCAAACTCCTCTGAGCAGTGATAGGAGACACGATACTGCGGTAACGCCATCAGTGGTTTGAACGCCCGTTTACATCACTTATTATGATAAAAGGTTAGAGAGGGACCGGAGAGAGTCCCATTCCTCTCTCAAACACTCCCTCTATGTCTGCTTCTTCCCTTGTGTGTTTGCTCCTGTACTCCTTCTGGCTTTTGTCTTGCAGGTCCGTGGGATCCTTAGTGTGGAGTTACAGAGTCTCAGCGGCTCTGTCTCCACCCTTTCCTCTGCACACACCCAACACAGCAAAACGTGGATGGCTGTTCATCATAGGAATGGGATCCACACAAGGTTCCTGCTGCTTAACAGAAGGTTTTCCTTGCCGCCATGATGAATTCATGTTGGGTGTGGGATACATATGTATGTGTATATACGTATATATGCATATGTGTGTATCCATAAAATGAAGAGTCCGTCCTTAAGACTGCTCTACTGTAAAGTGCCTTGAGATACCATTGGTTATGATTTGGCGCTATACAAATAAAGATTGATTGATTGATTGATTGATAAAATTCATCAAAAATCTAATTGTTTTCACCAAACTCTACCACATTCTTATTCTGCAGCCTCCCAGGTACATCTATGCAAATTTTCAAATGGATTCACTGTAGCATTTGTGAGTAGTTGGTACTGTATGTGTTGGGTGTGTTTTGTGTAATTACATCGATGTAGAGCGCTACGTACGGCTACAGCGTCGACTTGACACAGAATCATGTATCAAGCTTTAAACACACAACTCAGCGACCTGCTCTCTACATATGTGCATATCTGACAGCACACAGCTTGGGAACAAGATGTGTGTTTTTTAGAACCATTTATTCAGCCTTCAATTCACCTTCTCAGCATCTATTTGTGTGTCTTTCTCGCAGTAATCAAAACATCATCTGACAGTTTATTTACCGCACAGCGTCCACTTGAAGGGCCAGGTCAGGTCAGGGCAAAGATTTAAAGCTTAAGTGAAGTTTTCACAGCCCAGTGTCCACAGGTGTCTAAAGTGGCTTATCAGTCACCAGTCTCATATCCAGGCATTTCCTTTGGACAGCAGGACAAAAGGAGGAGTGAGTCTTCAAAACATTGTCAGTTCCTTTCAATATTTTATAGTCCAATTTCAGTGCTTCTGCTTAATCCAACAGTCCGTCTCCACCTGCCCCTTCATTTTAGAACATTTTCCACTACATCAACTGGCAATAGTTACTTATTTTAAAACCCACCTGTTTTACAGTAATGTTCGTTTTCTTTCTGTCTGTAGTTGAAGATTTTTCTGCTTTCAAACATAGGATTGTATTCTTTTGTTCGTTTTTTTTTTTTTTTTCTGCAGTAATTTTTTAATTTGGTCAAAAATCCATCATCATTGTCATCTTAAGTTCTCTGATACGAAACGGGACCTCTGCAGCTTATCTTGGCCCTGTATAAGACCAATCATTGAATGACGTCTGTTGCATATTCAGATGGATATATTACAGACCAAGTGGTGCGTGGCTCACACACTCCCCATGGTCACTGATCTCAGCGATGCACAGGGAGCGATACATGATACTCACCTGAGAAGTTCCTAGAGTTGCTTAATAAAACCATGGTCTCCACACAAATAAACGTAAAAAAAATTATAAATTCACGGTGACGGGTCAGGCCGGATCAGCACTCTAAGATGAACCTAATATGATGAGGAAGCAGCCCTGCTGTCTGTGCTCAGCTGCTGGAGTAATGGGCTCTGTGTAAATAAGGAAACTCCATTCAAAGAAGTTATTTTACATGAACTTTAAAAAAGAGAAAAATCAACTTGTGATTAATACAAGTTAAAACTAGTATCTGCATTTATCAGAATAGCATTAATGTGAAAAAACATTTTAACTTTGACAGCTATAATAAATATATGATATATATTTAATAAAGGTGTCAAATTATTATTTTTTAAAATTGTGATTAAAGCTGCAGTATGTAGAATCGTGAAATGCTCTACCCAAGTTTTACCCTACTGATGATGTGTTGTTGCAATAGAAATTCTCTTGCCAGTATTTTCCTCTTGGCCACTCTTTTCTCAATATAGACTAGTGGCAAATGTAGGGACTTTATTTAGTGTTTTTGGAGAGTTTTCTAATATTTTAGTGACTCTGACGTGAATGCACGTTACACTCGCTGCTGTGAAGACAGTAAGGCTCACGACCTGCTACTCACACACAAGCAGCCGCTCCCCTGGTTCCTGAGCCCAGCTGATCAAAGCAGACAGACACTCCACATCCAGACTGTAAATAAATTGCACATGTTCTCAACGCCAGCAAAACTACAGAGCAGGAAACAAACTTCTCTCCTCCCAGAAGTTCACATACATAATGTACCAGCAATGACAATAAAAGCACCTCAGTTCACATTTCGGATAAATAAGTTCATGCTCTCTCTCTCTTCCGCTCTCTCTCTCTGAGTGGACGTAGTGAGCGTGAGTGGAGGTGTGTTAAAGAGCATTTCTTGGAGTTTGTGAGTGATTTTTCAACTTTCTTTCTGTTTTCCGTGAGTTTTTCATCACCTTATGTGCCGGTTTCAGTGAGCGGGTTTTGGTTTACAAGAGCAGTTTTTGGTTTTTGTTTGGAAGGGGGGAGCACCCCCTGTTTGAACAAACTAACCCTTGGGGTGAAGCAGTGCACTGGCCTCGGTGTCTCCTTTGAGGAGTGCGGCTTGGCTGTGGATGATGTGGTGGGGTACGGCAATGTACAATCTGCCTCCTGCATGAACAGTGCAGTGGTCATTTTCATGGACAGCTGGTTGAAAGAGGCATGGTGATCCACAGCACTCTGGCTCCAGTGCTGCCTTTTGGTTATCCTGATAAAAAAAGTTATTGTTTCCAATGTTTTTGAAGTACAGCCTGCTGGAGAAAGAGCTGTCTCAGCACATTCAGCTGGTCTCTCTGATCAAGCTCATCCCGCTGGCCTGTAAGTATCCCAAGCTAACACACGTGGTCTCCTTTAGGAGACAAGTGTTCATGGTCTTCAGTGGGAAGCAGGACATTAGTGTTGTGATGAAGTTCCGCATTGATGATTTTGATTATACAGTTCATGTCGCGTTGGATGATTTAAAGTGCTTCGGATGCAGAGAGAAGGGGCATCTTGTCCACTCGTGTCCAAAAGGGGGGGCGCACACCAAGCTGCTGACGCAGCGGCGGGGGGATGGTCGGTCCACTCTATTTGTTGGAGGAGAAGACCAAAAGGAAAATCATTGGTAAAAGCGTAGCAAAATACAGCAAAGTTTCAAAAGTAGACACACATGGTCCCTGCTCACAGGAAGAAGTCAGAGCACACACGCAATCTGAGAACAGAGTGCAGAGTGTTGGTCTCTGGTATTCCTGCCAGACAAAGGACAAAACATTTGTAAAGAAAAACTAATGTTAATGACAGGTTTTTGTGGGTATTTACTGACTTAAAACCTAAACAAAAATACAGAAAAATAAAAAGCAGTACTTTAAAATTTAAAACAAAAAAGCTGTATTTTCCTGTGTTAAATTAAATCGTGTTCTGCTTGTGTGATATTTGGATATTAAAGGGAAACTGGGACAAGAACTTAATGTTTTAAGCTCACCACACAGAGGGAACCCACAGACGGGAGTTCGGTAAAGTTGGCACGATACTCACAGATTTGGACTTCCAGCATCAATAGCTCTTTAACAAAACGTCATCGACACAAATTATGTCTTTTTACCATCTGTGTGAGGTGGGAAACTTTATACAAGATCATGTCATCAAAAGCATCTGTATTTCGAGCAGCAGTAATAACATTTGTGTTAATGTGCAGCCGGGTGGGCGGCTGTTCATTATTATTTTGATTTGGTTTTAAAACAGAATAACCAAAGAACGAACAGTACATGAATACATGCAAATCTGTGTACCCTTTGTTCTTTGGTTATTGAGTAGATTTCTACGTTTGCTAGTAGTAGTTGATTTTTTGTTTTAAATTCTACTGAAAAATTCACTGAATTTAAACAAGTATGTTTCTTTTTTTAATGCTGGGTTTACACACAGCCCCAGTCTGTTGAGAATGTTAAATCTGCTTGATTCATGACACAAAGTGCAATGTAACTTGAGAAGGTCCATAACAGCACGGTTTTGACTTTCAAACAATGTTCCACGAAATCTTTCAATGTGACCACATTTATGAAGTGTGCAGCAATTCGTGAACATTTGTGTCACCCTGTGCTGATTTGTTTTGGCACACAAAAGAATGTGAAAGCATTCAGAGTGTATCCTCACTTCATTACTCACCGTTTCAAGATGACAAGTCAAAGTCCAGGACGAGCAGCTGGCGCCCTCTACACCTGCAGCTCTTCATGCTGATGAATTTGGGCGTGTGTGCAGCTAAATGTATACCCATTTGGCAACAACCGTCACAGTAATGGTGCCACGTACCGTATTGTGAAGGTGAGTTCACATCGAATGCTACTTCAGTGACAATAGTTGCTTACATCGCCCGTGATGAGTCGCTTCAACATAGTCAAGCGTTTTGCTCACTTCAGCACGTCACCGCTTTATCTCTACCCCAGTGACATGACGGCCGGGGGAATGACATGCGGAGAAACGTATTGCAGATTGGATGTCGTGAAACAGCGTCACCGCTTTATAAGTCCAAAGTGTTCAACCTTGAGCAACTTCCAGAGACTCAGATCGAGTTGCTTCTCTTGAAGAGAGGATGCTTGACGTTGCATCGTTTACATTGATTTTGAATGTAATCTAGTCGCCATAGTCACTGAAGTCACTTTCATTGTGAATGCACCTTGAAAATCTGCACTGGTGTGCAGTGTTGCGTGCCTACATCCGTGTCCGAGCATGACATTTTGCTACTGACTCTTGCCATTTTTGGTACTGCATTGTGCATGATGTTGAAATATGAGGCACATCTACTTGTGTTTAAAATGTGTCTGGACTCTGTGTAACCCCAGCATAAGAGAACTGCAGCATGCAAACTACATGGTTATAATAATTAGTCTCTCCTTCATATTGTTCGGAAAGCACAGTGACCTTATTATCTTTTTATAAAAGTGATATTTTTTACCACATTATGGACCATTGTGATCATTTGGGTATGCAAAGGTTTTTGTTGTGCCTGAACATGTGAACAATCATTCATTATTGTGAGTGCTCTCATTCTCTTACAGTTTATCTTCGTTGAAGTGAGCGCCAGGTATCATGAAGCCTTCCAGGCAATAACCCAGCTAAAACACACCATATTATGGCATATCCATATGATTACTTTTATAAAAAGGTAAAATATTTTGGATTTTAGTGTTAAGATGCAGTATGTAGCATCGTAAGACTTGTATAGACTTTTTTCTCAATAGAGACTAGTGACAAATGTAGGGACTGTATCTTGTGTTGTTGAATAGTTTTCTGGTGTTTTAGACTGAGACTCTGACATGAATGCACGTATCACTGTAGTTACTGCCCTGAACAGCGACCGCTGCCGTGAGCTCCTCCCCACCACAAGCTCACACAGGCGGATGCAGTGAGCTCAGCTGCTGCTCAGAGCAGAGTGACAGCCACCACTCGTTCATCCAGACAGCAAAATTAATTGCATTTTGAAACGAGTACGTGGGGCAGAGCCTGCGCAGTAACTGGGATCCGCAAGGACTCAAAACTGACCTCCAAATAGTTCGTTCTACCCGAGTATGTTTGTGCCTTTGGACTGTTGCTTCACCACGTCGGTCTTCTTTTTTCCATTTGCTTTGCCGTGTAACTGCTGTGATGCCGCAATAAGGACTTTGCATGCTGGATTGTCCACCATTGCACTTTTATTACTGAGGACACTCCTGGATTTCTAAAGCGCTTATACAGGGCCAAGAGAATCTGCAAACTTACCTTGTCCACTCAGAACACTTTGAATTACAATATTCTCAATGGTGATTATGGATTTTTGACCAAATGAAGCCAAAAACACTTACGTACTGCAGCTTTTACAGCATACTGAACTTGTAGTTTGTTTGTAGAACATGCCTGATATATTTTTCCAATATTGCTTACTTTACGTTCATTTTAAATATGAATTAAAATGGAATGTAATGCAAATTGTTTCCAGGTTTGGAAAACTATTGAATCGGAAAACATTTGGACATTAAGAACTGCTCTCCTGCTTTTGTTTTAATAATTCCTCATTAAAAAAGACTATTCAAGCAACAATTTTCCCTGATATTTTTGAAAATATACAGTAGGTGTGAATGCTGCAGCTGGCTACTACTGTGGACTGAATGGGTGGCAACAATGACAAAATGTCAGTATTCTGAGGGTGATATATTTTGCAGCAACATATTTAAGAAAAAAACAAAACAAACTATGAATTATGACATTTTGGTACTGTTACTTACCCAGATAACTAAATGTATTGGGCTGCATTCTTTTAAATGCTTCAAGATCCCACAGAACCAAACACATTGTTAAATGTGTAATTACACCCCTGGATGTTTACTGACCTGCCACGAGCGGGGAAATTTAAAAACTGCCTTGATTATACGCATTGCTCCTAGAGCAGTTATGACACGCCCAGTCACAGCAGCCCGCCCACAACACCGAGCAGGGCACAGCTGAGTTGTGCTTACTACGAACACATGCAGAAACAATCCCGGCGTGATGCTCACCCACGCACAAACAACCTTACAGACATTATAACATGCATGGGCAAACAGCCCCTGCTCTACAGCCATGAGTCTTGGAAAACCAACTCATGCACAAATACCAGGGAGACGGACACATGTCCCCGTACACGCAAAGACAGATGGGGATGCATACAGTATATGGCTCTACATACAGAATTTGATTAACCCTCAGATTAGACCAGAATCATGCCTTTTTACTGTAGAAGCACAGAGCAACAACAATCAGTCTATATGGAGCTGTCAATCAATGCTCATTGAGAGGAAGAAACGCAAGTCCCTCTAACCAAGTTTTTTAGGAGTGGTGGGACCAACAGTAGCGGTTAGTGTTGCACGATGGTTCTATAACGTCATAGAATCTCGTTCTCAGCCAAGAGCAAAACTTTCCCGACACTGACAAAGGGAACATCAAGATGGCATTGTTTTGCCAATCTACATTTTCATATGTTGCATGTATGTGACATAAATTACAGCAAAACACTGCAAATTCTGTCACAGCTTTGATTCCTTCAAGGTCTATAGATTTCTACCCAGGTATCCATTCCCATCGGAATGCTGCTGTACCATTTTCTGTTGTTTTCAATGAACTTAGCTTCTGCAGCTTCTTCTGTCCTTTTGTGACTTCGATATTTATTTATTATGTTTAGATCTTTGATTCAGCATTAGTTGTTTTGCACATCACTACAATGTGCTCTCTTTTTGCGAGTGTAACCAATTTGCTGATGATTTCTCCCTGGTTTAAGCAGTAATATCTAAGCAATCTAACCTCTTTTAGGAAATTGGGTTGTTTTAAAGAATAAAAAACGAAAACATTTACCCATGGCCTTGAACCAAATTACCCAGTGGTTAGGAACCCAATTACATGATCATACTAGTACTCTGCAATGAATCTTCGAGTATTTGGATTAATAAAGTCCACTGCAACAAATTATCTGCCTCAAGGCTTTTTAATTCAGGTTTTTTTTTTACCCTTGCCCTTCCTATTAAAAGGCTCAGAGTGTTACAATTCAGCGCACTGAGTTCAGCCTGGATGGTTATTTGTGATGCACAGCAATCTCTCCTCAGGTGCTGGCAACCTGCTAAGCCCAAGCATGAACTCACTCAAATAAAGAGATAAAAAAACAGCCATGGCCAACAGAAAAAAAGTGCTGCAGAGGAAACACCTGAGACAGTGCATGATCACTACAAGCCAAGTGAAAAGACAGCACAGACTATGCAACAGTGTGCACGCGTTAAAACAGCAAGGGCATCAATGTTGCACAACCAGCTTGACAGAAGATGTTGCATGGAGTGGAGAACTAAAAAGGCTCTAACATATTGGAGCCAATATATACATTAATTATGTGGGTGAAAAAAGGTTTTTGGTGGTGGTCTCAATTATAAATCTATTCAATGAGCATTAACGAAGGATTAATCATTTGAAAGAAGGCACATACGGCGTAATGGGCCCCATTCATATATTGGTATGTGTCAATGATTCGGTACCATCAACTGTCGCAACATTTGACTCACAAATAAATGAGAAAATTACTTTAATGAAAATTGCCAAAAAAGTGGGGTTGGCCCCCGGGGCCCTAATCAAATTGTGCAAGGCATAATCGTACGCTACGTTAAATTACCTTTGAAACGATATATCACACGACTATGTTCCCATAAATTTGGAACTGACTGGAAATGGGGGGTGGGCGCCAGGGCCCCATTTAAAAAAAAAAAAGCCTCTGAGCGTCTCATCATATTCATTCTTTGAGTATTTATACCAAACTGCATTCCGATCTAACGAGAACTAACGAAGGAGTAGTCATTTGAAAAATGGGGCCTCTGGGGGCCCCCTGGCGCTCCAGTGACACGTACAGGGTAATGGGGCCCATTTATAAATTGATATCGCCAATGATTCGTTACCACCAACCATCGTAATATTTGACTCGCAAATAAATGAGAAATTGACTATTTTTTTGTTTTTCTTTTGCCCCCTGGGACCCAAATCGAAAATCGCCCTCCGAGTGTCGATGCGTATGTTACGGGTCCCAAGGCTTACGGACCATAGCAACAAAAGGATTTTGGTTTTGGTGTCTGGAAAACACAGGTAAAGGATTCAAAGGAATGAAGACATGAGCCGAACATTTCTCTTCCCAGGTTTTCTCTGCTTTATTACATGGAATTATGAAACTTTCCCTATTCAACTCAACTTGTCTTTTTTTTAACATTTATTTGTCTATCAATGTCCTTTTGTTTAATTTACAGTCTGTTCAATACACAATAAACACAGCAATATGGTCCTTCACACATTCACTCATCAATTTCCTCACAGATATAAACCCGGTATATATTTTATCTGAAAGTGTATTTCAGTATCTATACTGACTTTATGGCTACTATGACATAGTGCCAAATATTGTGTAGTTCTTACCAATAATCCATATTCTTACTGTTTAAAACCGTTTCCAGACTGACACATTTGACATAGAAAGATTACTATTAAACTCTTCACAGTTCTTACATACAAACTTACCTACTGCTTCTTTAAGCTCATCTTACTGTAACCTATTTCTGCAGTGAACTGAAACAACATTTTCTTACCAAACTTATTGTAAAAAATAACTCAGAGCAGAATATTTGTGTGTTCAGCATCTCAGCATCCCAAATACTGTAAATACATTTCACAAATCACATTAATAACATGTACAGGAAGCCACAGAAACACAGATCACGGTATACGTTGCATTGTACAATGGTGCGCCACGTGTGTCACTTCAACTTGCCGAACGGCGAGCTACCTCTGCTCGTAACTCCTTATTTACTGACAAAACACACTCGCAAACCATGCCTAACTCTCTCTCTACAATACATTTAGCTTTCAGTATTATTTCTGAGTGATTTTCAGAGCGTACTAACCTGGAAAACACTGGAAAAGGATTCAAAGGAATGAAGACACGAGCTGCACATTTCTCTTCCCAGGTTTTCTCTGACGGAAGGGGCAGAAACCCCCACCTAAAAGGGACCGGGTTGAGCAATCACCTGCGCACATTGGTTCTGCTCTTTTCCTTCCATTGAATCAGTTCACAATAAATGTGAAATTAATTGTTTTTGAGTGCTTCAATGATTGATAAATCCTAATAATGGACTGTTTGGCTCCTCTACATTAACAAAATAAATTGCTGAACAGGACACACACAATATCAAAATTAATATCTTTAAGAAATAATATACAAAAATTTATTATACATTTTGAATGGATCACACGTACACATCCATAGTTTATACCTTCCAAACTTCAGCTCAATTCGTTCACGAATAACAGAGGAGTAGCGATTTTACACAACAGTGTACACAACAACAAGAAGAACAGCAAGAACAAAGTGAGGCGTTTTGAGTCCGGTAGCCCGGCCTAATATTAATAAAAAGAAGTGATAATAGTAAAACACTGGGGAACACAAAGAGTAATCAGATAACACGAGGAGAGAGACACCAAGACGTTCCATCAGCAAACTTTCCTTAATTAGTGAAAGAAAAGCAAACACGTGTAGATAAAACACTTCTCTGTTGTTGCACTTACACACAAACAAGACAAGGGGAAACAAACAGTGACTGGAATTAACAATACATGACGTTGAGAACTCGTACTAAACATGAACCTAAGCAAAAAAAAAAAAAAAAAGAAGCCTAATTTGTAAAGAGGCTCCACTAAGGCTTAACACATAACCTTCATAACAGGATACAGTACTAGATGCAAACCAAACAAACCAAATATAAGCATTAAAATCAAACACAATTCCATGTGACAAAAAAGCAGATATTTTTATATATCTGCAGTTACAGAACTGTGTGTCAGACAGGTTGGTCAGCAACACTGGGCCCCACTTGGGGCTGTCCTCTCTCCCTTCCTATTCACCCTCTTCACCTCAGACTTCAACTATTGCCACCTTCAGAAGTTTTCTGATGACTCAGCAATAGTTGGCTGCATTGAAAAGGATGATGAGAATGAATATAGGACTGTGGTGGGCAACTTTGTTACTTGGTGTGAATTGAATCATCTGCAGCTCAACATGACAAAGACAAAGGAGCTCTTCGTGGATCTGAGGAGGGCGTAAACACCAGTGACCCCTGATTCCATCCAGGGGGTCCCTGTGGACACTGTTGAGAAATACAAGTACCTGGGGGTGGATTTCAACAATAAGTTGGACTGGACTGAAAACACTGAAGCGTTCTACAAAAGGGCCAGAGCTGACTTTTTTTTCTTAATGAGGCTGAGATCCTTTAACATCTGTCGGACAATGCTGAGGATGTTCTATGAGTTTAATGTGGCCAGTGCGATCTTCTTCACTGTTACATGATGGGGCAGTGGGTTGAGTTTTGCAGGTAACAACAGACTAAACAAACTGATCTGGAGGGATGGTGATGTCTAGGGGCAGGAGGAGGATGCTGTCCAGACTTCAGTCCATCTTGGATAATGTCACACACCCTCTCTACGACACACTGGCCCAGCAGAGGAGCCCTTTTAGCGGAAGACTCCTTTTATCCAGATGCACCACTGAGCGCCACAGGAAATCATTCCTGCCTGTGGCCATAAAACTCTATAACACCTGACTGGGCGGCAGTAGCTCAGTTCGTAGAGACATGGGTTGGAAACCGGAGGATGGCCGGTTCAAGTCCCAATGCGGATCAAAATACAGAAGTTGTTCTGGTAGCTGTGGAAGCAGCCCCACTCTGACATCTATCATTGATGCATGTTCACAGGTCCTGTTTGCGCATGTTTGTGATTTGGGCTTGTGTGTGTAAGAAGCATGTCCCTAAAAATAACAGAGTGTAATATAATTTCCCTTCAGGGATTAATAAAGTAATTAAAAAAAATAAATAAATAAATAAGATAGTCAGACAACCCCTTCTGCACATAATTAAACTGTACAGTTGAATTTTTATGTATGTATAGTTATATTTGTTATTAATAGATGTGGCTTGTATAAATATATGTTGTCTGTATATGTGGAGCCTTAACAAAAGTAATTTACCCCTGGGATTATTCAAGTATTTTTGATTCTGATATCAATAACAATCTTATTACACTATACATATTTTTTTCAACCCAACTATCCATCCATTCATTTTATGACTCTCTTGTTCCTGTTTTCAGGGCTCTGGGGGTCTGCTGGTGCCTATCTTCAGCTCTCAATGGGCGTTAGGCGGGGGTACACCCTGGACAGGACACCAGTCCATCTCAGGGCAACACACAGACAAACAACCACTCACACTCCCATTCACTCCTATGGGTAATTTAGAGAATCAATCTAACAGTCATACTTTTGGATTATGGGAAGAAGCCGGAGTACCCAGAGTGCAAAGAGAACATGCAAACTCCACAAAGCAAGGAGCCAGTGTCCACCCCAGGGCTTGAACCCAGGACCTGCTAACCACTAAGAAGTTATCCCCCAATTTTGACACTTAAAACAAATATTTTCTTCTAACAATATTGGGTTATCATCTTTAATAACAAAAATACTAACAAGGCCTGTAAATATTATCATGTTCCATATTTTATGCATACATTTTTATGCTTTAATTTGTTGAAAAGATTATCTGTAGTTTTCTTTTAAAGACACTATTTAAAAATGCTTAACAAGACGGGGAAGACATTAGCAAACTATAGTTACAATTGGCATTTACATTACAATGCAAGCAAGGGTGCAAAGATATCACATTTAAGTCAAAGATTTTTTAAATGATTTTAATCGATTCACACCTTTACTAAAAACACAAACTACTAACCATTGAGCCCAAAGGCACATTGCACTTACAGACGTTAAACGGCAAAGATGAAAACTATAAAGGTTTTTCTGAAAGTTTGAAAAAATCTGCTCCATGTTTAAGGGTTTTATTAACATTCATACAGTTTCCATTTCACATTCATTCAGAAACTTGAATTCTCCTTATAAGCCGATAATCCAGTAAGTATATAATGTTTTTTTGATAGTAAGTGTCATAGGAAACAACAGTATAATAAAATAACTGTCATGGCCAGGACCCAATCGCAGAAAGATATTGAGGCAGCAGGCAGGCATAACGTTCACAGAAGCAGTCCATGTTCAATGATCTAACTAACAAAAAAACAAATCCTAAAAGGCAAATCAGGAGAAATCAGGATACAAAACACTGTAGCACACAAACAGGGTTACATCGACAATGAACCAGTCATCATTCTGTGTCCAAACACTCAGATAAATGTGAGATACGGTTGACTGGGAACGAGCCACACCTGGGTGAAAAACATGATGCAAGAAATTCAAGGCAGGGTAGGTAATTTTTGAAAACTAACATGATTTTATGAAAATAGCATCCTCCGAGTGTTGGGCTTCTACCCACCCCCTCCCCTCTGCGCCCCTCACTCACATGCACAAGTGCTGGTGCTCCTAAAACGGACCTAAGCTCATCGCTTATGTTAAAAAAACGTGACTAAAAACTCAGTTTTACCTCTGTCACCAGTGACAGAGTGTGACTCTTGGGCTCGTGCTGTTTTTTTTCATTGGTTGAAGTTTTTACAGGTTTACAGCTGCTACAGATGATGCATTTTTATTTCCACCAAAAACTTAAAAAGTGTTTACGGGAGAAAATGACCAAGCCAACCTTTACCCTAAACACAATGGTATCACTGAGAGGTGGAGACATGAGCGAGAATACCTGGGAAGCACAAAAAGACAAGAGTTAACAAAACACAAAACTACACAGAATAAAGTCTAACAGAACAAAAAGCAGACCGCAAGGGCTAAACACAAACAAACCTTAACAGACCCTGACAATAACCCAAGTGTAGTGTGTTGTCACTGGAATCTGCAGCTTTGGGTAATGTTGCATTGTAAATAAAAAAAAATAATAAAAAATTGAATTTTTTTTAAGAGGTTGTTTGAGTATTTTGCTACAATTCTTAAGAGCGATATTTTTGGAAATAGTATTTTATTGATGATAATAATTTCCACTCACACAGCACATTCAGTGAGTCGAATGACCTTATATGATTCATACGAAAGTCACATTCAGATTTGCAGCTGTACATATGGTGTATCACGGCTGCATTTAACTGATAAGGCACTTAGGGAACAAACCTGATGGTAGCATCCAGACCAAAGACTAGTAAAGTAGATTGACTGTATAAATCCCATGTGGAGCGTTTCATATCTTAATAGACCAGAGAGAGGCCAAAGATTTACAACACAACAAGCTATGATGGTAGGGTGGTGCTGTATGTGCAAGTGTGTGTGTGCGTGTGTGTGTGTGGTTGGCTCAGAAATGTTCTGTGGACGTCACATTACTTTTCCCATGTTAAGAAATACAGCTCCTGCCCACCACATCTGCTCAGAGTCACAGAAGGACCCAATAAGAAACCAAATGAAGCTGTCTGCTCAGCCACCACTCCTTGCCCTTTTACATTTTTCCAACTTTCAACTGTCGACATACCAATTTAAGGCTTTTTTCAACCCTTAAATCCCACCTTGAAGTGACAGTGAATCCAAACTTCAGACATATTGATCACGATAAATTCACCACAGCATAGTGTTAGTGTGTGCAAGCTCTGCAAACAGTCAAATGGGATTTTTTTAAATTCAACAAACGTTAAAATATTAATGTTTTAGGATTGCATACATGTTCATGGACAAATTCCAGTGTCATGTATAGATACTGTATAGAACAAGGACCCATCCATCCATTTTCCGAGCTGCTTTCTCTTTTTCAGGTTCGTGCAGGTCTGCTTATGCCTATCCCAGCATTCATTGGGCGTCAGGCGGGGTTACACCCTGAACGAGGCACTAGTCCATCGCAGGGAAACATACAAACACACACACACACACACACACACACACACACACACACACACACACACACACACACACACACACACACACACAGACAACCACTCACAGTCGCATTCATACCTACGGGCCATCTATCCAATCAACCTAACAGTCATATTTTTAGATTATAAGAGGAAGCTGGAGTACCTGGAGAAAACCCACACAAGCATGGAGAAAGCATGCAAACTCCACAAAAAAGGTGTTAAGTGTCCACCCCAGGCCTTGAAACCAGGACCCTCTTGCTTTGAGGGGGATGTGCTAACCACTACATGAATGAAAATTGGGTTTTTGTCCACTTTTCTAATAAGGGATTAGAATTTTGTCATGGATTTATCAATGCCACATACTGTATAGAATACCAAATCTCATCAGCTTAACACTTTCAAATCAACCTGTTTCTATCCTCACAGAAAAAGACTCTAAAGACCCTAAACAATGAAAGAGTGAAAAATTTATATGCAGCCTTCTTTGAGAGATCTGTATGATATCTCTGCCATTGTAAAACTATATAACTAGCTGTTGTTTCCTGAAAGGTTACTGACTTGCTGACACAGCTCTATTATTTGCCCTTGATTGGATTCGATAAAATGAAAAATCCGGAGGCAACAATCGGTGGTCATGATTGATGATGACAATTTTTAAGACCTCAGAACAGAAGGCTTTTCCAGTTTGGCATCAAAGTCTTTTATAAGGTGAGGTTTTTGGCAAAGTTGCATTGGTAGTTGGCAGAGGTGACATGGCTGTTTCTTAAGGGTTGGCCAACATTTGGCTTAGAGCTGGTTGGCAAAAGAGTGAGGCCCAGCTGCACATAGGCAAAGGAGATTTTAGACAATGAGTAATGAATTGGGCTGGAGTACAAGAGGTAGGAAAGTTACAGAGGCAGTCATCATGCTTTGTGACTTTCTGTACTGTATAGTAGAAAAGGCTAAATTGAAGCAGTAGATATTATATTTAGCTCACAGGTTCACGGCTTGTAAAACAGTTGAGAAATTCGCTTGCAGTCAACAAACTCAGTGATTTGGCACAAACTACTATGATCAGCAGAAACTCAGATAAGGGGGTTGTGCCAGTGTCCCAGACTAAAGAATATATATCATCAGCATTTTTTGGCAGGTCTCATCCATTGTTCGGAATTAGTTATTTTTGCATTGCAGTTTTGCATCACTGTTGTTTGTGAAGGTAACTCTTAATATTTTTGATTTTTTCCAAGAGATTTACAAATCATCACCATCTACACTTTATATTCCCATAATTGCTGGAAAGTACATTTGTTTTGCACTCCTGGACTTCATGAGAACAGCACAGATTTAAAACATATGCCAGTCATGGAACCTTTAATAACAATTTGGCTTCTCACCTCATGCTTGCACACCAATTTGTAAATTCATAACCTTCAGTAAGCAGAAGAAGATACTCAGCCAACTGATATATTAAATTGCATTTTACACAATGTCACCCTCATAACCAAAGTGGCTAAGTCATTTTTGGCCATTTAATGAATTCATTGCATTCACTATAAGGAATGAGTGTTTTTTATATTTCCTGGTCATTACAGGGAGAGAACTGCACTTTCTTAATGATTTGAATGGGTTCTTCCCTGTCTGCCCCCCCATCTGTTTTTTATTGAAAGCTTTTTTTGTTCTTTTCTTCTTTTATCTCTTATCCGCCTTGTCTTTTCCTATAGTATTGAGTGTCTCAGCAATAGACTCCAGTTCAGTGTTTCTCCAAGTTTTGTGCTGCAAAATTTGAAGATATATTCTGGCTTTGTCCACTGACACTTCTAGTTCTATGGCTTTGATATTCATTTTGTGCTTTCTCCAACTCAGCCCTTATATATTCTCCATGTTGAATAAATAATGCACAAAATCCTCATTTAATGAAGGAAGTTTCAATCATGTTTACACGTGCAACAAATTGCGCTTTAATCTTTTGTAAATTACCCACAACGGAAGAATAAATAGCTCCAGCATTTTTTGCATTTTTTATTTGAGCTCTTAGTAACTCTGGGAGCAGTGGCTTAATAGTCAAGGAAGAGGTCTTAAACGGAGGTTTGTGGGTTTGAGGCCCACTGTGGGTAATTGCTATGGGCCTTTGAGCAAGGCCTTCTTGTCGATGCAAAGCCTCAAAGGGAGCAAATGCCGAGCACAGTTAAAAGCAGAGGGTTGTGTTAGACACGCATTTGACATGAAACCCTATGCCAAACTAAACATGCAAATCACTCGAAGATTCTCTTTGGCCACCCCTGAAGGGAACAGCTGAAAAGAAAGAAGTGAATGAGGCTCAAAATGTCTTCAGACAGCAGATTGATTTAATAAATCCACTACATCAGCTTGTTAGGCAGCTTATTTGTTGTTTAAACATGTTAACACAAACTTTGTGAAGATAAATAAATGTCCTTATGAAGATTACATTGTCTCATTTATTGCATTAAACAAGGCTGTGCTAGGATAATGATGAATGTGGACTTTATATTGAACTGACAGAGAAACAGTTGTCAGGAGAGGCAGGAAATTATTTTGTAAATTGCAGATTATACCAGAGTTATTCTGTAGCGCACTGGTAAGCATTTTTACCCCTCCCTGCAGAGATAAAGAGTTCAAGTGCTGTTGGTGGCCATCAAATTTAGCACTGTGATGCCCTGTGATAGATTGGATTGTTACACTACCTCACTCCCTATGACTGCGAGGGTAGACTTTACTATCCCCTGCGACCCAGTACAGGAAAAAGCTTTGCCCCTTCTATAAGAACTTGCACCTGTGGACTTTGCAATCTGTGAAGAGTAGGTTGGACTGAGATCATTGTGAATAGGAAGGTATATTGAGTATTAAGTAGCTAGCAAGCATAGCATAGATTGTTCTTTGGAGATTTTATCGTAGGCCCTATAGACTGGGCGTGTCCTAACTGCTCCCAAAACCCCGCCCATAATTAAGGCATGATTTCCCCCCTTGTGACAGGTCAGCCAAAGCCTGGAGGTTTTGTGGTAATCCTTGTGGTAACTCGAATAGTCCGAATAGTTGCTTCTATCTCCTTTCCTACCCACTTTTCCTTAACCCCGTGGATGACATCACAGAGTTAAGGAAAAGTGTTAGGAGACTTCCTAAAGGAGTTAGAGAAAGGCGATCACGTTGTTTTGACAATCTGACCGCGCTTCCACCAGGTGACGTAATAATCTCACAAAGGTTAGTGACGTCTGACTTAGTGAACTGTTCTCTCTCTAACAATGTAAACATTGAATAATAACAATCAACTAGAAAATATATAAACAGTAGTTAAAGACTAATATGTGCAAAACTAAATAGGATCATATAACAAGATAATAATAATAATAATAATAATAATAATAATAATAATAATAATAATAATAATAATAATAATAATAATAATAATTTGTTTTTAAAAGGTGTAAACATTAAATGTGCAGTATAAAAATGCAAGTACAAGTACAAACCCAGTATTAAAACAGTCAAATGTACCTACAAAAGAATAGAATAATAAGAAGTATTAAAATTGTACACAAGTTGTCTGCAGTTGGCACCAAATATGTCCACATGTGCACAACTTTAGAGAAAAAAAACAACAACAAATAAACATGATACATGTGCAATAAACATTAGGTTAAGTAATAAAGACAAAAAATGCTACATTGGCTCTAGCAGTGGTGTTTTCAGAATCAGAATGTGATCCTGAGTAAAAAGGGGGAAAAATAAATATAATTTAGTTTTACAGTAGATGACGAGACACCTCATTATTTTATAACATATTTGCACCACTATGACACTGTTAAAACAAGTCCAGCTTATCCAAGTTCAAATCAAATATATATAATTTAGACTTTTTTGCCTGACTTGATACTACTCACTCACTGGCTGCACAGTGCATACACAGAGTTGCTTTGGTAGGAATTAGGCTACATGACATGTTTTCACACAAATGTCAATAATTGTGTACCTCTTGGGTCGACTGTTTGGTCATTTAAACAGTAATTTTTACTTAGATGAAAGTACTGCTCAATTACATTTTGATTTACGGAATGCTAGCATGCATGCTGTCTGACTGATACAGTGATGCTAGCCTGTCCGCATGGTAAACTAGTTACACACACGACACTTAAGTTAAAGACTGTCAGACCCGTGCTGTAACACACAGCTAAAGTCACTTTTTACACTCACCGCAGTCCTGCTTTCTTTTTTCCTCTTCCACCTTTTCAGCACGCAGTCTGCACGAGCGGTCCCCTCATTCACCGAGAGACGGGAGGGGGAGGGACGAGTTTGGCTCAGCTGAGGGGGCCCAGTCAGGAAATTTGCGACAGCAAATTGTCACTTCAACTTGTCATATTTGGGCTCTTTGTGTCAAATTTGTTGGCACTCGGGGGGCCCCTGGTGGCTTGGGGGCCCCAGGCTGCTGCCTGCTTTGCCTAATGGCAAGCTACGCCTCTGCATTTATGCAAGATATAGGCCTACATAACGCAGGCATATACAGGTAAATGGACAAGTGTTCAAAGGATTCCAAGGTGAAAGAAATATGTTGAATAAAACATAATGTGGCAAAGAATGTCTGTGGTAACTTTTTCTTTAACAAAAGAGTGCTCTGTTTTCTGTCAGTTATAATCTGATAATATGGCTTGCATATCATAAGGTATGGGTTTTCAATTATATAAAGTTGTTCAGTGCATATTATTGCATTGGTAACTTACAGAATCTGTGTCCATTTCGATCTCCGTGAGTTTCCATGAAAGCTTGGATGAGCATGTCCCTTTAAATGTTGTGGCTGCAAGGAATTGTGGTGCAGCATTATCTTGTCTCCTTTGGTAAAGGATACATCAGTGTTTCCTAGCCTAAAGGTGATTCTAAATGAAGCTTTGAGCATCCTTTCCTTAGCTTTTAGAGCGTTTGAACACCCCTTATCATGGCCGCCACTTAAACACTTCCGGGGTTAAGGAAATGTGGATAGGAAAGAAGATAGGAGAGACTATTTGGAGGCAGCCAGTGTGTTTGGGTTGTGGGTGATTCGCTCCCTATCTCTGAGTGATTTGCCACTCCTAATGAGGCCTCCCTCACTAATTACAGTAGATGAGTGTTTGGACACAGAAGGGTTGCTGTTTCATTGTTGCTTCATGTCATCGCTTCTGCTCCAGTTTCTGTGGTGTTTTCCATTGAAACCAGCTTCCCTGTGCTTGCTTTTTTTTAGCCATGTTTTTTTGGGGCTTAAATAAATGATTAGGGAATCATGCTATGGAATATTCTTCCTCCATCTCTCTCTACATCTGGCTCCTCCACCACCACCACGTCAAGCTGTTAAATTAGTAAAATGTATTTAAGTTTCATAGTCTTACAAACAGTTGGCCAAAGATGGATAAAACAGGATCTAGGGACATTACCTTCTTCATTTTCACCTGAAGGCAGCTTTAGTCCATTCCAGCTGATTTTGAGTCAAAGACCACAGGTTTGCTTGACTTAAAATGTATTTTCAAAGCAACCTCTAGTAACTTGCATATCTCATATTTTCCATGTGCCTGTTTCACAAAAAAATCTGTGGCCTTTAAACTGGGATTATGCAGGGATTGCACAGGAGAAAACTCAGGGGTTGACCTGTAAAAACTCATACTAAACCCCTGAGGTGGACCATTTGTAAAGTCAAAGCAGAAGCTGAATCTACTAAAAAGAAGACGAAAAAACCAATCATAAATTTGGAAAATGTTTACAAAGCTTTTTAACTTGACTCAACCAAGCTCCAAACATTCCATCCCACTTTTGTTGCTTTATTTGACTATTGTCTATTGACAGGAAACAGGGAAAATCTCACCATTCTTTTCCATAATGAACTGTCTAGTCTTTTAGAGCCATTGAAGGGGGTTGAAGAAAAGCATTTTGGCAGATGTAGCAGACATTTTCACACTGCCTCAGGCTTGACAGCTCACTGTACTTTAAGAAGATGTCAACTCTCCTCAAACCAACGGCTCCATATGAGAAATTGCACAATATGTATGTCACACAGCACGCCGCAGGTTTTCAGACAGAGGTGTGATGCCTTCAGGGATTAGCTTTCACTGCTGCCCTCACTTATCTGGTGATTTGCTTTACAGAGGAAAAGTCTGTATAATATAAATAAAAACAAAAGACATCAAACACATTCCTTTTATATTGTTTTCAATTAGCCTGAAATGAACTCCCAGTTTCTTCATTTTACCCAAATTGTTCTTTCCTCTTCCCATTTTAGCCTTTTAACTCATCAAAAGGCACTGAATCAATTTCATGCCCTACAAATGCTGTTTACCCTCTCGGGTGTAAAACATCTGCAGTGTGCGCACCCACTAGCTTTTTGAGGTTTTCTCTCCGTTTTGCTTTTTGCTTTTCTTTCCCCTTCTCAAAGTCTTTATGAAACCCCCCCGGTGCAGTTCAGGAACAATTCGGAAATAAGCGACTGAACATAATATGCACTGAAGAATAACGGCATCTTGTATTCACTTGATTGAATGAAGTCACTCTGGACTTTTTTTGGGTTGCACTCTTTTCTTGACAAAAATCTCTTCCAATGTCTGTCTATATATAAGCAAGCAAATGAATCTAGGTTTATTACCAGAAGTGTCACTGAAAGCATGTTTCCTGATGTTCAAAATAATTCAATAGCAGATATCTTCAACAGGGGGTCAGTGGATTTAATGTTCATACATTTTTTATAAAGATTTTACATTTTTTTCACCCAACAAAAATGACACTAATCTTCAAAGCTGTAAGAATTGAATTTGATTGCAAAAAGAAAATGAAATGCAAAAAAAAAAAAAAAATAAGTGAACATATTTTATTTAGCAAGCTACATGGGCAATAAATGTAGCTGGGTTTATGTTATCCTTAGGTTTGTACAAGAGTTTATGCAGCCAATTAGTGATGGGTGATTAGTGTTCATTACACTACTGATTTACTAAGATCCCAAATAAAGGGCACAACTTCTCTTGCATGCTTAAATACTTGTTCGTACAGATGTTGTTTGGACTGCCTATTTACAGTAAATGCACATTTAATAAGACACATGAAAGTACCAAAAGTGAAAGATCCCCATCCCTAGGGATAACGCTGATGTATTAGTCACTCATTATGATCGCATCGGTGGTATCTGACAATTCTGTACTAATAATAGGCTGTATTTCACTTGTTCTAGTAATAGACTGTATTTTACTTGCATCTTTATAATATGCAATGTTTGTTTCTCCAGATTTTGCTCTTTACAGTTATGTAATTACACTTACACAGCTGATTTCACGCGACTGCACAAAAGTAAAAACACATTTTATCATGATAGTGACAATGGTCACTATCATGTAATATAGAAAAAGAAAATTACAAGACAGAAAATTTGGTGCAAATTGATTGTAGTGCCAACCGAAGAACACTACCAAAGACAAGGATAAAAGAAAAAAAAAAGTATGTTTTCTATGACAGCTGGACCAGCACCAACAATTATATACAAATATTACAAATCACATCCTGATTATTGCTCAAGAGGAAACCAACTGTCTTAATCTGGAAGTGTCTCCATTGTATGGCTGATTCTAATCTTGTCGATATAATTCAACACAAAGAAATCTCAGACAAAGGTTTTCATTAACCTTCTAGAGGATGAGAAATGGTTTCCACAGTCGAATGTAATCTCATTCAGGAACAGTCCAGCTTGATTGCCTCAAGGTCACCGATATGCAATATCATTTTTTTGTCCCACTGTCATTTGTACATTCTTCCTTTCAATCATATCGTCTTAAAATCATATTAGAAACAGAAAAGAAAGTGCTCCCTCTGTACCATTTTATGGCATTGAGAAATTACATCATATATATATATATATATATATATATATATATATATATATATATATATATATATATATATATATATATATATAGGGTAGGTGGGTGCCTCTGTCATTACTTTTCAATGTGCAATGTTCTATTCTGTTCACATTTCTTATGAAAAAGAGCTTGATCATACAGAGTAGATAAAATTAGTGGCAGGTTTCACATTTACCAATATTTAGACAGTTTTATCTTCTCTGACACCCAAATGATCTTACTGTTCTTTAGTTTGTCATAAGCCATTCCAATAACTAAACACAAATAAAAATGAAGCCTTAGGAATTTTGCCCAAATTAAACACAACATTAAAACTTTTCTGAAAATGTGCTCATATTTCCCTAATGGTGCAGATTCTATGATTTAGAGTATGGTAAAAAGACTGATTATATTGAAGAAACAATAACAACTCATAATAATAATGCATCAATTTTGTATAGCAATTTTTTGGACACACAAAGACGCTTTACAGAATTAAGGGATTATTCTTTTACTCCACTCTTACTGGTGGTAAGCTACTGTTGTAGCCACAGCTGCCCTGGGGCAGACTGACAGAGGTGAGGCTGCCAAAGTGTGCCATTGGCCCCTCTAACCACCACCAACACTCACTCACACACACACTACATTCATACTAGGCAATGTGGGTACAAAGGACACAATGACAGATACCACTGGAGTGACTGTCCCCCGCTGTGGTCTCCCATCCAACTACTAACTACTTAGCTCCCAAGATCTAACAGTATCGGGCAATGACAGGCTGGTATGATCACATATTATGACACCCTATACTGGTACATTGTGTGGTCAAATCCAGGGGAATAGTCAGTCTATTAAAAATAGGACAATATATGAAACACCGCAGTCCATGTCAGCCCAGCACATTTAAACTATAATAAAAAATAATAATAATTAAAAAAAATATTAAGAGTTCAGTGAAATGTATTGGAACAATGATTTAATTCCTGGAATGTGATTTTTTCTTACCATGTGCTCCTTGTGGCTCTCTCTCACAGGCATCATACTGCTTTTGAAAATAAGGTTTCCTTTCTCATTTCCCACTGGATAAGTCCATTGATAACTCTGGGGATTATTTTCTTTTTTTTTTCAATGACTGCCTCCTTCCCTGTTCTCTCAGAGTTGACCTTTCCTGTTTCAGCCACTGATTCTCATCTGAGGATTTAAGAGCGAGAGGATTAATATTTCGAACAGTACGTGATTCTCTTACAGTGGTGATGTTCCACATTTAATGTGTATTTGGAAAAATATATTTGGTTTAAATATATTGAAGCTTTAAGCATCAGCAGACCCCAGGGTCCCTGAAAACAGGAACAAGTGGATCAGAAAATGGATGGACGGAAAAAAAAAAAAATATTTAAAAAAAAAATGGATGGACGGAAAAAAATAAATAAATAAATATAAAAAAAAATGGATGGACGGATGGATATTCAAGCTTTAAGATATTAAATTATTGATAGGGTCAGGGGGCCAGCAACGTTTTAGTATTCGTATCACTAATACTCAGTATTAGTGAAAACATAAATGTTAATTTTGAGTTTTTTTGTTCTTTTTTAATTAGTATAAAATAGATATTTTAGATTGTTTTTAATAAAGTCAAATTGTTATTGTTTTTTCTGTTGTTTCCTCAAATCACAGATGATATGAACAATGAGAACATACAAATTCCAAACAGAAGGGCAAAAGCTCCTGTTTAGGAACTGAATCTTTGGCCTTCTGCTATGAGCTTAAGCAGCAAAGCACTACACCACCATGTGCTTCTGTAATTCATTGATATGGTTATATCTCAAAGCAAATTTCTCATTTTTGACTATTTTTGGATTATGAAATTGTAATATGGTTTGGGGATTTGGGTGAATTACTTCAAACACAGCTCTGCCTCCGGCTTTTTTCCACCAGCTCGTTGTACTTTCCACATCACCTCTCGATGGCCTCATCATGCACTCTTTCCAGGGCTCTGTGAGCTCCAGAATGGTCATGGCTGGTCAACGACACATTGATAATATCCTAGCAATTATCACACATAGCCTATCCTGTACATGTTGCTTGAAAGTTGGCAAACATTTTGTTTTGAAAATATGAAAGCAAATATTGAATCAGTTTGTTGTTATTTAAGGAATATTTGTTGAACTCCTGAAGGGTATTCCAGAAAGGAGGGTAAACAAACTCTGAGTATATCAATAAACTCTGGGTCAACATACCCTGCATCGAGAAACTCTGGGTATCTGTTTCCATTACAGCTGGTGTGAAGAGGGTCAATCAACTCTGAGTATGTAAACCTTGGGTTACTTACGTGCATGAGTGTGATAAAAAGCCATCATCAAAGCAGCGATTTTTTTTCACCCCAATGGGTGAAATAAGCAGCAGTTTGTGGAATATGAACCGATTATAAAAGTGTTCACACAAAACACAACTTCAGTGACTATAGTTGCTTAAGTCGCCCGTGATGAATCGCTTGAACATTGTCGCGCTTTTTGGTCGCTTCATTGCTTCAGTGACATGACGAGCGGGGAATAGTATGAATAGTATGTGTCTGCGCAGCAGGCACAGCGCTGGGAGGGCTGATCACTTCTTCTACAGCCGTACGTTTACAGCTCTTATCATAGACGGCTCCACTTGTACGTACGGTTTAAATGATCAACTTACAGAGTTAATAGAGGATGAGTTCACTCAAAATAGAATTTAAAAGGCTTATTCAAAGAGTATTCCACTTTCATTTGGCCCCAGTATGTTGAGGAAGTGTACAGCCCTCACCCTGCAGCCTTGGCTCTGTAGATAGTGACGACCGCTTGGCGTCGCATCATTTACATTGATTTGAAATGTAATGTAGTCGCCAGATTAGTCAAGATGTCTAAAAAAGATGTCAAAGAAAAGATGACCGAGGTTGGATTCAAAACCCTGTTCCTATGCTTTCAGCACAACCGTCACACACACTCTCTAAGGTTAATATAAAACCAGTTGAACTTCACTGTCATCCATATTGCTCTTCAATCTTTTTAAGAAAAAATGTAAATATTGAGCTTTAAATGTGTATTTCTTTAAATTGACATTTCCCCTTTACATTTACCACAGATTTGTGTCCAGAAACTTTACAAAAGACGGCAGTAGGTGTTTAATGCAGATCAACCTTTCTGATTGCTCTGCATACTGTGCCTTTCCCTATATGCACAACTCAAAGAATCAGAATCGAGAATCATTATTTTTTGGCAGAAATGCTTTTAAACACTTGCTGTACATTCAGCTGACATAAAAATCTTGTTTTCAAATATGTAGAATAATTGTGAATTTATCAGTAGCAGTAGTAGTTTTATATTTTAGTACATTTTTTGCAGGCACCTTTTTTGTCTGTCAAATGTATTTAAAATAAACTAAAATTAAAGAGAGAATGTTATTTAACTGTCGAACCTTGTCATCATTTTATTTATTTATATATTTTTTAAGTTGAAAAAAAAAATGTTTATGGTCTTGGTCTTGGTCTCGGTCTCATCTCCCGAAAGTCTTGGTCTTGTCTTGGTCTCGGTGCATTCTGGTCTCGGGCAAGTCTTGGTTTCGGATAGTGTGGCCTTGAACACAACACTATCCAGAATACTGTACCATAAGATGCACATTTATATGAAAATGCAGTGTGACATACAGGTCCTAATGTTTTCATCAAATAATAAGCTCAAACTCATGCACGTTAACACTTGTCTTTACACTAATGAGGATATATCATTTCATTGCAAACAAAAAAAAACTTTATGTTCAATGCAGCGTTTATCTGACCTTCTAAACGTTACCATATGTTATCACACCAAAAAGCTATTAGACTGATCCCATTTTCGTCTGTTTTCAGAGACATATTCTCCTACTTTGGTGACATAACATGGCTCATTACAGAGCGCCTCCCGCCCTGAGCACTGTGTGTGTTGTGTTGTTCCATCTGAGGTGGGCTACTGCTATTAACCCTACCTATGCCATAAATGGGTCACCACTCACGGGAGGTGATTATTCTCTATCCCGGCTAATGGTCCTTACAGACAGCACTTAATGAAAATTAATGGGCAGATTTTGCACACCATGCACACAAATATGACACTGACTATATGTTCCGTGGTTTAGAATTTCATAATCAGAATCCAGTACTGTGAAAATACACAGTAGTAGTGTAACAGAGAGGGCTTCCCCACACAAAGATGTATTGCTCTGAGAAACACCCAGGGTGTTTGTTGACGGTGTGTTCACGCAGCATAAAAGTTAAAGAATAAATCACACTACCATGCAAAAGTATCTCAAATTAACTTAATGAAATGAACCATGGGATGTATTTCTGTCTCATAGTGACAAATTTTAAATGCATGTCGAGGCTTTGATAAAATGCCGTGGCAGTATTATTGCTTCATCATCCACTCATTGGTTTGCGTAGCTTGCTGTGGGGAGAAAGCTACACTGGGTGGGGATCAACCTCAGCCTTCAGCCATGGAAAATCCTATTAATGAGCATTAATGGCTTTCCTGGAATTCTGTTATGGCTGCATCTTTGATGGGATCTGTAGCTTCTTAATCTAGCTTTCTGACTTGTTTGTAGTTCTTAGTGGTTTTAAATGTTGATACAATTTATTTCCACAGTAATGACACAGCACAGGTTATTTTTAATAGGTCCCATACACATGACAGTCCCTCTAGGGTTTTGTGCTCAGTTTATGTGATTGTTGCAGCATAAAAAAGCTTTGTTTTGTGGCAGAAGTTGCAGTATTTTAAGGCTTTATTGTTTTCAATAACTTTGCACTTACATGTCAATTTGCCTATTTACCTTTTTAATGTTGCAAAGGCAACTACAGACTGATGACAGAGCCCCACTGTATTGCAATAACAGCCCAGCAATGTCCACATACAGTACATTGTATACAATACAGTCGATTGCAGAGGCCTTAGGTGTGAATCAAAGGTCCATTTTGACCATACATACACCCAAACCACTCCTCATATAAGCTCAATCTTAAATGAATAAATGAATGTTTTCATTTTACAGCCAACATTCTCTTCACATACATATGAACAGTCATAGCATATATTTTTTTTATTTACAGTATATGCATGTTTGATTCTCTGTCCAATGTCCATGTTTGATTCTCTGTCCAATGTCGCATTCTACCTTTCCTTTCTGTTCTAATGCTTTTCCACTAAGGCCTGACAACAATATTAGCAGTCAACACTTGCACTGAGCCTCTGAAACCATTGAATTTATAGGCACAGATTTTGCTGACACAGCTGGGTTGTCAAATTCATAAGTGTTAGCACGCACACACTGTTTGTTTTGGAGGCACTGGAATGAATACGGAACATTCAAACCATACACAATGATTGTGGAAAAGGGATGAAGCTCCCTTTCTCCATTTCACTCAGTCTTTCTCATACATTTTGACCGGCTGTTTTTGTCCATGTCTTTACCACTCCCAATCCTTCTTATCATTCTGAGGTTGGTGTTTTTTTTCCTTCTCATGTCAATGCGGCAAACACCATCGAGCTTGGATTTATATAAAAACAGTTATAACAAACTCTTTGTCTGTAGATAGCAGGATGTTTTTCAAAAACCATTCACATTGATTGATATTGTAACATTAGTACACACTGTTATCATTCAATACCAATATTGACATTTGTATTGATGTTATTAATATTTTTTTAATCGATCCACACATCTATAAGGAGAGCTAAGTTGGCGAAAGCGTGAAAATAAGTGTGAATCCGTTGAATTGGAGGTGCAGGTGCAGTTTCCTCCTTACTCAGAGCCAATAACTGCAAAAAACACTCCTTTTAGTCAATATAATATATTTATTAATTTATGTGGACTATAAAATAAATATAAATGTAAATGCTGTTTCATGAATGGACTTAAACATGTAATGTCTTTTTTCCAAATGTATTGTACTGACACTTGCAAAAAATGCTCTGAGTGGTTGACAGTTTAAACCCTAGAACCCTAAAGGACCCATATCATGCTATTTTTCACCCATCTCCATTTGTTCCAAGAACCCAAAAACATAGTACTTGAGGTTTATTTTCAAAAACTCACCTGTTTTCCTGAATTTTAGCCTCTGAAAAGTCATTTTCTGAGCAGCTCTACACTAGCAGGTTGATTTTCACTCTACTTATGCATATTCATGAGTGGGCGTGTCTATAGACGGGATACTGACTTTTTCCTCTCCGCACGGTGACGTAGTACGGCCCGCCCTCTTCCCACCCACTCCGTAGCCGAGCTCATGCTGCTTTATAAACACGAAACAGAGCGTGGGGGCGGGGCGTTCACCGACTTGACGCTGAAATACTCACCTTCATGGGCGTGTCTGTTTACATGTCAATCACGACAAAGAGCTTCCTGGAGGCGCAGTTCTCCAGCTCAGTGCCACGTCAAATTCGTCATCAAAGTGGGAATGTGTCATCAAATTGGAGAGAGGTGTTTGGGCTCACCCTGCAGTAAGAAAGGAGCAAATCACCCTATAACTAACGATTGAGGGAATCAATGAAAAAACACTTTGGACATGTGTATGAAGCCCAAATAGAACTTTTATCATGTTTAAAGCACAGACATTTTGATTTAGCTTAACATGGGCCCTTTAACTGTGCAGCCAGGACATGGGGAGGACTGGAGGAGAAGAGTGGACAGCTGCAGGTATACAGTGCTTTCACACCAGTATAGTCTTGGACTCAGGCTGAATAGGCAGAGAACAGCTGATCATTTTATCTCCTTGATTTGGTTCGGTTTGTGTTCATTGGGCACGTTTTGATCTGCTCCAAACTGCCTCGATTGCAGTTGCATGACCTCGACGCCTGGGGGTGTTGTTACTGGAGTAGCTCAACTACTCTCAACAGACAAACAAAATGAGAAGTAGAGGGTCTCATCAGTGGACCAAAGTGAGGGCCTTACCCCCAATTTCCACTAGGTGCCTAACTGCTGTGTATTTGCTGTGTAACAGCAGTGGAGCTGATATGTTTCCATTCTAGCCAATTTCCATGCGGTCCGTCACAGCTGTTTAACAACTCAGTCAGTCCGGAGCCCCGTGCAGCAGATACGCAGAACTTCGGTTTTGACCGGATGCCGGAGCAATGATGCATAAATTCAGCAAAGATGAGCTTTTGTGGGACAGGAAGTACTGCACAGACACAGAATAAAATGCCTGGTTTATTTTGAAAATGAAATACTTCAAGGTGGATCATATTTCCATTCATTTTCCAAACCACTTGCTCCCTTTCAGTGTTGTGGGTGTCTGCTGATGCCTACAGTATATAATCTTTCTTTAGGTGCTAGCATTAGTCCTTGCCTTCCACTTACTACACCTACTGACCAATCAGGAGCTGCCCTTCAACAACTCGAAACCTGACCAGCCTCCAAACAATCGTTTTTAATCAGCCAAGCAGTTAAAAGGACCTCATTCACCTTCACTCAGGGCGACTGACTAGCAGTTTGCCTCGTTTCGCTGTTGCCTTCAAGGATTCCTGTGTGTTAAGTGCTAGATTTTGTTTGACTGATTGTATCATCCTTTGCACCTTGTAATTTATTTTTGTTTTAACTTTTTCTTTGAGTTTCTAGGTGTCAGTTGTGTTTTTGCCAAAGAATTGTAACTGTTTCCACTTGTTCATTTGTTTTAATTGATCCATTTGTTAAACAAATAAATAAAATCTTTCGGCTTTTACACTTTTACTCCTAGACCAAAGGTCTATTGTAACCAGTGGCAAAAATGATAACTTGAGCATTAAACATCCATTCTTTTTGTTGCCTTTTGTTTTCTCTGTCTCAGCAGCCAATCACTGTCAGTAAAGCTGTGACAGTTACCACCTGCCTGCGGAATATGCAAAATTGATGTGCACAACAAACAGTTTCAATTTTCATAAATTCCATTGCGCATGCCACATTAATGTAGTTGCATTTTTTGCAAACAACAAAGGAATGCAGAGTGTTATAAGGAGTGTTTGAGCGTCCATCTTCCTGCAGTTAAGTCTCGTGGGATGAGCTTACACGGGAGTTACAAGGATTCTTCAATGGAAACACGTTCAAAGCACAATTATACTTTTTCAACATTTAGAAATGTGAAATGGAAACACAGCTAATGCAATATGAAGGATTGCTATGGCATAGCGTATGTCTGCACTCTCTGAGTGTTTTCTAATTTTTGTTATTTTTCTTTGTTGTAATGCAGACATTTGCCATACCTTATTGTCTTTCTTTACTGGAACATTTTAAGAATAATGACAGACATAGAGAACCACAGCTCTCCTCCTCTGACTTCATCTCTCCCTGTTTTTAAAGTGATTTGAAGTTTTTCTCTCGATATGTTTTCAAATGTAGGCATATATTAACTAGGCTAGACCCACTCTACTTTGAATCTATGTCCGATATAGGTTTTCCACCACAAATACATAAATGCATTGTTAAAATAACATCTACACCTTATTTCTTACCAAAATAATTAATTCCATAATCTAAGCCACAAACCTTAAAAATAACTTTTAGCATTTAAATAATAATGTCCAACTGTTGATAAATGTAAACATTTCATCTTTACAAACTATTCTTACAATACCATGTCCACCACACCAATTATTATTATAGAGAACCATATCTGTAAATAAAAGGACCAAAATATGTTTCTTCCGTTGTGACTGGATCAAACAATCTGCATTAAACTACAGATAATATGCACAATTAGACAAGATTTAATTTTCCGTCAGTAAATGAAAAATGTCTTGGCATGAAATTGGAGAACAATAAGGATTGGAAATAAACAGTATGTAATTATAAACGATTTGTTCAAGTGCAAGTTATAACAACTTTCTTTTTAAATCAATCAATCTAGAATAAATTATAGAACATCTCACTCAAAGTAGAAATAGTATTCATAGATCCTCTGCCTGTGTGAATGATGTGGGGCAGCAACGGGAGATACAGTCTGGACCAAACCACTGTGAGAAACACGCCGGGCAGCAAATCACAAACGGACTTACTGTACTAGTTTATTTTTACTTAAACGTCTGTTTTTATGATTTGCTCTGAGATTTCAGTGTATATTTAAATAATGAGAGGGCTAAAAAGCAAATCATAGTGGTTATTGCCATAAATAGTGATAGTGTCACTAACGACACTACTTGGGACAGTACAAATTACTGTATGCTGCCTAGAATGCCAATGTGTGAAAACCGTGGCTAATTAAATGGTGGCGATCCGCATCAGTTGAAAATATAAATCGAAAACCTTGCAAAAAATCAGTGAATCAGGCAGAACAAACTCAACTAAGCATCCTCGTTCTGCTCCAACAGAGAGGGGATGGCAGAAAGGGACGCATTTTGGTCATTTTGCCAACAAGGGGGACACCATCTCCCCTCATATCACCTACTGTATCAAGTGTTGCATAAGTGACACCTTCCTGTATGTGTGGAGTTAGAGGATGCCGTACATTGCCTATCAGCACATGTAGTGAAGTGTGTGCATGTTCAGACCTTTTGTATATTTGCCCCTACTTTTGCTCTTTAAAGCTGCAGTATGTCAGGTTTTTTTGGCTTCATTTGGTCAAAATTCCATAATAACTTTTAAGCATATTGTAATTCAAAGTATTCTGAAAGGACAGTGCATTTTTACACCTTCTCTTGGTCCTGTATAAGAGTTTTAGAAACTCAGGAGTATATCACAAAGCCAATCAGAGATCTAAACATTGTGCTTCATGAGCTGTTTTGGGGCGTTACTATTGGCTGCCCAACTAAAGTTGATGCTCCTCTGTAGAAGAAGAAAGCACTATCAGGTGTTAGGTGTTAGGTTATACAGCAAAGCAAGCGGGAGCAGCCGCTGCACAGGGTAGTAAATACA
This sequence comes from Gouania willdenowi, assembly GCF_900634775.1. Lineage (NCBI taxonomy): Eukaryota > Metazoa > Chordata > Actinopteri > Blenniiformes > Gobiesocidae > Gouania > Gouania willdenowi. The sequence continues at coordinate 13,675,353 of NC_041055.1, forward strand.
GAGTGATACTTGCATTCATGTCGGAGTCTCTAAAACACCAGAAACCTTCCAATAACACAAGGTAAAGTCCCTACATTTGTGACTAGTCCAAAAATCGCTAAGAGCTCCACAGTTGGAGCATTAATGAGGATACCAGTAAGGGACGCTAGGTTTAGAAACAGGGAGGGAGGGTGAGCATGGTTATTTCAATACAAGTCTCATGATTCTACATACTGCAGCGTTAAGTGATGCAGATTACTGTTAGATGGCTGCAAGGTGGTGTGCGCTGTTGTGAAATGAGCATAGTTCTGTTAATGTTCTAATAAAAATGCCATGAATGATGGCAGAAGAGAACCAGTTGCTCTCTGTCTCCATTTTTGTGCAACTATCTGCTTAAAGAGTAAATAAACCCCTGCTTTCTGCTGACCTGGGAAATTTAAAAAAAAGCCTGGATTAAGGGAGTTACTGCTATAGCAGTAAGATACGCCCACCCAGGCAGCCTGTCAGCGCTGTGCGCAGACAGACGGCAATACACACAATGATGTGTCTGTACACACACACAGTTCACAGCTGAAATGTCTCACCACTCACCACTACCACAGGCACACACAATCACAACGTGAAGCTCACACACAGCCTTACAGACACCACTCAGGGGCAAACAACCATACTCTCCCTCCACCTCATGTACATAGCGATAAGACGTACACATGCAGAGACAGACAGGAATACACTAATGATGTGTCCGTAAACACATAGCTTGATGAACCCTCTGATTAGCACAGAATCTGCTCTTTATAGAAGCACAGTCAAAAACATCACCGCAACAGCGGGCTGCCTCTCACAGAACAGTGAACTTCCTCATTAGGGCTGTCAATCAATGCTCACTGAGGGCTGTGATTGAAGGAAACCCTCCTCCCTCCTTTCAGCTTTTATATGAGGGGCGGGGCTAACATTGAAAGTTGATGAAGCAGGGCAATCCAAAAAATCCAACTCATCCAATAGCAAAATGAACTTGTAATAGCCAGCATTCAACCCATAGAGGCCAGTAATTCTGACATTTTACAATTAAATATGCAAAATTAAAATACTTAATTACTAAAATGTGAGGATTAATAAAGCAGTACTCATTACCCAATATTCATCAGAAAAAAGTGGGTTTGGGGTTTAGTTATTCTTTAACATTAGGTTAAAAGTTAAGAAATTTGAAGTTGGAAAGATAGACTGCAAAAACCAATGTATCAGACTGTCATGGTCCTAGCTTGTAGCAGGTTGGTCATCATTTTAGCACTCTCTCTCTCTCTCTCTGTGTGTGTGTGTGTGTGTGTGTGGGGTGGACCGCTTCTAAATTCATGCGCACCAGTCTATTGAACGCGAAAACGAATGCGTACCCTGCACCTGCACGTCGGTACGTCTGATCTACATTTTTCATAGACTTAGAATGTGTAAATAGGCACAATGCACAAGTCACGTCCGCATGTGTGCTTGCAGACCTGATAACGTGTTAATACATCTGCAGATGCTTTAATGTGCATACACATTAAAGTGTATGCACACATATGCCACACCTGGATGTGTACCTAACAAACATAAATATATCAGTCACACGTAGATATTCTGTCTGAGTCAGAACGTAGCTGTGATTGGACACGATACAACACTCAACACTCACACACACATGCTTACATGTCACGGTGCTACATAGTGAAGGTCACCTGATCACCACACCTGCCACTACACGTAACTACTTAAATTAGGTAAGTTTGGTGAAAGTTAGGCAGGTAGGTACGCGTGCGTTAGACTGGTGTGCATGAATTTAGAAGCGATCCAACCCTCATAGTGTGTGTGTGTGTGTGTGTGTGTGTGTGTGTGTGTGTGTGTGTGTGTGTGTGTGTGTGTGTGTGTGTGTGTGTGAGTGTGTGTGTGTGTGTGTGTGTGTGTGTGTGTGTGCGTGAGTGTGTGTGTGTGCGTGAGTGCGTGTGGGGAGTGGAGGGATATGGCCTATGTGTGTGTCAGGAGCTTTGTTGTTTGTTTGTGTGGTGTGTGTGCTGTTTTCTTTCCATTTAGTAATGTGTCTAGGTGAGTAGATAAGAGAGAATTGTTTAAAAATACTGCAGGTGCTCACTGGTGGGTGGACATTATCTGGTATTACTATACATTACTTGATCTTCATCATTGTTTCTGTTAGTTTGCAGGAGATGCTTGTCTGTGACAGTTTTTTTGCTATTACAAACTTGAGCAAGGACATTGAGGAGTTTCAGTTTCTAACTTTCAGTTGAGTTTTTCTTCACCAGCAGCCCCATGTGTTAGTCACACAGTAGCCACTGTATACAGGTTCTAGCGAACCCACGTGTATGCACCAGGAAACCCCAGCCTCTGTTTTCCCATGCATCTCATCTACTTACCATTGTGCTGTACTCTGGCTCTGGGAGATCATTACAAACTGTCTGCCTATATCTTTTTGCATGAGTCTTTGCAATTGGTTCCAAGTCTTTCTGTTCAGTTGAGGTCATGACATAGACAAGCCTGAAGGGTGACTAAATGCCGCCCCAAAAAATATGTTTTACTGCTGAAAACAAATGTAGTATGAAGTAGTGTTGATTGATTAATGTCCAACTCTTGACATTTTATGAAAGTATTTCATATAGGTGTACTTTGTCCTGTACTTTTGTACTTTTTCTTTCCCTCAATGGGTTGAAACCTAGCTATTACAATGATCTTTTGCTATTGGCTAGGATGGAGGCCGATGACATTCAGGAGGCAGCTTTCCAAATGAAACATCACTGTTTGCCATACAAATTAGCCACAGGAGTTATGCCACAATCACATAGAGGAAGATTAAAAAAGGTGATATAATAAAAAAAAAAAGATCCAAGCCCGGTAAATAAAGTTGATAAACCCTGTCCAAACCCGGTCCTTGAGGGCCACTAATCCAGAATGTTTCTCCAGTGGCCCTGCTCTAACACACCTGTTTATATTAAACTACACTGTCAATAGCACGCAGCGATTTGATCTCTGCCTCTGGGTCCTGTGATAATTACACTGCTGCAGCATCAATGAGGATTTATCGGGCTTCGCTCTTCAGTGCACAAAAGAGCCTGCCCTTGATCTTTGCAGGGTAAGAGCCTTCGACTTGTTAGCAATGTGTGAAAAGCCCCATCGTTTCCTCATCCTTGACTAATCATTAGTGGAAATTAGAATGAGCTTGGGTGGAGTGTGTGCGGGTGGTGTGTGATGAAAAATGTGGAAGTGACAAGCTGCTCAATAAGTGTCGTTTTCCCACACAGCAAATGCAGCAAGTGATCTAAAAAGGAAAAAGTACATGATTTGCTCTTTCCAAGTAAGTGGAGAGGGAAAATGTTCTGTAACATATATATTATATACGTCACATGAAAGATGAAGATGTGCATGACTCATTTCTGTGTGGGTGAACACATAGGTAGTGGAGACAAGAGATAGGAGTGTGAGGGACATCATAAGGTATATCCTCCCAGTTTTCCCACTTGAATTATTGGCCGGAGTATAACTCAATCAACACTTTGATATTATATTTTATTTTGACTGCATTATCCTGCAAATAAATATTGGCAGTATATAAGACTAATATTCAGGAACAATCAGTTGGTTTAGCCCATACATCACAGTCACAACCATTTGTTGCAATAAAAGATCTGATACAAAACATTGCAGAGGCAATGTTTTGGGTTTACATGCTACTAAGTTTGAGTCACAAGTCCGAGTCACGTTTTGATCATTTTCTGTACGGTTATTTTCTTTGTAATTGTTTTTCTATGTAGTATTGAGTTGGCAGTCAGTCATGTTTTCCTTGTCTGGGATCAGTGGGTTTAGGCTCCTCTCTTTGATTTCACTCTATTTTGTCAGTATGTGTAATATTTATAGTTGGGATAAAATGCGTACAACATTGGTAAGATGAAATATAAGACCAATTTTTCTTGGTATAATATTCACACTCAATATTCACTCACAACATCCTTCCTCTGCCAATGACAGGTGACACATTTTCACATTTTACATGAACACTGATTTATTTACTCCTTTCTCAAGTGCTTTTGAAGTGAATTTTGAAATTATAGACCAAATGCCGCATCGGCTAACAGACTATAAACACGTGATGCTTGTTGCAGTGAAGTGAGGGAGAAACATCCTTCTCACCTTTAAATCTTAAGTTTTACGGACTTTGCTGTGCATTTTATCCAGCTTATATTTTCACATTCTGGTAACACTTTAATTATAGTTTTACACATAAAGCTGACATTACCCTGTCATTATCTGTCATTTGCATGGAAAAGGTGCCATGAAGGCTGTCATTAAGTGTCATTCACCTAATTATGACACATTTTGCTAAATTAATAATTAATTAATTGAATTAATAATTATTAAACATCTTTGGAGGTATGTTTTATTTTTGGGTTAGGTGGCGGTGTCATTAAGTGTCGCAAAAGACACTTAATGACAGCCTTCATGACACCTTATTCATGCTAATGACAGGTGGCATGTCATATTAATGACAGCCTTATGTATAAAACAGTGATAAACAATAATAATGTTGCTACTGTGCCCTTACATATGATGTCTGAACGTGATCTGTGTCAGATGTGACTGACTCAGGTTTAACCAAGGGTACAATAAAGTACAATTCAATATGCCTTGAACCCTAAATAACCTTTTTATATTTTGATAGACCATGTAATGATGAGATAATGCTAGCTAAAAATATGTAATTAGCCACAGTAGGTCCTCTGTCTAGGTCATCTCCTTGTCAAGTCTGTATTATGTTTTTATTTATTTATATATGTATTTATTTTGTTTGTGCTTTCTCCTTGCCCTTCTTTCTGTTTCAGTTGTCTTGACACAGGAGTTGATGGCTTCTGATCTGTGGTTTGCAGTTCAACCAGTACTCTGATGTTATTTCTATTTATCCTTTTATGTTCTCCTCTTCCTTGTTCACTTACCCCAAACAGTTGTTTGGGTTCTGCTGAGGGTTTCTTCCTGTTATAAGAGAGTTTTTCTTCTTTTTTATTACAAAAATACAGTTTTTAGAAGGATACAAAAAGAAAGCTGTAAAAAAAACAAGGGAATCAGATTACAGGTGCATTTAGTAAAAATATGGGCTATTTAATAGGACTAGAATTTTATTGTGTTTGATGTTCTTGCATAATTTACAAATAGTTGCAGAGTAAAAAAACATACTGTCATACAAGCATTAGTGCATGCATTATGACGCTAGAGGAGTGTCACATAGTCTCAACATAGCACAATTGCACAAACAGGAAAAAAATGCTTTTATCAGGTGGTAATGTTGCTATATTTATTTATATAAAGCAGAAAAAAAAAACACAGCACAATGCAAACTATGCCACCCAGCTATGTGAAAATGCTGTCATCATCCAGGATTCAACCTCTAATTTAAAGAAACATTTACAGGTAAGACCACTAATATTACCTAAAGTTATTGTTAGCAGCTAGCGAACCTCTGAAAAATCACATACCTATGACAAGCCCTATTTGCACAGGATTAGTTTTACCTAGCGACCACATGTAATAAATAATTTTTTATTTTTTATTTTTATTTATTCAGTTCATTTCCGACATGGTTGCATTCACAGAAATTCATTTGACATTCAGACATCTGCTTTTTATGTGGCGCATTTTCGCACAGGATAATGAAGCTGACATTTTGCTGAAATTTACGGACATAACGTAAAACAGTGTGAGAGTTGATGTTTAAACAACTTTGCAGGCTTTTGACCACAGCTCAGTGCTGTGTTACTGCTAGCGCTAGCCAGCTGTTTTAAATGGAAGGCTACAAACAGAAAAAAAAAGATTCTTAACCGCACAGCGCAAAGCAGGACGTGATCAACCATTTGCTTCTGATATTGCTCCTTCTCTTCAGCCTTCTCTCTTTGTTGCCTTACGTTATGGGCCGATAAAGTTTTGCTGGCCCGGGACCCAAAAGGCTTTCTAAACACGCCAACATTCTTCGCCAAAAGAAAATAAACATGCGTCCCGGTGTCACGGTCTGAGTTTACCATGTACTGAGATCGATTATGAGCATACATGCGCATGCGCAATACCGGAAAATTAATTTTTGCTAAAAAATAATAATTCGGTTTTGTTTATTTTTGTTTTCAAAGTGAACGGACACCTGTTTTATCAGTTTATTGGATTAAGTTAGGGTTTGGGTTGCATGTGCGCGCATCCACATATATGCTCATAATCCTGCCCATTTCTGTCCAAATCACAGAGAGGCCTATTCACATTGGATTAGTATTTTCACAGAACCTCGGAGTTCAGTGAAATATAGTAGGTAATTTGCTGGGGATGTTTTACTTTACAAATTACTGACATGGCTGATTCGCACAGGATTGACATCGCAGACATTCTCCGCAATTATTACAAATTGCATGCGGTATCGGTAAAACTAATCCCGTGCAAATAGGGTTTAAGCTTCTACATGATCTACATGGCTATTTTTTGTTCGGATTGAAGTAGGACCCTTAGGTGGTTACAGATGATGCAACATTTTAGAAATATATGATACTGAGTGACAACAAATCATGTTTTAAATACAGAAATCTGTAGTCATCCCCAAAAAAACCAGAGATTTACTTCAAATATAAAGCAAATTCTCAGGGAAGGCTATAAAAGCAGAAATAATAAAATGTATGGATATCAACTGCAGCAAGTTTGGTGATAATAATAAGAATAATAAAATACACAGGTTTTTGTATTTGCAATATGTCAAAATGATTCTGATCATTATTAGTCTTATGTTTGACTAATAGGTGTTATAATTTGGCCTAAAATACACATCTATCAATTTGTATTCAGGTTTCAGCTGTCATGCGTAAAGCTATTTTTTGTTCCTTTCTTTAATGTCGTTACAAATGGGTATTATTCAGCAATGCTTTGACCAATCAGAATACTTGACAGAGCGTTGTAAAACTCAGAGCCTGTAGAAAATGGTGATATCAAACACTATGGGACTGGGCTTTAGCCCTGGCCAATCACAGCTGGATAAAGGAGGGAGCTGCCATTTTACGCACAAGTGCTATGTGTTCATTCTCGACTGAGAAATACCTGAATGTCTGTAATGGCAATAATAATCTGACGACACAATTGGAATTGATCAAAATATGAAGTTTTATGCACATTGATGAGAAACAACTGGGGATGTAACTATTAATCATAAGGCAGTTAAAAATCGTTTCATTGATATCACAGTTCACATCAATACTCTGAAAAATGAATCGTTTTTTAAACAGCAGAGGGCGCTATATATTTATCCTTCTCGTCCAAAAGTTTAGGCGGCGGGCGGAATCTGCTACTACTTTCTTTCTGACTGCCTTCTACTCTTAAACATGTTCATAAATGATTCCTTTCCCCTTTAGCACCGAAAGAATATCTGTAATATTACGTGAATATCTGTAAAAGTCACGCTTTTCTATTAGCTCTGTCTGCTGGCACTCTTCACTGCTAGATTAGCTGCATGCCAACCAAACACTGGGGTACCAGCGCCCTCTGCTGGTCCAAACGAATATCTAACGTAAATACAGTACAGACTGTTTTTTTTTTTTTTTTTAAGTCCAATTCTTAAGGCTTGTTTGTATTATTCCTTTATTTATTTCATTAAAAATTTATTTTTAGTTAAATTGCATTTTTTTTAATAGTTTATCAAGCGATTCTTTTGACAATGAAATATAAAAGGAAAATAGTACAGTATTTTCTAATAAATAATAAATCGTGAGAGAATCGTATCGTGAACCCAGTATCGTGAATCAAATTGTATCGGAAGGGTACAGAGACACCAATTATTCTGGCTGAATAAATTTTCACTTCTATTTCAGAAGCTCACGTTCCCACCAAATTTTAACTTCTATTTTAGCACATGTGATGGAAAGAGGGGAGGTGGCAAAGCATCAATTATCACAAACAACCTTGCCACCAAACCTGTTTCATTTGATTCTTATTCTTCTTTTGAATTTCACTCTTTTATTTTTAACAATCCTCCAATTTTATGTATTACTGTTTATAGACCCCCAAAACCGTGCACTGTTGTTATTGATGGGTTTTCTGAGTTTTTATCAATTATATATAAGACATTTGATAAGATTCTTTCAATCTGGGATTTCAATCTACATGTAGATAACCTTTTAATTTAATGTGACTTTTTTTTAGTTTAATGGATTTTACCCAGCACGTCATGCAACCGACTCACAACAGAGGACACACCCTAGACCTGGTCATCACCTATGGCCTCTCCATGTGTGATGACTTGACTGTCTTTGACTACTACTGTGCGTTTTTTAATATTACTGGAGTTATCCAGTAGACCTCAGCGAGAGCAGTGTGGAGGCGCTACATCACACCTGTGTGCTGCAAACTTTAAGGAGGTTTCAAACAAATATCCACCACCTGTTTTACCTGCCCCTTGTGATTTTAATGTGAATAATTTTAACAGTAAACTTCAGTCCTGTCTCGATTCTGTGGCCCCACTTGTAACAAAATGGATTAATTAAAAAACATAAAACATCATGGAGAAACGAGGAAGTGAACAGGCTAAAACAAAGATGTAGGGTGGCAGAAAGAAGGTGGAGAAAAAAAACAAAACAATAATTAACCAACAAACTTTCCGTGACCAATGAAACAAAGCCGTGCATCTGATCATTTATTTAACCCTGATTTTAACATTTCACAGATCACCCCCTCTGGGTCTCTTTGTGAGCAGTTTGCGGTCCACTTCAGAGCAAAGACTGACACTATTGGTTGTAATATTTTATTGAATCGTAACATGGTTTTTAACAGTCCTGAGTGTGAATCTTTACCTGAGGAAACACTGGACAGTTTTGTCCTTGTTGATGCTGAAATGCCTGATAAGGTTTTCTCCACAGTAAAACCCACCACATGTCTTTTAGATCCAATCCCGGCATCATTTTTTAAAACATTTTATGGATCTTTCAGGGATTCACTTTTAAACACTTTTGTGAATTGCTCTCTTCAGACAGGAACCTTCCCTGCAGCCTTTAATGCAGCAGTGGTGAGGCCCCTTCTGAAGAAGAGCAATTTAGATTTTAATGATTTTAACAAATTGAATGACTTTAGCTGGTTTTATTATTTTTTTAGAGTGAACCAGAGAACAGAGACTGCCCTCCTCAAGATTTTAAATGACATTAGGCACAATCTCGACACAAAAAGACAAACAGTGTTAGTTCTACTGGACCTCAGTGCCCCTTTCGACACCATAGACCACACCATTCTTTTAAATAGGTTTTATCCTACCTCACAGACAGGACTTTTTGGGTATACTTTATACTAACGATAATCTACAAAGGCTAAATAATGTTAAATCGATAGTCTATTAACCTTTACTTATTATTTAAGTCTATTAACCTTTAGTTATTAGTTATTTACTGTTAAACAATGAAATGATAGTTAATAATGTTGTTTGATGATTTGTAATGCTATAATTGATTACATAAACAATTTATTGATGCACAAATTAAAACATTTTATACACTTTATAAAGTGTTTGTTAATGATTAACAAAGGATAAGAAAACCTTGGTTATGGTTTATAAAACATCTATAAACATTACAGACATGTGTACCAGATATTTGTTAATAGTTTATAAATGTTTTATGAAGCATTTTGGATGTTATTATAAAGTTGGAACTGAAGGTTATAATTCCTTACTAATGCTTTATAAAGCATCTATAAACATAGATCATTAATACTTTACTCATGGTTAGGGCCGGTGTCATGTACTGAGTGTGCATTGTACTGAGATTGTATATGTGCATATACTGTATGTGCATGCGTGCACATGCGCACTACTGGAAAAGGAATTTTTGCTAAAAAAAAATTGTTATTTCATTATTGTTTATTTTTGTTTTCAAAGTGAACGGACACGTGTTTTATTTGTTTATTGGATTAGGTATGGTTTAGGGTTGGTAAGGGTTAAAATCTCAGTACGGAGGTTAATTCAGTACGTGGCACCATGACAATGCATCAACACAGTCAACCAAAACAAAGATGGCGGCACCGGAGAATAACTAACGCGAGTGGCTCCTCTGAGTTTCAAAAGTGCAAGGCAATGAAGACACGCCCTCGTTCATCGAAGGCAGCTGTTCCCCATAATCCTCGTCCTTTATCCCGGGTGTGACTGACGGCAGCTCATCGACGGACGAGGAGGAAACACCCGCTGTGGCAGCAGCGGCAGCAGCAGCAGCCCACATGCACGCGCGCACACACACACTTCTTAAGGTAAAAGGAAAGTTTATTTTTTGTTGGAAAAGCACTTTCTGACTCTCAATGCAATATTTTGTACTTTAATAGTCCTACTTGAACTTTATTTTGGAATTTTGAGTTGAAGAGTAATAAACATATACTGCAATGTTAAGGTTATCGAACCTCCTGATAGGAGCTGTTCGTTCCCTGTATGACCGGAGTCAGAGTCTGGACCGCATTGCCGGCAGTAAGTCGAAATCGTTTCCGGTGAGGGTTGGACTCCACCAGGGCTGCCCTTTGTCATCGATTCTGTTCATAACTTTTATGGACAGAATTTCTAGGCGCAGTCAGGGCGTTGAGTGGGTCCGGTTCGGGGGCCTCAGTATTGCATCACTGCTTTTTGCAGATGATGTGGTCCTGTTGGCTCCAACATACCGTGACCTTCAACTCTCACTGGATCGGTTCGCAGCCGAGTGTGAAGCGGCCGGAATGAGAATCAGCACCTCCAAATCTGAGTCCATGGTTCTCAACCGGAAAAAGGTGGAGTGCCTTCTCCGAGTTGGAGATGAGGTTCTGCCCCAGGTGGAGGAGTTCAAGTACCTCGGGGTCTTGTTCACGAGTGAGGGAAGGATGGAGCGAGAGATCGACAGGCGGATTGGTGCGGCGTCTGCAGTGATGCGGAGTCTGCACCGGTCCGTCATTGTAAAAAGGGAGCTGAGCCAAAAAGCGAAGCTCTCGATTTACAGGTCGGTCTACGTTCCAACCCTCACCTATGGTCATGAACTTTGGGTCATGACCGAAAGAACAAGATCACGGGTACAAGCGGCCGAAATGAGTTTCCTCCGTAGGGTGGCTGGGCTCTCCCTTAGAGATAGGGTGAGAAGCTCAGTCATTCGGGAGAGGCTCAAAGTAGAGTCGCTGCTCCTCCGCATCGAGAAGAGCCAGATGAGGTGGCTCGGGCACCTAATTAGGATGACCCCTGAACGCCTCCCTAGTGAGGCGTTCAGGGCACGTCCCTCCGGAAGGAGGCCCCGGGGAAGACCCAGGACACGCTGGAGAGACTATGTCTCTCGGCTGGCCTGGGAACGCGGGAGAAGATGGATGGATGGATGGATGCAATGTTAAGGAATTAATGTTGTTTTTTTTTTTCATCTTAGGTATGTAAATCAACATGTATTAATTACTTTTAGTCAGTTAATGGGGAGATAATCAAGTCAATTCAAACTGAAAAAATGAATTGTTCGATTAATCGATGCATCGAAAAAATAATTGTTAGAATAATCATGGTTAATAAGTGGTTTTTAAACCGTCTACAATCATTATCTGGATGGTTATTGTAAAGTTGGAACAGATGTTTATAAAACTTTAACAATTGCTATATACATGCTTTATAAACAGTTTAAATATACAGTATTATAATGAATATTATTAAGTTGCAACTAATTCTTGTTATAATTATAACTAATTAATTATTAACTAACTAACAAACCCTAACCCAGATTTCCTGGTTATGATAGAGTGGAGAGAGTTGCTATCTAGTTAAATATTACAATAATTAATTGCAATTTTACAGTAATCATCAACATAGTTTATAAATCATGTATAAAGCAATTGTTAAAGTTTTATAAACATCAATTCAACTAATGTTTATGGATGCTCTACACACCATTTACAAAGTATTATAAACATCTGTTCCAACTTTACCATAACCATCCATTCTCTCTCATGCTAACACGGAGATGCTAATGCATGCTTTTATCACCATTCGGACTGACTACTGTAATGCCCTGCTTTCTGGTCTTCCCAAAAATAATATTTCAAGTTTACAATTATTACAAAACTCAGCAGCACGTGTCCTGACAAAGACCAGGAGGCGGGAACACATTACACCACTTTCAAAATTGCTGCATTGGCTCCCCGTGTGTTTCAGGATCAATTTTAAGGTTCTTTTACTGGTTTGTAAGTGTCTTAATGGTCTTGGGCCTTGTTACCTCTCAGAGCTACTTTCACGATATGAGCCTCCTCGAACCAGGTCCTCCGGCGCTGGCCTTTTAAAAATCCCCAAAGTCAAGACATGCACACACGGCGAGGCGTCGTTTTTGATTAATTTAATTTTACAGCCCCCGTCTGTGGAACAGTCTTCCGGAGGAACTCAGGGCTGCAGAGAACAATCATGTTTTAACTAATTTAATTTATTCATTTTAGGATTGTTATCTTTCATGTTTTTATTGGTTTTTTGTAGTTTTTGGACTATTATCTTTTATGTTAACATAATCCCAGTGTTTCCGCGAAGGGAGCCCTCTGCACTGGGAGCTATGGTGTGCTGTCTGCAGTGGTGCTGTACAACCAAGCGGATGCTCCGCTGTCCCAGTGTCTCGTTGCTTACGCACACCGTACAGACACCTTCGGGCTTAGGAAAGGCTGAGGGGCACGCAGTACCATAACATATTCCCGGGAAGCGCATACTTTTCGGGGAGGATACATACTGTATATATGCGCTCTACAGACCTATAGACGTGAACCAAACTCTCTGTCATGCACAGTGCAGCAGGAAGGCATGCTCAAGCATCCTGAGTCTGTATTTCCTAAGATAAATGTTCAGAGCACATCAAATCAGGATAAGGTGGGTGGGGCTCACGGTCGGGGTCGGTGGCGGGGTGCGCTAGGCCCTCTGCCCCTTGGGGCTTTCTTGGGTGTGTGTATGGGGGGCGCTGGCTGCCTCTCGGCCTGTGGTCCTTGCCTCGGTCGTGGTTGGGTGGCCTGGGGCTCCTTGGCCCCCACTCTTTCTGCTGCCCTGGTGGTCTCTTCGGGCCCAGGGTGGCGCCTGAGTTTGCAGAAACATTGGTCATGGATGCAATGGCATGCCTTGGGCTGTGAGGTAAACTCATACTGGGCGTAACCTTAGACACGTTGATCCCAAATACCAGTTTTAGGTATAACCACTCACTCCTTCCCTCGAATCATGGCCACCATCATTATACTTGAGCTCCACACTTGTCACCAGACTGGCTGAATGGATCTCACAACACAATAAGCACAATATACACAACTATAACATCACATCTCACTCTCACTTTACAGCAGTCACTTCTTCCCCACCCTTTCCATTTCCTACCCTGACTCCCTCTTCACTGCTCCCTTTCCCCTCACCCAGGTGTAACACTGGCCTCACTTTTTTATCCACCCTATAATAAAGTTATTCTTACCCTTCCTTAGGGAAGGCTGGTGATGGTCACAATTATGCAACAAAATAAATATATTTAAAAGAAAGAAGAAATATAGAATGTAAATCTTAGCAAAATTGAATTAAATTCATTGTTGATCACAGTCTTTTCCCCTTTGAAACCAAATGCTTGAAATTAGTTTCACAGAGGTTAGCCCACTCTATGCTGCATTTTTAACAAGACAAAAAACATCATAATAAAGACTTAAAGAGCATCAACAAAAGAAAAACTGCCAAATTACAATCTGAGGTTTTCCTACCAATATTTTGCCTGTTTCTCAATAAATTAGTCTACTTAATCGTAAAACCAACCAAATATAGGTCAGTAGAAGTCTGTGTGTTCTGCCCTTGGCTTTGCAGGTGAACTTGAAGGTCTGAGCAAGGTGACTCCCACAGTGTATAATTAAAGAGCAAACTACCTCACCCAACATGGTGCTGCCCTACTGAGCACTTCTCCGTTCTGGCATCTGTGCCTGACACCTGAGAGTGTTCCTTCACCCATTTTTCATTGCAATCCTTACTCTGTCAGAGAAGTCAACAAGTAGGCCAAGGGGAGAGGAGATGCTCTGTGCATTGCTCCGACAAGTTAAAAGTCGGGAACTTTGGGGAACTCAAAGAAAAGTTAGTTTAACCTGAAGTAACACATTTCAAAGTGGCTCATTATTCTGTGCTGGCCAGAAAAGTGAGGTGGCAGTTGTTAGACAGCAGAAAAAGCCTTTCTTTGAAAACATAGCTTATGTATTCTTCCTTTAAAAAATGCCACAAAATGTCAAAGACGTTTAGATTTAAAGACACAGCCTTGTTGTAGCACTTCTCCCATGCCACTTTATCTTTTACAGTATATCTAGCATAAATGCTAGACATTGCCATTCTAAAATGCAGCATTGCAATAATACATTTCCTTGTCCAATAAACTAAAGTGTAACTGTAAGTGTATGTTTGACTTCCTATAAGTAAGGTCCTGGAGTTTAAATGGTTCTTTCTGTGGGTATAATGCAAGCTGGAGGTGAAGTTTCAGGCATATTGCCAAAAGCTTTTCATAGATATTTCAGTATCAAGTCTACTGTTTTCTTCCTTTTTTTACTTTTACCAAACGGCTTAGAAAGAGTAACAATATGACAAAGGAAACTCATGGTCAGAACATTTTATTCATTGACACCTTTGGACCTAAAAACAACAACTACTTTAATAGAATAAAAATATACAGATAAATAAAACATGTTTTGCTTTACACTCACAGATTATACAAACATATTATGTAGACTAAACAAATGTACACTCGACAGACAGAGTAATCAGAGAAGAATGCACATGTGGATTTGCTCTAACTGTGAAGATTACCTACACTTTTGACAAATAGGCCAAACTTTGAGTTTCCAACTGTGCGTGAATCACATATCGTGGTACTGGTTTAGCTAATTGTTCAGTTCAGAATTTTAAGAAGTGGGATTTAAGTGTGACTGTGATGGATTGATGCCCTGTCCAGGGTGTACCTTATGCCTAGCACCCTTTGAATGCTGGAGATATAGCACCAGCAGGTCCCCATAACCCGCCAATGAATGAATTATGTAAGGGAACTGTATGTAAATGAGATGTATGAATGCTGGACTGGCAAACTATATAAGGTGTTCCTTGTTTTTTGTATAGTGTAGTATTGTAGCGTTGAAGCGGGTGTTCACGCAACTGCATGGCCGTGGCTTTCCCGGTCAGCTAAATGTAGCCTAGCTGTGCTTGCACATGCTGGCCGTGCTTCACATTACCTTAACCCACCTCCCCCCACAGAGACAAAGTGGCTGGATTGCTAACAAGAGAGTTCACTCCTTTTCTTCCGATATGGAACAAGCGTGCACACGTTTGTACAGTGACGCCTCGACACAACAACTTTTGTAATGGAACACAACATGAGAATGCTAGGTCAGTATAGACAGATCACAACAAAACAAGAATGCAAGCTCGTTTTATTGTGGGTAATTCGGCTTTGCTTCCCTTCATTTGTTGTCAAAGAGCAAATCAAACAAAACAAACATAAACTAAAAGTATGGGTGTCCACGAAACAGCACAACTCAAACGTTTCACTTGGCAGCAGAATTGCATGATGCTACGATGCATGATGCTAATGTAATTCATAACTTGACAAGCATTACATTATTACAGCACCCATGTCATAACAAAATATTTCATTTTGCCAAGCTTTAGCTATTGCCATTGGAGGAAAACAGAAAGGACATCTATTTGCAAAAAAAGGTTACTGCATGCAATTACCTAAACATGTTGTAAAAAGTAAATTGATGTTGTATACCAAATGTTATGTTATGTTATGATATGATATTAGAAAATATTAGCATGTTTAAATGCAAACAAAACCTGAGGGGAATAGTCTGGCCTGAGCTTTACACCCCGGGTATAGTTTGGCCTGGAGGGGTATAGTAAAGTAAGGTAAAATCCTGCCAGGGGTTAATTTGGCTTGCTACGCCGGTATTCGGCGTGACCAGGTGATCATATCTGAGGAGGGTCCGGATTTTTCCAAGCTTCTTTCATTATCAATACCACAGCAAACCTTTTATACTGCTGAAATTCTTTTGTTTCCTTCCCCAGATTTGTGCTTTGACACAATCCTGTCTAGGAGCTTTGGAGACAATTCTTTGGACTTCATTGTTTTCTTTCTGCTTTGATATGCACTGGTAACTGTGAGATATACTATGTATTACATAGGCAGGTTTGTTCCATTTCAAATCTTGTTTAATCAATTGAATTAACCACAGGTGAACTCCTTTCAAGCTATAGAAGCATCTCAAAGATGACCAATATGCACCGAAGCTTAAGTTTGAGGGTTATGGCAAATGCATCTGTTTCATTTAAAAGTTTACACTTCTTTAAATATCACAAAATGTCTCAAAATATGTTTTCACGATTCATATTTATGGACTTTTGTGTGTAGGGATTTTGAAGAAAATAATGCTCAAACCATTTCTTGGATAACTAACAACAAAATATGGTTGGAAATTTGGTGGAACTGCATAACTACATATTGCATAAACGATGGAGATATTTAAAATAATTGTTTTCAGATCCAGTCTGCTCCTTGGTTAGATTAATTTTTCATCTATTTCCGTACCAACAGCACCGTAGTTTGAAGACTCAGCAATCTTCCTTAGAAATATTTTTCAATCTTGACTGTCTGGGAGATTAAAGATATTACTCCTTAACATGGACAGTTACTAACAGGCATGAGCTGATGGGTTTAAATTGCCTTAAATCCATAAAGCAAGGTTCTGGGTGCAGGACATGAGAGTTTATAAAAGTTTGAAAAGGAACTGTTAATAATAAAATAAATAAACCTATTCAGAAGAATCAGTGTGTACTCATTGATAATAAATGATCCTCTGCAGAATCAGTCTTTGAAGGTATGCCAAAAAAGTCTTGCACATGTTTTAAGCCAAAAGCATATGGTCCATGTTTGATTACAGTATACAAGGAGCGAGAAAAGGGTTATATTTTTTGACAAAAAAAAAAATCAAATACCCCTCTCCCTGCACAGGGCTGAAAATAATGAAACCTTATTTTTGTGTGGGGTTTGAAAATGATTCTGTGTATTGGTGTTTAACCACAGTCACCCGTATGAAATAGCCTGAGACTATCTGCGATTTATGATCCGCTCCCAGCCTCTAGCAAGCCAGGGTGAATAATTTACATTGTGCTGAGGCTTACGTGCCCAGAATGGCTGATGCCAAAAATAGAGGAATGAAGGGGGAAAGATCTACGGCGGGGAGAAATGAAGTCAGACCAGCTACCGCCTGGATGTGGCACAATGTGGGTGTCATCAGGAGGAAAGTAAGCAGGTAGCATGCTGAGTAATCCCTAATGCAAAATTAAGCAATACATTTTTGGGAAAAGATGAAGATATTGAAGGTAGGTCAAAACAAACATCGGCTACAGAACAGCATCTATAGATGAATAATAATAATAATAATAATAATAATAATAATAATAATAATAATAATAATAATAATAATAATAATAATAATAATAATAATAATAATAATAATGAATTGGATTTTATATTGTGCTTTTCATAGACACTCAAAGCGCTTTACATTGATGTACATTATTCTTTCACTCCACATATAGTGGTGATAGGCTACTATTGTAGCCACAGCTGCTCTGGGGCAGACTGACAGAAGCAAGGCTATAGCATAGGGAGCCATCATTCCCTCCGACCACCACCAACACTCACTCACACACCACATTTGCACAAGGACACAATGACAGATACCACTGGAGCGACTGCCACCCCACTGTGGCACCTGAGGTTCTGAGTGGTCTCTCATCCAACTACTAACCAGGCCCAGCCCTGCTTAGCTTCCAAGATCTGATGAGATCTGGTAATAAGGATGAAGGTTAGGTATGAAAAAAAGAAGATACATTTATGATGTCTGCAGTGATATTTATCCATGGACGTGCTTATATAAAAAGCAGGTATTTGCAAGCCTCCAAGCTTTAACTATAAATGTCATAAACGTAATTAAAGGTTACCTATAGTAAATTTTAATTGCAAGCTCTATCAAAAGATCATTTCTAGAGGTTTAGTCGGTAACTTTCTTTCTAAGTCCTGGTTGTCAGGGAGACATGGTCACTGCCATCATGCTTACCTCAGACTCTGGTAGTGACATGATGACGTTGCATTAGCAGAGCTGATGGCTCCGCCGATGGATACTTCTCTCGTGGATTTTCTCACACTAAATCACTTTAATGTCCTCCCAGAAGTCCATTGTCTCTCCTACTTACTCATGTCGCACACCATAGTCTGTGATAGGAAGAAAATCACTGCAAACGTGTAAATAACAAATCTCAGAAATAGGGAAGGAACCAGGCACGGTGCCAGGAATTTTCTCTCCCGGTGCTAAGGGGCTGCAAGATTGACATGAGGGGGTGCTGAGAATTAAAAAAAAAAATACCATTACTTTTACAAGGAGTTTTTCTTTTTTTCTTCAATAAAAGAACAAGCAACACAGCATGATATATATAAATTTAGTTTTCTAGTCAAATAATGTTTAACAAATTAGTTAAGCATAATACAAGTGACCACAAGGCATTGGCAACAAAAAAATGATAAAATAAATCCAAAACGCAAAACTTCAGGGAATAACTTACTCAGCCCTGTTGTTTTATAGGAAAACAATGTGTCTTGTTGTTTCTGCATGTATGGACAGGCAGGCAAGATTGCTGAGTCGAGGGTTTGCCTTTAGGCTTCTCAGGTATGTTTTAACGCACCGCATGCAGGAAAAACTGCGCTCACATGAAGCGGAGGTGACGGGTAGCGTGACAGAAATGCGAAAAAGTTTGTAGAGGCTTCCTGGGAGACGGGCTCTTGGTCTTCATTTTCTACAGGAACTCTTTTTTTTGCATTGCATTGGACTGCTAGTGAACCCTAAAATGATGTACGAAAAAGCCCATTACATTCTCTTACACACATACTGTAATATAGGTTAATCAATGGGCACCATTGAATGAGGTACAAGCAGGGATTTGGATTGGAACAGAAGTTTTTAATGTTTTTGAACTCAATTAGTTAGTTATAAAAATATTTTAAAATATTTAATAAAATGCTGAAGGAGCTTAACTGGGGCTACACAAATTCCTGATTGGGCTATAGCACCCCCTAGCCCCAGTGTAGTGCCATACCTGGAAGGAACCAATTTAAATACTGCACCGCAATCAACGACTTGACATTTTTTTTGGTCGGACATGGCTTTTTCCCATGGATTATACTTTAATGTGTAAAGTCATGCAAAATGTTTACTGGTAATTTGTACTCTTTACTTTCATAAGAATAGCTGTGGCTGAGATTATATTGAGGTATGATGCAAGTGTGCGGACCAGTGTCCACGAACCTGTGGCGACCCAGGGCATGGTGGTAGTTCTTGAAAAACGGTGGATTGAGCTCTTCCACAGGGAAGATAGCTCCTTCGGTCTTATTACGCATTTACACCAGACACGTAGCAAAATTTTGTGTTGCGCAAATGCTGTCGGAGAATGAAAAAATGTTTTGTCTTGTGTCATATTATTCGCGTGTGTAGCGTGAATAGAATATACCACCAACCAGATCTCCTTTATTTCCACCTCCAACTATGGTGGACATCAGAGCTCTCACTGTGCTTTACCTTCTGTGGAAATTGAAGAGATGCCAGAATGCTAGATGTTCCTGGATTCATTAGATAAATCGGTGATGCATTTTGCTCTGAGTTTCACCATTTACTTCAGGAGCTGGGTCGGGATGATGGCTGCTTCCAGAGGTACATGTGGATGACCAGTGCCCAGTTCGATAACTTGCTGACTCAGATTGGTGCACGGATATCCCAGCAGTACACTAACTAATGGCGTTCCATCCGGTGAGTATCATTGGCAACTGATGATTCCATGCTTCATCAGGCAGATCTCTTAGACAAACGATACAGCAGAATTGATCAAAAATATATTGTCCTTTCGACACTGCTTTTTATGGTCTTTCTTTACATACATTATTTACAAATAACATTGTATCATAATGAATATTTATTTATATATAAGTAAATAAATCTACACAGTGCACCCTCACCCTCTCCTCCTTCTCTCTCACTTGACTGAGTAAACACAAGATACATACCTATAGATTTGAAATCATGATGGATTTCAATCCTCTCCCCCCTTCTTTCCTCCTTAATCTACTACATCAAGCCATGTGGTGCACAAATGGATTGATTATGAACATTTTATATATTTCTATACTCTGTGGTACTGTCTTCCTCAAACCCCCGCACCATATTGCTGCTCACCTCTCTGGGTGAAACGAAGAGGTCGAGAAATGACACGACCACAGAGTATTTTCATTGTATTGATGGCCCTGCAGCTGACCCACTCCGTCTGTGCTCACTCTTTCTCCTTTCCCTCATGTACGTATCCCTGAGGTTCTTCCACTTTCTTCAGCACACATCCTCAGACTGAAACAGTGGAAACAAACTACAAGTGAAAATGACAGTGGGAAGACTCAGCAGCTAATTCTATCATTAACTATTGTAAATTATTGGTCAGCTCTGACTTTCATAGATGAAAACTACAACATTTTCCTGCTACTCCCACCTCCTCACTCACTCTCCACCATGCCAGATCCTTCTTGGTCCAGTTACTGTACTAGTAATTTGCAGTGTTATAGAGCTCTAGGTGTCCCTACAATGCCACAATAATGTTGTCCTCCATGGTGAAATGGCCGGTTTCTACGTTAACGACCTGACGTCAATGACAACAAGGACTCTCATTGGCTTTTGCATCACAGCATCAAACAAAACCTTGACTGGAGCTTAATATTTTCAACCTAAGCATTATGTGACAGGGACAAACTTTGCCATAATGTGGGTGCACGCTTGTGGCGTTCAACGTGCTCGCAGCGTGAATCGCACCACGCTGACCAACAGGTGGTGGTATGTTT
This sequence comes from Gouania willdenowi, assembly GCF_900634775.1. Lineage (NCBI taxonomy): Eukaryota > Metazoa > Chordata > Actinopteri > Blenniiformes > Gobiesocidae > Gouania > Gouania willdenowi. The sequence goes on from NC_041055.1 coordinate 13,696,265, forward strand.
TGACTGTCTTACATTGACTTTGTATGTAATTTCCTACGCTGAGGGCCACCACCACCTTTCCCGACAGGCAGATGTATCCTACTGAACCATAGCCCATGAATAGTGAGAGATCGAGCTTCTATTCTAACATTTTTCTTTTTTAATTTAGGTAAATGCGTAAGACAATTTGTATTTGTAAATGTATCTAATGTTGCCTATTGGCGTCCTAGCACATTGGTCAAACAAAGTGCTGTGTTTCTTACAGACCATGTTACACTCTAATGAACTTTATGCTGAGTGGAGGCACTGCAAAGCTAAGCTGATAATAGCCTACATCTACAAATGCAGCAGCATTAAGTCTCCTCCTAGAATTAGCTGAAACTAAAAAACACTTCAAACTTATAAAGCCATGCTGTTTGAAAAATAACTAAACAATTGTAAACAATAAATATGTAATAATTACCCCACACATTAGGAAGTATAACATTGGGAGCATTATACATAATAATAATTTTCATAAAAAACAATATGCTTCAGATCATTAAATTACATGGTTATCCTCATGTTATCCTCCAGTTTGCAACACTGCTTGAGCCATTTATCCAAGCAAGTTTTACAATTATCATAAGGTAACTACAAAGCTGCTAACTTTCCCCATTGTAAGACTAATAAAGTTTCATAATAATATATTATTGTCTGTTTAAAACTAGATTCTGAATTTAATATCTAGAAAATCCATTTACTTCTCAATTAGAAAAATCATACTATTATCTGTGCAGGCGAGGACTGCATGAAGAAGTGACCAAAGATAAAGTTTCATGTATAATGTATACTCACCTAATGCAATGACTCTGTTACAACAGATGGCAAAGCCATGTAAGACAGTACTTCTGTTATATGATCATCTTTACATGTTGCATCCATATTGTATCAGGATGTTATGTGAGCCACCACAGCACATATTAATAGACAGATATTTGTAGTGTTTTAAAAAAAAATATACATATATATTGTTTTAAATTCACTGCTACTTAAGATATACACCTGATGGAGACTCATTTACTTCTAAATAATCTCAAAAGTTACAGCCGTATATTGTGCAAAATCTGAAGCACTATTAAGTGGACAGAGAGACATTGACTTTTTAGCATTTAGAAAAGCAACCTGTAAGCAAGCAGAGGATCTTAAAATTCAGGAGGTACAAGTAAAATGCACTTTACTATTTGTCACTGACATACAATGTGTCCTTGAGGCTGCTTTTCTTGTGTCTTTGAACACAAAAGTAAGCAGGGAAACGGTGATTGCATTCTGTGATAATCTCCCAACTTGTGCCAATCAGCTAGCCTAATTGCATTGTGGATTTTAATGAAAGTAGAAGACCATAGGCTGCACAAAGTTAAAGTGAAGCAGATAAGAAACTCTCCTGGCCTGTAATTGGACCTCATTGATCTGCTAGGTTTATAGATCCTTATCATCTCACATTATGCAAATTCTTCCTTCTTTTAAGAGCATTCTTTGCCATCCATTGTGTCTTTAGGTTCGACCCCATTGGGTCATGTGTTAGTGAGGAGGAAGTACTGGATCAATGCTTTCTATTAGTTTTGCTGCAATCCTTTTGAAAACAGTAGATCACTGTGTTGTTGTATTTAATGATTTTTATAGTTACTATGCTTAATACTTTAAAATACATATATATAATTTCTGTGCATTTCCTTGTATTCATCTCCTGAGCGGCTTATTCATGTTCTACCCATGTGAGCCTCTATCCATAGAGACCCCATGGGCAGTTAACAGATGGCAAGGCACTGCCATACACAGATGCCCACCTCTTATCTCACACATCTTTGCCAAGACTAAGCACATGATGCCGGGATGAGATCAAGCAGTTAGGGGAACAAAACTGGGGTGGAACACTTAAGTTACAATGGGCACACCACAAAGATGCAGCCCAGTTAGCAAAATTGTCTGTTGTGTTATCATATCTAAAGATAGGATGTAACAATTGTTTTTGTTTGCATCGCAGCAAAATTTGCATCCCCATTAAATCACTTGTAATTAAAGTTTTCAGCTATAGCAGATTTCTATATGGCTGCAGTACATTTGTATTTTAGGTCAACATAAATAAGAATTTGGCTAGTTCCAAATGTGGCTTCTCTGCTATTGTTATATGAATATAACCCAGACAGCTCTTAGATGTTTCTTAGGGCCTGTTTACACAAGAACGTTTTCTAGTGAAAATGCAAGTTTTGTTGCATTTTGGCTGTCTAATTACTCACTTCAATGCTGTATTTCTAAAGCTCAAAATAATTTCCAATGAGGATTGATTTGTCTGAAGAGGTTAAATATTAAAGTTTTTGACAAATGCATAAAAATGTATAAAGATTTTTCAAATTCAATTATTCGTTTAAGTTTCAGATCATGACACACTCAGAAAGCGTTTGCCTGGCTGAGTGCATCAAGGCCGTTTGAAGTGACAGCATCAAGCGTAGGAGTTATGAAGGTGGAAGTAGGTATTTTTCTAAATAATAATTTGTGGCCCGCTACCAAATGGTCTACGGACCGGTACCTACTGCTCAGGAGGTAAATAGGGCTGCAACTAACGACTATCTCATTAGTCGACAAGTCATCAATTATTTAAACAATTAATCGACAAACTGGATGACAAATAATACAACAATTAGCTCTATGTTGCTGCAATCTTTTAAATTTGGCTTGGGGAAAATAAAAACTATAAATAAAAAAAATTAAACAATTCCCAACTTAAAAGTTCCTTACAAACACAAAATAAATGTAATACATTAACACTAGAATATGCTTCAGTAATAGCATTTACACATTAAAAAAGGCTACAATAGCTGCTGACTCAAAGAGCTCATGGGCTGATATTTTAGGAAATATATTTGTGCATGTGGGTCACTCTATTATAGTGTATGCAATTCATTTACCTGTAGTTCTTCATTTATAATGAAATTATTTTAAAAAAAAAAAGAAAAAGCACATGAAAAGCAAAAATCCATTAGTGTTTTTACTGTTTAATATAAATCACTGCTGCTGAATCTTGTTTATTTCATATCTGATAATGAGTAACATGAAGTTATGGTTGATACTGTAAATATCTCACTGATTTCCTATCATCAAACCAGATCAGGCTTGATGATTTAATCATTAATCGGCTGAGAGCAGTACTCACAGGATATTTTGGCTTAACAATCACAATAGTTACATTACTGTCTAATGGACCAGCTTTGTCTGGAACATGTGAAATATAATTTAAAAAATTGCTTTTCACAAGTCAGGACCGATGAATAGTGACGTTAGTTTTAAGCTCAAATGTTAGCTTTTAGCCTTCCATTGAAGAGTTAAATCTTACCATAAAGTAAATCTGTGGTTTACTGTCATCAAACCACAAAGGGCCATGTACTTTTGACTTTACTCTCTTCCTTTTATGAAGGTAGCGTTACCGCTTAGCCCAGTATAATGTTTTGGCGGGTTAGCTTAGCATGCTTTAGAAAAGCGGGTTCATCTCTGTCAATGTGTTTGTGGGAACTTTGGGTGGATCTGACGGAGGAACTTAGACTGGTTCACTGGTCTTAAACAAGTAGCGGTGTGTGATGTGTCGCTGCACGGCAGCTTCAGGTAGGCTGTGACGTTCAGCTCTATGTGTCTGTGCATGTGAGTGGCATCTACAGCGCTGAGGTCCCAGCGCTCCAGAGAATAACAAGTTGTTGACTTGGAGGCAATTTTGGTCCGTGGAACAAGGATTTTTTAAGCCTTCTTGAGGAACAAAAAACCAAATGGCCGGTGGCCCTTGCTAATTTTTCGACATGGGAATTTTTCATTTCTATTGTGGGTTTACATATTCTTAACAGTGGGAATGTTTTTGACGATACATCTCCCACAAATCACGTCCGTAGCGTGCATACAGCTCTGAGCAAAGATATATAAAAGGTGAGATGAACCACTCCTCATGAAAAACAATGTTGATATAACCGATATTTGTCGGTGACTAATTCTGTTATCGATTTTTGTCAACAATGTTGACTAATCATTGTACTCTTACCTGTAAACATCATACAGTACACAGAGACATAAGGATGTAAAAATGGTTGGAATGTCACGGTATTGACGATATCACGGTTTTAAAAGAGCCTCGATATCATCGTGGTTATGTCACGGTATAAAATAATGAGCCTTTGCGCCTAAAATTAAGTGTTTTGGTTGGCTGTGGCAGACGTTTTCAGAGTAAACTACAAGTACCATAATGCATTGTGGCATCATCATATGTTACAGACGATTGAGCCATTGGCGTGCGACAGTGCAAGGTCAGAGAGGAAAAGAAACATGGCGGATGGTGGAAGCAGCAGAGTGAGGTAGAAACGGAGGAGTTTGAAGAACTTGTGCATGATGCAGTGGACTACAAGTCAGATGTGTGGAAACGTTTTGGTTTTACCACATCAACAAAACCATAAAGAAGAGAAAGTGGAAAATATGCAAACACTGCTCGTGTTTGTACCGTGCTCTACTCTTCTGGAAATGCGAGCAACATGAGAAGTCACTTAACAACCCAACATCCCAAAAATTTTAAGGATTGTGTCAAACTAACAATTAAGTCTGGTCAAAAAACTCTAAAGGAACCATTTACAACCAAGGTCCCTCAGAACAGCTCAAAGGCTCAAGAAATAACAAGAGATGTTGCGTTTTACCCTACTGATGATGTGTTGTTGCAATAGCCTTGGCTGAAAGAAATCTGAATCACACACACAGCTGTGATACAATCACAGCTGCTTCCACCATCCGCCATGTTTCTTTCCCTCTTCATACCAGCTGTAATGGAGACCGATAACCAGAGTTTCCCATCATATGTTGACCCAGAGTTTATGGATAGACTCAGTTTGTTAACCCTCTGTTATGGAATACCCCTCAGCTGTCCATGACCTACCAGTTGAGAATCACTGATTTAGAACACACCTGCACGTCCTGCTGTATGCGCTTGATATAGGAAATACTGCAGTAGATTGACTTAGGATGGTCTATTTTTACACACAAACACAAACGCAAATCACACAAACACTGGCGTGAACGCACACACACAAACACGCACACACGCGCAAACAAACACAATGAACATCTGTGTGCACACACACTAGCATCAGGCTAGTTACCAGAGATATATATACGTTTTGTCTCTTCCAAACAGAACAAATGTTGTAGAGATTTACCAGCTGTTGAACTCCCTTATTCACAAACGTGTGTGAGCACATCTGAGTCTAACTCTCCACCTCCGCTCTGCATCCAACTCACCCTGCCGGACAGGGCTCCTCTTTTTGACACAAGTTCTTCTGTGTCATCATGTTCTATTAGTTCTGCAGCTTCAGAGCTTTCGTATCCATTTACACCGTAACCAGAGCGCTACTCTTTACCTTCCCAGTGCAACATTGAGAAGGCTCCGGTCTGATGCGGGGCAGCGTAGCATTCCGAACGTTGTGTAATCAATATATCGGTACGGTGATATATTAAAAATGTATATCATAACAAAAATATATAGCAGTATTTGATATGAATAACTATACATATATATCCGAGTCCTGATCGGGAGATAAAGTCTGATTCCGATCGAATCTGAAACCAAGTGATCGGGCCCGATTTCCGATCACGTAATCGGATCGGGAATGCCTTACCAAACACTGACCAAACAAACACAGACCAAACAAACACTGACCAGACAAATACTGACCAAACACTGACTGAACAAAAGCTAAGCCTCAGGTAAAGGTTGTTTCTGTGGAAATCATGGAGGTAGGCAGCAGCAGCAACAGAAGCAGCAGCAGCAGTAGCAGCTCATTTGAGAAATAGCATTATTTTTCCATGTAAATTGAGACAGATCCTGCTTGCTGAACATAAGGGAATGGCATTCAACATATAAAACACAGCAAAAACCAACTTGCATATGGCTGAATTTTGACCACAGAAGTTGCCCCTGGATATTTGCTCTATGATTCACATTTCTATGTAACCCATGAAACTCAATGTCAGGTTGAAAATTGCCTTGAGGCAGGTTAAGATGATTCTGCCAGGCTTAGGATCAGAGGGAATGGAAAAAGAAAAGAACACTCGAGAAAAAGTATCAGTCTAATGCGAACATGGAAGGACTGAGCAAGGCTGTCTTTCACCTCCGCAGAAGCATGAAAATAACCTCTTTATTCAAGAACACTTAGAAAGAACACATGTATGATGTCGACCATTTATCTGTCCTCACAGGCAGGTGCTTGGTATATCTACAGCCAGTGATTCAGTATCCATGTCCACTTCCCTTCACAGGGTAGCTGTATCAGCTTTGACAAGACTGAAAAGCTATAATTTGTTTGATGTAAATGAACAGTAACATAACTCTGTGAATATATTTTAAGAATGTATCAGTGCTTGATGTTTATTGGAGATGAATAAACAACATAAATTACATCTACCTTTTGTTTAGTAATACTGCATTAATCTAACATTACTCTGGTAAATAGCACAATAAAATGCACTCCACGCTTGTCTAAAAACAAGTAACCTTGAAGACAGTGTACAGAGTTAAGATTTCAGTCCTCTCCACAACAAACTCATAGTAATAAAGATATAAAAAAAAATGTTTGTAATTTGATTGGTGGAGAACAAAAAAAGCAAATCAAGGAAGTTTTTCAACTATGCAAGGTGTGGCCATATCCAGCCTCTTTCTCTTGTCAGGTGGGGAAAAGTCCTTTGTTTATACCCAGCAACAGTCGTAGATAGCACTCAATCTCCAAGCTGCGCTGCCTGAGCTAATTGCCCTTATTTAAAGGTTACCTTTAGTTACCTGAACTTTAATTGTAAGCGAGATCAAAAGATTGTGTATAAAACTAGAGGCTACATTTGTCATTAGCCCTTGTCAAGCAGCTACAAGTACAAAATAGTTGCTTGTTAGCAAGGCAAGGTGAGCATCAAGATGCCTTTTTCACAGGCTAATAGTGACGTGTTCATGGTTGTGGTGGCACCAGTGCAAGTATCAGATCTTCTACTACACATTCATGGCTGGTCCCCATTGCTTGTATTTCAATAAGTAAAGATGTTTAGAAATGTGATGCCTTTTTTTTAAAGAGGACATATTATGCTATTTTTCACCAATCTCCATTTGTTCTAGTAACCCCAAAAACATACCATTTAAGATTTTTTTTTTGTTTTCCAGAGTTTCAGCCCTCTGAAAAGTCACTTTCTGAGCAGTTGTGAAATCGGACTGTTTAGCTGCCTACTTATGCATATTCATGAGTGGGCGTTGACTTGCCAGCCTCGCTCTTTTACGGGGTGATCAGTGATCACCAAAGTCATTTTGTTTTTGCTATCCACACACTGTTGTTATTGTTTTCATCCAAAAAAACTGCACATTACAGTAAAACACATGGCTATTTAAGAGACTATTGTTATTGTGAGTCCATTTTAGTGCTTCAGGGTCTGTTTTTATTTCAGCAGGAGCAGTCATTCAAACTCTCACCGGAGTGTTAGGCTGATAAGTCACTTTCTTCTCCTCCGCTGCTCTTTTAACTACAGGAATAGTGCATTTAAGGTGATACTCATTTGTTTTGTCCAACTGCTGCGTTGCATTTTGTCACAAACATGTCAGATCAGCGGTACGAGGTGATATAACAGGTCCATGGGTGGAGTTACCAGCGGAGGGGAGTGCATTTTCTTTCCCAATTTAGCTTGTGATGTCACAAACTTAGAAAATTTGAAAGGGAGCAATTTTCACTGTGTTGTAAGACTTATACAGACCACAAACAAATGACTGGATGGTTTTATTTCACATTTTGTGGACACTCAAGTTACCTCATATGTAACTGCAAAAGTGGATTTTTCATAACATGCAGGTATTATTTAAAAATATTTAGTTTTTTGGTGGGGTTATGTCTAATTATTATACTATCATTGCACAATGATAAATTTGCAGGTGGTCCGGCAGCTGAGCTGACAGCAGCAAAAGAGCAGAGTGAAGCTCACAGAGGAATTTATTTACTAAACATGAACTTTTTCTTCTGAGAAATGATACGATACTTCAACATCAAACTCTATCATTTACCATCTGACTCTGGCTCTGAGGTAATCATCTACTGCTTTTTTATTTGCTGGCTCAACTGGAAAGCTAAGTAGCAAGCTAGCTAGCTACAAGTAGCAAGCTAGCTAGCAGAAGAATGGCTCTTTCCACAACAGAATACAGCAGTCTTCTCCAAAAGATTACTGAACTGGAGACTACAGTGCGAGGAATACAAGTCAGCATTGAGGTTAATGGACACTGTGGATATGATAATGATACGACTGTGCCGCTGTTTCAAAACAGCGGAGTGGATAAAGCTAACTCGCTACCAGCCCGTGCTAACAAATCTATCAGGCCTAGGGAGGATCCTGTTCCCGTTGATAAGCCAACAGGTGCGAGTCCTCCCTGGAATACTCTGGGAGCTAAGCCTAAGAAAAAGTCATATCCACTTCAAAGGCTAACGGGCCGAGCAAAGCGCCCTGATATCAATAATGAGACGGACTGGCCTGCACTGGCTTCGCAGACTGCAGCCTCAACATCAACTCCCTTGGCTGCCCAGGCACAAAAGTGGACATCTGCTAAAGGCAGGAGTATCACCAAGTCACAAACCCAGTTTCATGTACAACTGGGTAATCGATTCGCCCCACTGCTGAATGACCTAGGATCTGGCTCTAATGAGGTCAACACACAACCTTCTAGAACTGCGAAGACTGAAAGTGCTTCAGGAAAACAAAAGCGACATGGTAGGCCAAAGCAACAACCTCACACACTGATAGTGGGAGACGTTTCTGTTAAAGATGCTCAGAAGATGTTTAGCAGCAACGTGAAAGTGATCTGCTTACCTAATGACACAGTATCAGACCTGGCTGACAAAATCTTGCATATCGTTGCAGATTACCCACATTTGAAAAATGTTTTGGGTTAAATGATTTAGCCAAGGAGGAGTCTGAGGTGTTAAAGCAGGATTTCACCGATCTGCTTAAAACTGTGAGCTGTTTACAACCTAAAGTGTTCATCAGTGGCCCGATACCTCCAGTCCGCAAAGGAGATCTGAAATTCTCAAGAATTTACTCTTTGAATACATTTTTGTCTTCGGCTTGTGCTGCCTTTTCACTAAATTTTATAGAAAATCTTCCTATTTTTTGGGAACGCCGTCATCTTTTTAGAGCAGATGGACTGCGTCTAAACAAGGCTGGAGTAAAACTTTTCACATCCAACTTGTTTTACTTCACCAGTCACACTGCTATCAGTTCTGATAAAGACAGAGGACAACATGTACCATCAGAGAACAAAACAACAAGGAAAGAACATGGAGTCGATGAGCTTCCAGCAAGAATTCAAAATGAAGAGGTCAACCCAACCCCCACATCTCAGGACCCAATCGCTTCACCCCAAAATTCACCTACTTCCACCTCATCCACCTTACTCCTACCCCTGCCTTCTTGGATTTAATTGCCCAGATGAACGAGCTGGTTCTGGCTGGCACAAGACTGACACCCCACCCGTTACCCCACCACAGTCCCATCTTATCTCCTCTAAAGAACCAATCTGCACCACCCATCCTTCCTCGACGATACCAGGCCAAGGATCACTCTTCTCCTCAGGCCAGCTGTGTTCAAATTAGAGCGACACAGGTCTGATGTGTGCTGGGTCCGGACTGCAATACCTCTATTTTTAGGAACAACCAGAAAAAGTCAGGGCCTTATTGAGTTAATGCAGCTTCTTTAATTCCTGTGTTGACAGGTAATACAGGTAAAATTGTGAAATTAAAAAAAAGCAAAAAGCTTTATAGAGATAAAAATTTGACTCCTATAACATGTCATCCAAAAAGTCCACCAGTGTCTCCAGCAAAGTCTTTAAAATTAGCTCTTCTTAATGTTAGATCTCTTGTTAACAAGTCACTACTAATTAATGATATTATTTTGACACATCACTTTGACTTTTTATTTCTTAATGAAACGTGGTTGAATGATGGTATCAGTAATACTATTCTCAATGAAAGTGCACCACAAGACTTTATTTATTTAAATAAGTGTCGTACTTGCAGGAAAGGTGGTGGAGTTGCTGCCATTTTTAAATCAATATTTCAGTGCAAAGAAATAATATTTGAGGATTTTATCTCCTTTGAATATATGTCATTCTTACTGAAGGGTGATTCAAGAGTTCTGTTTTTAGTCGTTTATAGACCCCCAAAATATTCTGGAGAATTCATGGATGAGTTTGCTGAACTGCTGTGAGTTGTATGCACTGAATACAACTTTTTAATAATAACAGGTGACTTAAATATTCATGTAGACAATAACATGGACAATACTGCCAAATAACTGTATGCTTTAATGGACACTTTTGGTCTTATACAACATGTGACTGGTCCGACACACACTCAAGGTCACACTTTGGATCTGGTTATCTCTAAAGGTGTTGATATCTCTGCTGTTGATGTAAGAGACTTAGCTCTATCTGATCATTTCTGTGTCTTTTTTGACCTAGAGACTGTAACATCTGTTCCCCCTAGTTATGTGTGTTTAAAGAAAAGGTACATAAATGACAACACAAGTGCACAGTTTATGGAAGCCATAGCAATGACACCAACATTGAGTGGTGAGACAGTTGATGATCTTTTGGATGAGTTTAACACAAAAGTCTGTAATATCATATATGTGGTGGCTCCAATCAAAACTAAGAGAAAACCAAACATACAGAAAACACCTTATTATTATACATCAATTTTATATAGCGCTTTTCTGGGTACTCAAAGTCGCTTTACAATGAAGGGAGCAGTGTATGGGGTCGGTGCCTTGCTCATGGGCACCTCGGCAGCACTTGAGAAGTGCCCTGGCACCTCTCCAGCTACCAGAGCAACTATACAAAATCAGTCTGCGAAAATTCAATGATGGCTTGTTCAAAGCAAGACAGCAATACTTTTCTGAAATTATTGTCAAAAATGTCAACTACTCTCGCACATTGTTTTCTGTAATTGAAAAGCTCACAACTCCTCCAGATCAGATAGCCCCTGAATTACTGTCAGCTGGAAAATGCAATGAATTTGCTGTATATTTCAATGAAAAAATACAATCAATAAGGTCAAACATCAGAACAAACCAGCAAAATAACAAAAAGCTTGAACAGCTTCAACCACTGAGGGATGAGTGAACTACAATGTTAGCGTTTATTACAGTGAACCCAAAAACAATAGAGGAAACTGTTCAGCAGCTGAATCCATCAATGTGTTGCCTTGACACAATACCCTCAAAACTGAAACTGCTCTGATCAAAGTGATCAATGACATAAGGTTGAACACTGATTCAGGAAAAGTATCTGTTCTCATTCTATTGGATCTAAGTGCTGCATTTGACAATGTAGATCATACAATTTTGTTACACAGATTGCAAACATGGGTTGGACTAAATGGAAAAGTAATGCAATGGTTTAAGTCATACTTGGAGGAGCGAAGTTATTTTGTAAGCATTGGAAACTTTGAATCTGACAGATTACCAATGTCCTGTGGGGTTCCTCAAGGCTCTGTTCTTGGACCCCTTCTAAAATTTTACAGAACTGTAAGGTTGATTATCAGAGCTACGCAGATGACACATAACTATATATATATATATATATATATATATATATATATATATATATATATATATATATATATCACGGAACCCAGATGACTATTGTCCCATTGAGGTGTTGTGTGACTGCTTAGAAAAAGTAAACTGCTGGATGAGTGAAAACTTCCTTCAACTAAACCATGGCAAAATGGAGGTGATTGTCTTTGGTAACAAGGAAAAGAGGACTGCTGTCAGCGAGTATCTTGAGTCTCGATCTTTAAAAGCTAAAGACCAAGTCAAAAACCTTGGTGTTCTGATTAACTCAGATCTGACATTCAGCAGTCAGATCAAATATATCACAAAAACGGCCTTCTACCACCTAAAGAACATCTACAGAATGAAAGTTTTAATGACTCAGAAAGATCAGGAGAAACTGGTCCATGCTTTTGTCTCCAGCAGACTGGACTATTGTAATGGTCTTCTGACAGGAATCACCCAAAAGAGCATCAAACAGCTACAGCTGGTTCAGAACGCTGCTGCTCGGGTCTTAACCAGAACAAAGAGGTCAGAGCACATTACTCCAGTTTTAAAGTCTTTACACTGGCTCCCAGTCAGCCTCAGAATAGACTTTAAAGTTCTGCTGTTGGTGTATAAATCTGTGAATGGGTTTGGTCCAGAATACATCAGTGACATGTTAGTCAGGTATGAACCCAGCAGGTCTCTCAGATCTATGGATACAGGTCAGATAGTGGAGACCAGAGCTCACAGTAAACATGGTGGTGCTGCGTTTAGTTGTTATGCTGCAAAGAATTGGAACAAACTGCCAGCAGAGCTGAAGTCAGCATCTAATGTGAACATTTTTAAATCAAAGTTAAAGGCACTTTTTTTTCTCTACTGCGTATGATTGAGAGGGAGGTATTTGGTCATGTTGTTGATGTAATGTGTTTGTTGATGATTTTAATTGACTTTACTGATGATTTTAATTGATTTTACTGATGATTTTAAATGTTCTTATTGATTTTAAACAATTGAATGTTTTATCATGTAAAGCACATTGAGTTGCCTTGTGTATGAAATGCGCTATACAAATAAATTTGCCTTGCCTGGCCTCACCTAGTATGGTAGCACACCCTCATAGCATGTGAGAAGTCACTTCGACTTCAATCTCAAACTGCTAAAATTATCTGCTTTAACCCTCCCATTCACGATTAATAATAACAAACTTTACACAGTCCCGTGGCCTGTTATTAAGCAGACTCTGATCTCTTGTGCGTCCCGTGTATTGGTTTTCATGTGATGAATGTTTTCACTCTAAATTCTATTTGATCTGGAATGAGTTTTGAAAGGTGTAAAAAACTGTTTGGTTGAATTTGCCACTTGCTCTAAAGTCAAGGAAGCAGAGCAGCAATGAATACCTAAGTTTTAGGCCACTAGCCACATTGGCACAAGGTCTGTTAGCAAGCCTGACAAATAGCCATCTGGCAAAAAAACATTGCAATCTCATCAATAACACCTTAGTCGGCCTTGTTTTCTGTTCTAAAGATGGTGGCAAGTTTGTCAAAGTATGAATATGATCTCCAGGGACACATTTCTATCTCTGAGATGAGAAATGTGTCCCTGAATTATCAGTTCATCATCACAGAGCTCTAAAGAAGACTCTTGTTGTGAAAAAGCGAAAGGTATCAGTAAGGAGAAGTGTGTATGTTTAATTAATCAATTGAACTCGTTTAACTTGCAAGGATAGCAGACGACATATACATTAATAAAGCAAATGCATCTTTCCAAAACAGTTTTACTCATATGGTAATTTATGGCAGCAAAGTAAAGTTTCTCAAAGAGTATTACAGTGTATCTAACAAAGTGTTGCATTTTGCAGGTTATATATCTGTTCCAAACTGCCTAAAGAGAGAGCAAAAAGCTTGTTATTGAAATCAGAACCTCATTGTCTGTGACCTGAAAGACAGTTCAGCCTGTGGATGTTGCTGGGCAACGGATACAGTTAAAACAGGGAAGATGTCACCTTTATGACTATATGTTCCCTTTCTAGTAGACATGATTACTCATGATAGTGACCAGCTGCCCTCGGCTTTTTGTTGTCAAAACAAAGAAAACAACATGTTACATGAAATGTGGAGTGAAAAAAGCTTTTCTATTGACGACCGCTTACTCCTTTTTACCTCCAGTCTTGAATAGTACATTCCCATTTAACTCAACAAGCAATATACTGGCAGAGTAAAAAGGTGAGGATAAACTACATGGTTATGCATCTTGAGAGGATAAAATACTTCTCCTGCCTCTCAGCTGGCCCTGTCTAGATCTCCATAACTTCACGGGGTATTAATTGTTTCAGCGTCGTCAGCAGAATGGCCCCGTTTGTTGAATTGGATCCAGAGGGAAAGTCATCAGCCAAATTGCAAGGGAGCAGGTACAGAATCTGAGTCCCTGTGCAAGATGCAGAATTATAAGATGCTGTATACTAGGTTAACCCTTTGATGCACAACATACACATGCCCCTTCATAGTGAGTATGTATTTGCTATATCTTTTAAAATCAATATATCTTGTGATTTCATATTCCAAGTATTCTTTTAATATCTTGTTTTTGATTATCATAATCCACGTTTTCTTTTTTTTTTTTATGAACAAAAATAGGTTTTGTATGATTGCATCAAGTCCCATCGGTCACACAAGTGTGATTCTACTGTAAATGAACAGACTCCATACTGTACCAAAACTTTACTTCAAATAATCACTTCATGTGGGCCACACATTTATTGTTTAAGACATGTTTATTATTTTGTAACACACACATACTGCTAATAACAGAAAACATGGCATTTGAACTTACAGTAACTGTATCTGGAGTGTAACGGAGGTAATCTGGTGAATGTGACCAAATAAAACCACAAATGATCACAACTGCAGACCACAAACTACTATCTCAATTCATACGTTCCCCATAAATGACCACTATGTATTTGTACACAGGCTGGGTTTACTGGGAACACCAGCTGCAGACTTTTCTGTCTATGGAAACTGCAGATTGAGCACCTCCTCCTTTGTTCTCGGCCCTCCAGCCTGATGTCTTCTTGTGGCTGTATGATGGCAGACCTGTGTTCTATTTTTTTTTATCCTGCATCTTCCCATAGCATCAATGATATGCATTTGAGGTTGTGGGGTGCCCTCTATGCGCCTCTTTATACTGTATGTAGAACGAGAATTTCTTTGCCCAGCTCCTTGATGAATAGCTGGCGTGTATTGTTTACAAATCTCATGTAATCAGGATGTTGTGCAGTGAAATATGTGTAGGCATTGAGAGTTGTAACATCCAGCATATTGTACCAGAGCACCATTGGTCACCTCTGTGCTCTTCGCTTACATACTTTGTTTTGTTGTATCACTTCTGGTGTCTTCTTTTGACTGATGCTCTCCACTGTTTTGTCATCACGCTCAGGTACTCAGGAAGACAACAGACTTTCTCTTCTTCTGCACATAGTTCACCGTGGTCAAGTTGACATTAAATCTGAATTCTGAGCTATGAATTTCTCGTGATTTGGATGACTTCGTGATTAGTGGTATGTCTGCCGTATTCTGGCAAAGTCTCCCCACGATGATCAGTTTCTTCTCAGGGAGCTTCTTTGTCCCACTAAGTTGGTGCATTTGAGAACCTCCTCAATTATATTGTCACTAATGAACATATCCCTGGCATTTTTTGGTGAAATAAAACCCCCGTCGATCCAGGTGATGGTCCTGGGCTGCTCCTTAAATTTAATGTCTTCTTGTTCTGTGGAAGGATTCTCATTCCGGTATAGAACTCTAGCTTGACCCTGAAGCACAAAAACTGGGTCCTCGTCCGTGTAAGCAATTTCAGACTCAGAATAAGGACCAATAGCATCCTCATCGTCCTCATCTGGTCCCTTCTGCACCATCTTTATAACCATTTTAGCAGTAAATCATCAAACAGTCATGCTCTGGATACAGAAAATCCAAGGTAAAAGGTCTTGAAATGGACAGAGCTCCCACGCAAGGCGCTAGTCAATCATTGAAAGCAACTTAAGGTTCAGTGTCTTGCCCAAGAACACTTTGGCACATAGACAAGTATAGCACTGTGATCAGGAGACGACCTCTGTATCAGAAGATAATAATAATAATAATAATGCATCAATTTTATATAGTGCTTTATCATAGACACTCAAAGTTGCTTTACAGAATTAAGGCATTATTCTTTCACTCCACACTTAGTGGTGGTAAGCTACTATTGTAGCCACAGCTGCCCTGGGGCAGCCATAGTGTGCCATCTGCCCCTCCGACCACCACCAACATTCACTCACACACTACATTCATACTAGGCAATGTGGGTGAAGTGCCTTGCCCAAGGACACAATGATAGATACCACTGGGGTGACTGCCACCCACTGTACCTCTGTACCACCTGAGCAATTGTAAAACAGAACATATGTGTAAAACCGAGTACTGGGGGCTGTGCTGAGTTGTAAAAAGTGTGTCTAGGGATTAATTGTCTGCAGTAAATATGTTCCAAATAACAAACTTACACATTACAGGTTCCCACTAACTATTGTAGTTAAATTATATGGGTCATTTCTGACCCCTATGTGTAAACTTGATATAGACCTACAAAAGCTATGCTAGTTCACAGAAGTAAGAAAGGGAAAAAAAAAATATGATGATTTGTGCTTACCGAAAGAAATAATAAATACTAAAGACATGGAAAAGTAATTAAAAAAATTATTTATGTCAAAGATGTAGCATAAAAACACTCAGCCTTACGTAAAATAACATGGAAAGTGGATATGGGCCCATTTTGACCCATGTTGTGTGTTAAATGGATAGTGATACAAAAAGTGTTTTTACTCAAAAAGTAAAAAAAGAGAAAATAAAAAGCATGAATTATAATCAAAAACATGTTAACTGAGGAATACCTGGAATAGAGAACAGTGAAATTATTCTATTGCAAAGACACAGACAGCACTTAAAACTCAGTCCGGTTACTTTGGACCAATGTCGTACATCGAAAGGTTAAGAATGCTTTGAAAACATGGAGATAGGAAGTCAAAACTCAGTACTACTCATTGATTACATGTTTGACCGACAGTAAATTAAAATTTTCTCAAAGATGATGTCTGTGAAGAAACCGAACAGAGCTGTCAAGGATGCAGCTCTCATTGAAATTTATATCACATGCACTTTCAGTTGCACTACAGCAGCAGCACTGAAAATACAATGCACAATCAGAAAGAGGGAATTTTTGGAGCAGATCATCTCCAATTATCTAAGCATTAGTGCAAGTAGTGTAGGAAATAGCAATGGCTTTGAATATGGATAATAAATAGGATTAAATAAAAATAATATTGAAAACATAATGTGAACTAACTCAATCGGATTGAATTTAGCCAATCTGATTGACATTAAAGGTCCTATATCATGCTATTTTTCACCAATCTCCATTTGTTCTAACAACCCCAACAACATAGTATTTTAGGTTTATTTTCTCAAACTCGCATGTTTTCCATAGTTTTAGTCTTCTGAAAAGTGACTCTCTGAGCAGTTCTCGAAACAGGCTGTTTTGGAGCCGACTTATGCATATTCATGAGTAGGCGTGTCTGTAGACGTTGACTTGCGAGGCAGTTCAGTGATCACCAAAGCAATTTTCATTTTTCTATCCACACACTTGTTATTGTTTTCAGCCAAAAATCCACACATTACAGTAAAACACATGGCTATTTAAGTGGCTATTGTGATTGTGAGTCCTTCTCTGTGTGTATTACAGCAACAGTAGCTGCAGCGGAGATCAGATGCTTCAAACAGCGGAGTGTTAAGCTGCTGAGTCACTTTCTTCTCCTCCTTATCTCTATTAACTACATGAATAGTGCATTTAAGGTGATAATCATTTGCTTTGTCAAACCGCAGCATTGCATTGAGCCACAAACACGTCAGATCAAGTCAAATGCAATACGTGGCAATATACTGTAACAGATACTAAAAATGTAACTGCTCCCTTGTTTCTACACCATTCCATTCAAAACCGCCACAACACTGCCCACTGCTCTTGAGGGAGGGGTTAAATGCACATACACATTTTATGTATATAGCTTAGATGCCTTTAGCTTCGAGAGAGTATGCGTGTATGTAGGCCTGGGCCAATAATCTATAAATAAATTAAGCGCAAGGTAAATGAAAATGAGCTCAGTAAGTTTGCCAGCCTCGATATATTGCCAAATTCATGCTGCAGAGGCTAGCGTTAGAAATGAATATTAAACAGCAGGTAACTCAGTCAGTTCTAATAATTTCCCAGTGAACCTGCAGCGTAATTACTAAAATAGTATACCACCACCGGGCATTCTTAGATTTAGGCAGTGTTGGGAACGTTACTTTAAAAAAGTAATTAGTTATAAAAGTAACTCATTACCAAGGAAAGTATTTGCGTTACTGTTAAAAATAAAAAAAAAAGTTGCTATTTGTCAAATAATTCAGATTTTTTAGATGTGTGTGTCATTGTGAGGTGCTTCATTAAATTCGAGTTGCTTACAACGGATGTCGACAAAGTCTTCACTCCGGGATATAATGAACACTTCACATGCACGTTCTTGCCTTTGACCACAATTAATTTAAAGTAGTGTTTGTATTGGCACCTTAAAAATGCCAACTTTTCATCGCTGCTGCTTCATCAAATCTGTAGTGTTTGTGTGTGGCGCGTGTGCTGGCACATGTGTAAAAAAACTGGCTCTGATTGAGCCACCTTGTTTTTAACTCACCTCCTAACTACAGCTGAGTATGAAGGACAATTGGCATTGATTGATAAACCAGTTTATTCAATCAATGCATGTAATGCACCGCATTTAACGTTCAGTAACGTTAACGGGGTTGTAACGGCGTAAAAAGTTAGATTACCCCGTTACTGAAAAAAAACGCCTTTACCTAACGCCGTTATTTTAAACGCCGTTATTCCAAACACTGGATTTAGGTAAATCAAACAGTTATAGTCCGGTAGATGCGGCGACTCTGGACATACTGTGTAGCTTCGGATTACTACGCTGGCTACACCCAGCGGCCTGTGAAGCAGCAGAGCCTCATACCAGTGGTGTCCGCCAGCGGAGGAGACATAAGCAGTGTGATCGGAAGCAGAAGCGGGGAGGGCTATCAACCAAGCTAAGTCTAAGTATTTTGTTTTCCTCGTCTTTCGCCTCCAAACAGGCTGGATGAAAAGGGGGTTCACCCACAGCACCTGCATGTTTGTTCCATAGGGGAGTGAATGGCGTTAACTAGAAACTATTTCCATTCTGTATGGTTTAAGACTGTGTAGGGAACCAAACCACATCAAGCCTAAAAACCCTCTTTCAAACAGGAATCAACCAAGGAGCCTGTCTCTTTATCACGAACTGTTTACAACATAACTGCCCCAGCAACTTTGAGGTGCATAGCTAACCCCACAATGCGGCCTTTTGAACCCAATAATGTTCAGTACGAACCCTCTTTACGACTCCACACGGGGGAAGAACATCCGTCTTCTCCCTCCCTTTACAAACTGATATCTTTGGGATGCTGTAAGATCACAGAACTGTTCCACTGACCCCTGACCCCCTGTGGTGAGCTGTCACACAAGGACACTGCCCAGGCCTTCTCTGAAATATGTCCCCAGTGAAGAAGGGAGAACAAAGAAATTGTATTATGTTTGAAAAGTCACAAATGAAAACATTATAGGAATGGTTTCTGCAGAAATTGAAATTGCAAATATTGTCTGTCCTATTCCACTCTTTTCAGATAATTTTATATCCACAGAATGCTATTTTAAATGTTTCCTCATTTGAAAAGTGCTTAAAATGCCAGAAAACATCACAAAAGTTCATTTAAGGTATCTACTGCAACCATATAGTAAATAAGAGGCATAACATGATTTTTGACATTTATGTTTACGAGTAATTTCAAGTAAAATTAATTAACCGGTTCGTAAAGTAATGCTAGGCTATTTTCCAGTTGTGTTTGGTATGAAACTCTTTCGTAATATATGATATTTCAAGATATGAGGTTGAAAAGATCATTTGAATATGCTGAACTCATTATTATGATTTATGTGTCTCAGGGCGACGCCGAAAAACTAGTCCATGCTTTTGTTACCTCTAGACTGGATTATTGTAATTCTCTTTTAGCAGGCTGCCCGAGCAAGTCGCTTAAGACACTTCAGCTGGTTCAAAATGCTGCAGCACGTATACTGACTAAAACTAGGAGAAGAGATCACATTACTCCTGTATTAACCTCTCTGCATTGGCTTCCCATAAAATATAGAATAGAATTCAAGATTCTTCTTCTCACTTATAAAGCCCTAAATGGACAGGCACCAGTCTATCTCAAGGAGCTTGTAGTGCCATACAATCCCCCCAGAACACTACGCTCTCAAAATGCTGGACTACTCGTTGTTCCATTCGTCTCTAAAAGTAGTATAGGAGGAAGAGCTTTCAGTTATCAGGCCCCACTTCTCTGGAACCATCTACCAACCACGGTTCGGGGGGCAGACACCCTCTCTACCTTTAAGGTTAGGCTCAAAACATTCCTCTTTGATAAAGCTTTTAGTTAGGAACCAGCTCATAGCTCATAATTAAGATGCAATAGGCATAGACTGCCGGGGGGGGAGGGGGTCTGGCATGCTCGGTTGGAGAGAGGTTGGAGAGGGCGTTAAGAGAGAGGTCATTTAGGTTAGAGAGGGACCGGAGAGGGTCCCATTCCTCTTTCAAACACTCCCTCTATGTCTGCTTACTCCCTTGTGTGTTTGCTCCTGTACTCCTTCTGGCTTTTGTCTTGCAGGTCCGTGGGATCCTCAGTGTGGAGTTACAGAGACTCAGCGGCTCTGTCTCCACCCTTTTCTCTGCACACACCCAACACAGCATAACGTGGATGGCTGTTCATCATAGGAATGGGATCCACACAAGGTTCCTGCTGCTTAACAGAAGGTTTTCCTTGCCGCCATGATGAATTCATGTTGGGTGTGGGATACATATGTATGTGTATATACGTATATATGCATATGTGTGTATCCATAAAATGAAGAGTCCATCCTTAAGACTGCTCTACTGTAAAGTGCCTTGAGATACCATTGGTTATGATTTGGCGCTATACAAATAAAGATTGATTGATTGATGTGTAAATCTAGGGATCATCCCTCCTGTTTGTCTGTGTCTCACATAAACACACACCCCACACACACACACTAACAGCCAGCTGAGATGCTGGCAACTTTAAACCAATCAACGCAGCTTCCTTCTTGGGAGGCGAGTCTCAAAGATAACCTTTTAAAAGGAAGAAAACCACCCAAAATTTCAGTTTTTGGGACGCTGGCGTTTCATGCTCATCGTGTTTCCCTTCCCCACCTTTTCATTTATTTTTAGTTGAAACAGTTAGATTTTTGGAACCAACGGCTGCTTGTTTCGGACAAATCCAGCATTTAGTGACGTGCGTAACAGCCGAAAAAGAAGCCCGGCCCGCGACCCATTGGGGTAAGCCACGAGCCATTCTCTAACCCAGCTGCGAAGGCCAGAACCGCCTGGATCGGCTGAAGGGGCTATTCTCTGTTGAAACACAACAGAACTGAACAGTGGCACGTCCTACTGCATTTCTTCAAACAGCACCTCCAGGTCCAACCCTGACATCATCTTCAACGTACCAGAATGAAATTTCATCAGCAAACTTCATCCACAATAGATCACATACATACTTCCATAACTGCACATTTACACTCACAACATGTTCCACACACAGTTCATGTCATTCATGTCTGTTCGTCTCCCCTGTCTGTCTTCCCCTTTGTTTTATGAGCTCTCTTTATGATTTTATGATCTTATTATTCGAATATGTATCCTGCATTTTTATTCATTATTTAGTAGACTAGCATTCTCCTAGAATAGTGATTTCACTTTATTACATATAATCCTCACTTTTATTAGCCTAGAAATGCATTTTATCATGATTTAATTATACCATTTCAATTGATATTTTGACTGTGTTAATTGTTGAATTTTGAATAAAAGGTTAAACATAATCTTTGATTCCTCTGATTCATTAAAGCTGTGATTATGGTGTAGATGTTGCTGTTCGAATTCACTTTTCCCTGGTTTTACATTGATGAGTTGAGTCTAAAAACGTAGACATATCTCTCCTGTTAAAAGGAGTGGCACCCCGCAAAATTTGAAGTAATAACAGCTAACAGAGACTGTAAGTCCATTTTGTTTTAATTGTTTGTTTTATTTGTTTAAAATATTTAAAAGTTCTTGACATTCCAATTACAATGGTAAAAAATACTAATGAGAAATACAAGTTGATTTGCGTTTGAAAGGGTTTACTTGCATTATAATATGTCATCATTACATTAGAGGTTGATTTGGTCTAAAAATTTCAACAATAATATTGTTTATCACCAATAATTTGTGGGACAAAATATCATCCAGCATAATCTGTTATCGGCCCAGGCCTACGTGTATGTTTACTGTCGAGGCACGGCCGGCAGCAGGCACTTCCTGGAGGGGGCGGTTCAGACTTTTGTGATGTCACAAAAGTCTCGTTTTTCATAAGAGGGCAGAGCAGCAGCTCAGAGAGCAGGATTAGTGAGGATTGCGCAATAATACTTTTGAGGGTGTTTTTGATAAGGAACTAGCATTGTAACAAGGTTAAAAGCTCAAAAAAGTTAATTTAGCATGATATCGGCCCTTTAAAGAGAAGGTTGAGTAACTCAGATCATAACCACACGTTGGGTTTCTTTAAAATGGCAGATCTTTTTGTGCATGAATTAAATATAAAGTTAAAGTTGCGTAGGGGATATTTTTTATTCTTAAAAGGGGTACCCAATAGAAATAGCTATGTGATAACCATGTGATGTCTGTGAAGATGTGCTTAAAGATAAACTAAACCCCAAACTCACTTTTTTCCACTGAATACATATGTATTTTTGGTAAAGAGCATTGTTGTTGATTAATCATAGTCCAACTTCTAACATTTTGGTAAAAGTATTTTAATTTTGCAAATTTAGTTGTAAAATGTCAGAGTGACTCCCCTCTAAGGGTTAAACGCCAGCTATTACAATTTAATTTTGCTATTGACTGAGATAGATTATATGGTGTCATTTGGACCATCGTGCGTCACTGTCATTGATGGCCCCTCCTATAAAAGCTCGGAGGAGGGACAAATTATTCTCCGATCAGAGCAGATTCTGGTCTTATCAACGGAACCCTTTGATAAGACTATCAAGCTATCGGTGTATGTACAGACACAGTGTGTGTGTATCCCCTTCTGTCTCTGCGTGCTTGTACTTTTTGTCGCTGTGTGTCCTGGTTGATGTTTATTTGTTAGGTGGTATTCCGAGGCTCATGGCTGGACTGCACGGGCTGTTTGCCCGTGAGTGATATAGTGACGTGTCTATAGTGTTATGTGTGTGTGGGTGAGCTTCACGTTAGTATTCTGTCCGCCTGTGATTGTAGTAGTTGATAAACAAAATCCGTGACTGCAGGGGGTGACAGTTCTAACTCTGCTGTTTCATAGACCGCATGAAGAAGAAAAGAAGAGCCCTGTGCATGTAAATACAGGCAACCAGGATAGACTGCTACTCATTAATGCTGACCCAAGTTGAATCCGTCTGCTGCAAAGAACCGGTGTTCTTGTCAGAAATGGTTAAACACATTCAGGACTTAAATTTATGGTTTGAGTCCTGATTTTTTTGCTCTTCTTCTCCTCTTCATGCCAGCTACGAAGCCGCACAGTGGGAGCTGTCGCCCCCTGTGGTCACATAATTTTTTGGGGCACAGATTTTTAAAAATCAAATTTTGGTAAACAAGAGAGGTTTACATCGGTTTTTTTTGCAGCTCAAGTTGTCATTTTGACTGAAAAAGCTGCTAAATGAACCTGAATGCTATAGAGCTCAATGGGCTAAAAGGGGCAATTGACGTCATCACTGACTTCATTTCAAGAAGGTGGCGCACAGCCTCTCAAACGGTAAACTAGTTAGATTTTCAGAAGTTAATAAAACAAATATGGTGCAAAATAATACGTTTTGTTAGGCATGGATCTTCTAATAAGGACATTTCAAAGGTTTTAGGCCACATTTGTAAAAACAGTGGAAGATCCCTTTAGGATTTTTGGGATGAAAGACTGCTCGCTTAGTACAGCTGTGAGTGGCAAGGGCTGCACTTGTGTCAAAAAATCATGGCCATAGAGACTGCATCAGAGTATAGCCCTGGTATATATGCATTACCTCTCTGATCTATTTATTCAATTATAAACTGGGTAATGTGATATCTAAAAATAATTGATTAAAAGAAATTATATTTATGTTATATTTGTCATGTACAATTAAGTATAAAATATTTGTTTGAATTGAGCTGGTGTTACATTGCTGTAAAACAATGTAAAAAAGGAGTTAGACTACCAACAGGAAAACAAAAAAAAACAGTAGTAAATGACCTTGAATGCTCCAGTATATTTGTCACAATGAAAAGTTGAAAGTAGATGTGGGTTTTGTTGGTTTCCCATCAATCTGAGAACATCTTACAAATGCCAGAATCTGTATGTTTGGTATATGTTGTATTTACTTTCATTGGTTTTTATTCATCTGGTTTGCAGTGTCCTAAGTTTACTTTTGATTTAATGTTTGGCTAATGATAATGCTAATGGTCAAGGGTTTAAGTCCCAGTGGGGCCCTTTTTAAATAACGGTTTTGTTTTTGTTTCAGTTCACGTTTTGTCTCTGTTCCTGATTCTTGTGTTTTTTTTTTAATTCCCAATGTCTGTGTCTGTTGATGGGTTTCACTCACTTCTTGTGTGTGTGCCGCTCTGTAATGTATGTGTGCAAGTGCCTACAGAGAGATTCTGTAGATTCCTTTCTTCTCTTTACTGAGGGGTTTCTAATGTCCTGATTACTTTTTCTGCTCTATTTAAAGAATGATTGGTCACAGTGCGTTTGCCAGTAGATTATCTTTAATGTTTTTATGTCTCCCTTTTCTTGTTCCTGTTTTCTCTTTGTGACCGCCTTTCAGGCACCTTATAATTTGCATCTTGAGTTTTGTTGCTAAGTTTCTTGATTTTCTTAATGGCACCTGGGATCCATTTATTGTCTACATTGAATGGTTTTTAAGGTTTTTTTTTTTAAATGCACTTATTTTCAAACATTATTCCTGTCTGCTGCCTCATCCCATGTCTTCTCCAACACCAAACTTTCTCGACAGTAATCCCATGGCCTAAAAAAAAAAACATAAATTTTTATTTAACATCAGAAAAAATGGTTCACTACTACTATACAATTGATGTAACAAAAAAAAAAAAAAAAAAAATCATAAAATACTTCTGATTACATTTTCTGTTAGGAATATAAATAACTTGAGTTCTCAGGTATTTTACTTTTTTTCTAACCTTGGCTAAATGTTATATAGCCTCTAAAGTTTACTTATTTAAATGAAAGTAAAGCCAGTGTATTTTTCAACATGAATTTAACCACAAAGCTGTGGGAAAATCTTGCTTTAGGCATTGAATAGAATCAATAAGTGAGTGCAATTATTTCTGGTGTTTTTTTTTTTTTTGCAATAGCTTAGTTGGTTTGCTGCAGGACTTTTCATATTGCATTTAAAGTACCACAGGTTTAAAAGATAAACCAAAAATTATAATTTTTTTCACTTAGTCTTACTTTTGGATAACATGATTTTTAAAGCAACTTAAATACATGCCTTTATAATATAACCTGTTATAATCTACCAAAACTCCAGACAAGTTTTAGATGCAATTCAGGAGTACTTAAAGCAAACAGAATGCATCAAAGCACAAATTCGAGCCACATAAGACAAATTTAATTATAAATGACAGATATGACTTTTTAAGAAAGCTGGCCAAGCTGCAAATTGTGTTAATTTTTGAGTTGTGTAGGTTTTGTTATGGTGTATTTGATTTAATTATTTAACCTAAGTACTGACTGACAAATCCATAAGCCAGCAAAAGCTTAAAAAGAGGGAAGCTGCAGATTGGTAACTCCTTTGAAAATTTAATACACATTAAAAATGTAGCTGCCTATTTCTTCCCCAAATAATCTGAAGCTTTTAGAAGCTGCTGTGCTGAAACACAGCCCACAGTGGATTTAGTAAACATGCATTTACAATACAAGTTTAACACAGACTGTCAAGTGCTATTCTGCTCGTGACTTTAGGGCGAGGTGTTTTTGTAACAAATTCGTACACGAAAAAAGTCACAGAGGTGGTTCTAAGAATAGGAGAGTTGGCTGCACATGTTTAGTATTTCAGCACCACGGACAGCGCCTTGCTGCGGTTTGCACTGGCTCACAGTGAAGTCTGAAAATATAGTTGTTAATGGGCTCATTCATGAAAATTCATATTTTGGGAGATGCATTTGGGTCAAGAAAATACACAATAAACAAAAATAAACAGGGCACCAACAATCATTCTCAACCATATTTATACCTGATATTTGAATCTACTATACTCTTACTGAAAAATAGGCAGCTTTTTTCTTTAAGTGTCATTATTATATATATATATATATATATATATATATATATATATATATATATATATATATATATATATATATATATATATATATATATATGTTATGCATATCTTTATCAGGAGAGATGCAGGAAGGATAATGACCTTCAGGGCAGCATGCTAGTTCTGTCTTAAAATTGCAAAGTTTAAACTCCTTCAAGTGTAATCAAGATAATAAATCTATTATTATAAATATAATTATTTATGTTATGTTTACAAGTCCATCAATTAACTACAACTTTACTTCCCACTTTTAAAAAGAATAAATACACACTAACAAACAACATTTACTTCCAAAAAGTAAAAACAAAAATGATACACAGAAAATGTTACCCATCACTCAGATTTTTATAATAATTATAGTAGCCTTTTAAAACACTGTACATCTACATCCATATTTTTCCCCCAATGTATACAAATAACATGCTAAAATAGCCAAAACATCAGAAAAATGTTTAATATTGTTGCTTTTGAGGCTCAAAACAGATGAAGGTTTAGGGGAGCTGATACACAGTAACTTGAATTAATTTCAGTCAAATTGACGCAAACAGTACACTTATTCACAGCCTAAAAAATGGAGGGCTTAGGGGGTCACAGAACACAAAATGCTTTGGGGATAAAGGTTTTATGTCACGATATTTTTTCTGGCTTGATATTAACATGATCAATAATCAGCAACAAAACATTCAATATCCATGTGAATGTTAATAGTAAGCCAAACTTAGTTGGACTGATATTGGGGATTCAGATTTGAAACTTTAGCTATGACGCCTAAAAATAATAATAATAATAATAATAATAATAATAATAATAATAATAATAATAATAATAATAACGTAAAATTGAAGGTGTTTTTCTGTGGACTTATCATAAATTGTATCACACTTTATATTGTTACTGATGCATTTAGACTAAAAAAATAAAAAAAAAAAAATAATGAAAAAAAACTGGAAAAACAAAAACTATCTGCAAATATCTGTAAATAAATAAAGAATATCCACCAACTGATGCAGCATGGATCAGCGCCTGAATGGCATTCTCACCAGAAGAGGGCATTTTGCTTCTGTCTGACAAAGTTGCTTTGACACGCAGACGTGATTAACTCCAGCGTCGTCGTGCTGTGCCATCAAACCCGTTACTGTAACAACGACAATGAGAGGAATACCGTGGGAGCATTGTTGCGACACCTGACTGACTGTCGGAGACACACACTCATTGACAGACTTGGGGAATGACCCGCTGTCACTTCGCTCTGTGCGCCATGCGCCGCTCGGACTAAAACGCGTCCTTTGGAACAGAGACGCAGAGCCTTCACAGGAATCCGAGCATCTGCTCTGCTAGGAATCAATCCATCATCCTTTTCTGTGCATTTTTCCTCTTCCACGACATAGGTGAAGTTTGTCCAGAGCGTGTTGTTGGTTGCTGAACCTGTTAGACTGACATGACTTACTTGGATGTGGCTTCGTTGTGGTCTGTGCCTACTGCGGTACTCTCTGCTGCTACTTGAAGAAGGAGAAAGCGACCCTTCTGCTGTACAGATATGGATAGAATGATTTAAACCAGGATTCTACACCGTTTTTTCCCCACATCCAGTGTTTGGTGCTGAATGAGACAAGTGTCGTTTTTTCCGTGCAGCTACACTTGTAAACCGGATAGCACATCCAGGTCGTGGATCAAGGTGCGCGGGCTGCGGGGTTCGGACTGTGTCGGTGTGTGAAAAGCGCGTCATGCGGACAAGAAGCCGTTCAGACCTGTAGGCTGGAGCAAACACATACGCGGATATGGGTAAGTTTGTTTCCATTTACGTTCATGAACACATCATATAAACACATTTTAAACTCACATTTCCCTCAAAACACAGACAGTTTTCTTTTTAAATCACCGATCTGGGTTTCGTCAAATTTCGACGTTTACATGCAGTAAAACAACCGTGTGTTTTTTTATTTGTCTTTTTTTTTTTTAAATTAGGGATTTATATGGAATGGAGCTGGGAAGCTTTGTGCTATTGCCTGCAAAGCGCAGAGCTGCAATTCTTCTCCTTCATTTTCTTGGCGCTGTGGCTCGTCAGAGATGGAGACTTTATTTAACATCTTAATATTAATATTTGAAGCCAAAACCAAAAGCCAAAATGCTCTAATCGGGGACAATGTGATATATTTTCAACAGTATTAAAAGTAGCTCTATCATTGAGATGCAGTAGAATGCTCATAGAAAATGTTGGAAAAGAGTCAAGTTGACAAAAAAAAACATTGTCTTAATGTCTTGAATGTAGACATGACGCCCGCTCGCCTCTATTATACTGATGCTGATGCTTTCCTGAAAACTGAACAGCAGGAACGGCCCTTGAGGGGTCTTTGCTCGATTCTCATTCAAGAAGCCCATTGAATTAGGTGTGTGTGTGTGTGTGTGTGTGTGTGTGTGTGTGTGTGTGTGTGTGTGTGTGTGTGCAATGCTGTCCACACTCATCCCCCTCTCTACTTTAATTAGCATTTACCTTTACACCATACACCCCAACACACTGTACCCTTCATGGTACTTTTAGACTCGTAGCTCTTCTTCTATCTATTTCTCCATGTTCCCCATATTGGCCCTTTTCTCAGTCCTGGTATGAATGTTCTGGTGGGCTTATACATGTCTCAGCCATTCTCAACTACAGATAGCTATAAGTTCAGCAGTGCTGCTGTTCCATTAATTGTAAGACCACATGACATATCGACCCACAGTGGGTTACTGCACCACATCAATAAAAGCTACATTTGCACACAAATCCATACAGTGCACACCGCTAGACAACTACTATATATTGATATTAATCCAAAATAAGAGACTGGCTTGTTTTCTGTGATTCCAACGGAGATGTGACAGAAAACCCTGCATACTTAACTCTCACCTTGAAAAGTAAAAACCAAGTTGAAGCCTTCATGCACAACATAACATCAAGCTTTTCCCAACAATCACATGCTGATTACATGGAGCTGTGGTCTCAGTAGTGTAGCAAATAGTGCTGCTCTTCATTAGCAGCATGTCATGCACTTAAGTTTCAGGGAACAGCTCATTAGAGATCTGCCTTTTCAGTGGTAGAACAGTGGAGCAGGAGTACACAACAAAAAAGATAATCTCAACCGGAGATGCTTTTGGACACATTTAGAGAGAGAGAGAGAGAGAGAGAGAGAGAGAGAGATAACTTTTTATGCAAGCTCTCTCTTAGAACATTTGAGCTGTGAGTAGAGAACATTTGAGGCAAAAATACCTTTTTTTTGGTTCTCTAGCATTCAGCCTCATGGTGATCTTGCTATATCAGTTAAAGCAATAGAGAAGGCAGAGCTCTCTAGAGCTATCAAATGTGCTTTTTCATTGTACATGGGTCAGTTTTGTCAGTGAAAGAAAAACGGGTGTCACTAGCTCAGAAATATGTTACCTTTGGTTAATCTTCTAATAGGCAAATCAAAACACAGGTAAAATGATGCAATACTACGTTTGTTCCATATATAAATGATTGGGAAAATATAGTAAGGAAATTCATGCATATTTTGTATTTCAGGCTGATTAGAATGATTAGAGTCAAATATTTGCAGATGCCAAAAAGCAGCTTTACAAAACAAAAAGAATGTATCAAACTTTGATGCCCCCAATCACTCCAAACTAATTACAAATCTAACCCTAATTTGAACACTAAAACTATAGGGAGTAAGCACATTATGGCTTTATCTCCTTAAGAGGGTTTAAATGGCTAGAAAAATAGCCTCACCTACACGTTTTTTGTTTAGATGAGACAGACTGACATGTTCGTCCATTGAACAGAGAGAAAGCTGCTCGTAGGGAATCAAAACAAAATTGGGAGAAAATTTAAATAGAATTTTGGGGGCCCTAAAAATAGTCCAAACTGTTGAGGAGCTTGCACAACATACAGTATAGCTGAGTATATTAATATTTGCTGAGTAGAGTATTCATTACAAAAAAAAAACTATAATGTAATTTTAGTCTGGGTGTTGTTTGTGGCATGTGTTCTATTATTTCCAACTTTAACAAACCATTTTTTCTTGAGCGATTACAAGACACATTCTATAAATATCAAAGTGCTGTTTTGACGAGGGTATAAAAAGGCTGCCACCCACCTTATATTGCATTTAAAACAGCTTTTCCATAAAACAAGTAGGTGGTGATATGAAACAAGAGAGCAGCTGTTTCCTGGTTGCCTTTTTTCGACTTGCATATTTACACAGTTTTCTACATCCACTGCACCCAGAAAATGGTGCTCAATAAGTTCCCATATGGGCTTTGTTTCCTTCAGAAGTGAGTTCAAACATAGCCTTAGACAATCTGAAATGCAAACCATTTACAAAGAGCTGAACATTTATTTTCCATCCACCTTAACGGTTGTTATCAAGGGAAATAACGG
Organism: Gouania willdenowi; assembly: GCF_900634775.1. NCBI lineage: Eukaryota > Metazoa > Chordata > Actinopteri > Blenniiformes > Gobiesocidae > Gouania > Gouania willdenowi. Next base: position 13,726,782 of record NC_041055.1, read on the forward strand.
ACCACGCTGGGGGGTATCCAAACAGCCTCCATTGCTTCCTCTCTCATTGTGTTTTGTCCTAATGCATTCACGTCTCTATCTGTGCCTGTGTTCATGTTTAAGATTCAACAGTGCTCCCTATGGTGCATTTCTACCCAATCATTGTTACAGATACAAGACAGGCATTTTGGTTCAGATTTTGCCCTGTGGTAGTTGGAATGACTCAAACTTGGCAAGCCGTCAACGTCACCTTAAAGATAATTGGAGACAAATAGCTCAGGCTGATTTGGGAATGTCCTTTCCTTTGTGTTAGGCTGCTTCCAGCCACTCTGTTTGACGCACTCTGTGCAGTAGCAGTTTTGTCAATGACAGGAGGCAAATATCAATGAGCCACTTGTGTGCACTTAAAGTGCACCAGTTAGCGAGTCCATTTTCAAAGTTATGAAGCTACATTTGGTTTTATTTTAGGTCAGCAGTAAAGTGCACTTGCTCTCCCTATGTGTTGAGAGGTAGAAAAAAGCCATCTTTAAAGTGCAAGTAAACCCCCAGTTTTTTGCTGACCTACCACTAGGGGGGAAATTAACAAAATGCCTTGATTATGGGCGTTGCTCTTGGAGCATTTAAGACATTTTCAGTCACAGCAGCCCCCACACTACGAACGTACATGCACGCACAATCTCGATGTGACGCTCACCCACGCACACAACCTTACAGACACTATAAAATGCAAGTGCAAACTCTTTACAGAAGCACACAGTCACGGACATCACTGCAGCTGAACACAGTGCACATGGAGCTGTCAATCAATGCTCATTTACAGCTGAGAGATGAGGAAACACAAGTCCCTCCAACCAGCTTTTATCAGAGGGGCGGGGCCAACAGTGACTGTTATTGATAACATCAATCACAAATACGTATACCTCAGTTAAGTTGCACTAAAGTCAAAGTTGGTTTAAAAGCCACAGGCAGATTGTATGTTATTTATTTATTTTAAGTTGTTGCCACATGACATGTTAAAACCAATGTTTTTCAGTGTAAAATATGCCAATAAAATATATTTCATACATAATGTTCTCATGAAGGTGTACACATTTACAGATTAGTTGTTTTGTTAAGTAATAAATTTAAAAAAAAATCGCAATAATTGCCTTATACTTCAATATCGGGATATATCGTATCGTATTGCATCGTGACCTGTGTATCGGGATGCTAATCGTATTGCCAGATGCCAGGCAATACACACCCCTAATTACTTATTTTGTAGTGTGGAATGTTAGAAAAAGCTTAATCAAGTGATGTTACTCAAACAGAGAACAATAATCAGCAACCGTAGGTTACTTTGTTGCAGTGTGAACCACCTATGGATAGAAGTGCTGGAGCGGAAAATTTTATAGGAGAGCTTATATTGGTGATTTTAGATGGAGTTCGATAAAATCCGATATTTGTTTTCTGGCTGATATCAGACCGATATCAATATCGGATCAGGACACCTCTATTTATAACTCACAATGGATCATTCTATATGCGCACGCACGGATGTGAATACCGTCTGGTTGAAACTTGTTCGGGCTTAAAGAGACATTGGCTTCATTCTGGTCGGACTGGTTCAGGCCATGTTCTCTCGAGCCTGGTCTTCTTTTTGACCTTTCACCATTTTAATAATTAACGTTTAGTTTTAAAGTAAAGCTGGGACAAAACTAAAAGACAAACAAAACTAAAAAGAAAAAAAAAAACAACTTAAGCTTTACGTCCTAAATTTGGCCCTAAAAATATTATACATTTGAAATGTTTCTGTGCCGATGGCGCTCTCTTGCGTGCCACGCAATCCCCCTATGCTGTGAAAAATTCCTGGTGAGAACCTTGAAATTAGCTTAAATAAAGTAATGAAAAAAATTGCATCATCTGGAGTCTACAAGGAACCCAAGAGACAAAAGGAACATTGGACATGAAGACTACATTATGAAAGCTTTCTGAAAGCTGCAGGGTTCAAGGACATGCAAAACTAGCATCTTCTCAGCATAATGCCATCTGAGTGTGAGTGTCCTTCAAATGGTCATTTCAGAAAAAAACCCCTAGTGTTTTGCCTGGTAAGACCTAATATAGATGCAAACCTTTGGAGTGACACCTCAGAGGACGACTCATGCTCTTTTGTGAATAAGATTAGAGGAACATTGGGGAAGTAGATGGTTTACAATGGCATTAGCACATGGAGCACTCATTAAACTACATGGAAGGTCAGGAAGGGGAGTGAGATTTTCTTGTACGTTGTCTCAATCTGTGAGAGATGCCAGATTTACTCTTAACAATGCAGGCCTATTATGCACAGGGGGAAAAGCAAAAGCAATAGGGGGTTGTATCCACAGCCTCTTGGGATAAAATTCAGACAGTAAATTTAGAAAACAACCATTCATGTTTAGCAGCCCACACAATACGTTCCCTTGTCAAAAGAGCTGTCTCTTGAAATTGCTTTGAGTGCACTTGGAACATTACACATGGGGATTCTTCTGCATCAGTATTCTTTGATATCCCTCACGTTCTCTTTTATAGGTAAGACTTTAGGCATGATGTCGAATTAGCAAAGTTGTATTACAAAGCTTCACAAATGTTGCATCTTTGCTGTCTTACTTCAGCTTTCTATGCTTACATTTTACAATTTAGCTTGAAGAAGTAAGACTGATGTATCTGCTGTGATAATCAATACCCAGCACAAATGATCTACACAATTTCACAGTTCTCTCTATCTGTAAGGGATGATAAAAGATTTATCTGACAACTAACAGTGAATGTGTCACTCTCTGTCATTTTCTCAGACAGAGACAAATACACACACAATGCCCATATGGGATCAACAGATGCTTGGCAATGAGTAAAATGGCTACGTTAGATACCATATGCTGTATAGTGTCTCCCAGCTACTCAGTGTTATACACATTTCGGACATGTCCTTTGTAGACTATGAAGATATCAGAAAGTGGTGAAGTCAATGAACATAAAACAGTAAAGATTCCATGATTTTGAGCTAAAGTTCATCATCAGCAAATCACATCTACACATGACACATTCATTTAAATAAACTGGTGGAAATGGTGCTTGTGACACTGCCAACTCCAAGTATATATGTATGCTAAACCTGGACCAGTTCCTTTTGTGCCATATTAATCTTATCTCACTATGCTGATGGCCATAGGGATCATAGTTGATGATACTGCCTTGAGAAACTCACATAAGTAGTGAATCCCCATTCTACCTCCTCAAGGGGAAATCAATGTATCTTAATGACAGATCATTAGTGGCTCTGTAAGGGGGAACGATTTTAATGGAAACAACTCTGTTTCACCTCCGAACAAGGAGTATCACAGGAAGAAGCAACTGACCACTTTCTCTTTTTAAAAGTCTGTCTGAAGCACAACATCTATTCTCTTAAATTAGGTCACCATGGACCCACTTGGCCTTTAAGTAACAGTTCTGACAGGAAATAGGAGTTCTGGTGGTGGTGGGTTGGTACACATATTTGGGCCTCTCCGGTGGGGGCCTGGCCCCTCTGTTGGTGGCTGGGCCACTGCATAGAGTAAAAGCACATCAAGATGGTGCGGTCGGGCGTGGCGGTGGGTCTCGGGGGGGCTTTGCCGGGGTCTCTCCTTGCGGGGTCTTTCCGGGCTGTGTCGGCCGGGTGGGGCGCGGGGGTGCCTCTCCCCCTTGGGTGTGGCTTGGTGCTTGCTTTGTCTCCTGGTGGCCTTGGGGGCGGGCCCCGCGGTGTGCGGGCCCGGGGCGGCCTGCCTCGCCGGTTTGGGGGGTGGGTGTGCTGGGGGGGTGCTGGTGTCCTCACCGGGGTTGGGGCAGGGTTGTTTGGCGCCTCGGGATGATGCTGTTTACTGGGGGGGCGGCGTTAGCTGTTCCGATGGTTGAGGTTGCTTTCGGCCGCCTGGTGGGTATGTCCTGCCATCTGCGGACTGGTGGGTGGGTCCGGGGCATCTTTGGCTGGGGGCTGCTGTCCCGCGCTGGATGTGTGCCGTTGGGGTGCCTCCGTCCCCGCGGTGGGGGTCGCCGGTTGCTCGCGGGCCGGCGGGGGGCGCTGCCCTGTGGCTTGCGCTGTCCGGGGGGCGGCGGGCCCTGGGCTGCTGGCCTTGTGCCGTCTGGGGCTGTGCGGTCCTGCTGGGCTGTGGCCGGGACCTGGGCTGGGGTGGGGGGCGCGTCCCGGGGGGCTTGGCCCGGGGGCTTGCCCTTGGGGGGTCCTGGTCCCTGGGGGTGCTCCTGGGGCCCGGGGTGCTTGGCCGGCTGGCCGGGCCGGTCCTGGCGGGGGTCTTCTGGGGCGGGTGGCGCGTGCCGCGCCCTTGCATACCTTCTGGTGCGGCCCCTGCTTGGGCAGTCCCCCGTGAGGCAGAGTGTCGGGGTTAAATTAGGGGGCCACATCCCGGCGGGGCGGTCTGGCTTGGCCTCTGGAGGGGGCCCTGGCTTTAAAGAACTGAAGCTCGTGGCGCGGGCGGCATCGGCACCTGGGGCGCCCGGGGGGGCTAGGTTGGGGTGCCTGGGGACCGGCGGGGGGACTCCCAGCGGCCCCCTGGTACCTTATGCGGCTTGGGGTGTGGTCGTTCGCCCTGGGCGGGCTGCTCCTGGTGCTGCATCCGTTCCGGGTCCTCCTGGCCTGGGGTCGGGTCCTTGCTGGCTCTGGGCTCACCGGCGGGGGCCCGCCGGCTGCCCGTTCGGCGTGGCTCTGGTCGTCTGCTGGGCGTGGGCTTTGGCTCCTCCGCTGGGGTCTCGGGCGGGGGGCTCTCTGGGCCCTCCCCTCGGGGGGCTGGGCGCGGGGGTGTGGGTGGTGGTGGGGGGGTGGGGGGCTTGGGGGCCTGGGGGTTGGGGGTTGGAGTCGGTGGCGTGGTGCGCTGGGTCCTTGGCTCCTTGGGGGCTTTTCGGGTGTGTATGGGGGGGGCAATGGCAGCCTCTCGGCTTGGGACCTTGGGGGCGTTCGGGGGGCTGCTTGGCCGTGGGGTGGTCGCCGGGGGCCCCTAGATCTCTCGCTCTTTCTGCTGGCCCGACTGCTTCTTCGGGCCCGGGTGCGGCTTATGGGTTTTGCAGTAGCGGCTCTTGGAATCACATTTGTCATGGACGCACTGGCCTCGGGCTGTGGGATAACACTCATACTGGGCTCAACCATAGACACGTTGTTCCCAAATACCTGTTTTATGTAACTTCCACTCACTTCCTCCTCTGCTCACAGCCACCATCATTATTCCTAAGCCGCACACTGGTCACCAGACTGGCTTGATAACACAACAATAAGCACAATATACACAACCACAATTTCACATCACATCACTTGAAACTTATTGATTATTCCCCACCCATTCGTTTTCCTATCTTGTATCCCTCCTCCCTGTTAACTCCCCCCCCCCCACCCCCCTCACCCTGGTGTAACACTGCCCTCTCTTTTTTACATCCTCCCTTTAATAAAGTATTTACCCTTCCCTAGGGAGGGCTGGTGATGGTCACAATTATGCAATGAAATAAATTCATTTATTTAATTGCAATAATAAAATATGCATTGCTGTCAAAAGATTGCACTTCTTGTAGTGTTAACCTTCAACAGCATGTGCAAACAAGGTAAAAAAAAAAAAAAAAAAAAAAAAAAAAAAAAAAAAGAAATAGGAGTTCTGTAATTCCATAGGTTGTTTTCAACTGTTTAGGATTTCGGTAAAGCAAGAACTATAATTCATATAAACTTGTTTCTGCCTTTCTCTTCCTACACATACAGTATTTTGTCTAAAGCTGTACTACAGATATGTTAGATATTTGGTAACTAAGTATTGTAAATGTTAATTTGTACCTTCCATCCTTCATTTCTGTCTAATCCTGGATTAGGGATGGTACCTTTCGCATTTCAACCAATGCAGTACCAATATTTGGTACCTAGGAATCGGTGTCAGTACTCAACGGTATCAATTTTAGGTGGTAATAAATAGTAATGCACCAATAATTTGTACACTTAGAATTTTGGGGCATAAATGGCCAAAAGGGCATTTTTGGCCTTTAGCCAAAACATCTGGATCACCATAACAACCTGGCCAAAAAAGGGTGTTGAGCAAAAACTTCGGCCACCACGGGCTTGTCTGGACACGGGCATATTTTAATATATCAAAGAACTAAAGTATCTTCTAAACAAAGGTTGAGATAAAATCAAAAGTATACTGAAATGTGATTGCCAACATGGACTCCTATGTCGTAGTGTGACACATGCCTCCAAAAAATTCTTACTGCTCATCAGAAGCATAAATTAGGCTTTGGATTCTGTCAGCCTATGTTTCACAGAGATATATTCAAATCTTCTTCACTTCATTGCTACTGTACTTTATTCACGTTATAAAGATCATTACTTGAATGTGGAGGGATGCGGAAAAACCACTTTGAGACGGGGACGCGCACAGTGCAGAAGGAGATCAGAGAGTGCTGACATGAGAGACTGTTCAGTTCTGCAGCTCATGATATCAATGAGAAGGGGAACATACTTCACTGTGATAAAGCAGATAAGCTATTCTTCATTAAGAACTTAAATGCACTTTGTATTTTCATGAGAAAACATTACATTTTACAATCTTTCAGCAACCCAGTCAGTTATAGCGCTGTACATAATTAATTAATCTGAAAATAATCAGGAGTAAAGTTAAACATTTTATTTTGTGTTTTGTTTTATATTGTGCATTGTTAAAATGTTAGTATTAAATAAATATCAATTTATTCTTTGAAGCATGATTATTAATTAATGCAATTGCAATGCCTTGATTTTAGTGAGGTTAGTTCACATCCATAGCCATATATGCAATAACTGGCATAATCATTTATTTCAGTGTTTTTGTTTTTGGCCGTGGTCTGTTCTTAATCAATCCCTAAAAAGGAGTAGGGTAGTCTCTTGGTAGATATATGGTACTGAAGGTTTTTGCCCAACGGTTTACAGTGGTGATGGTGCCTTTTACCTTTACCACATCCAGCTCTCCTGTCATCTACTCTAGGGTTTTAAATTTTTAGTTTTTTTCCCCAGTATATTGTTTTAACTGCAGTATTGATATTGCACTACATATATCATATTACTAATTAAAACAAAGCATCATGTTGTATACTTCCTCAGAATTTTACATAATCATTGTATCTGTCATTTATTGTCCAAAGCCTTTCGTCATTAAATAGGTGCTTACCATCACATGAATCATGTATTTTGGTCCTGACAAAATGAAAATTAAAGAACATATTTAATTTAAAAAAAAACAAAAACAAGACACATTTTAATAGTTTTAACTGACATACAACAGAAAACTGAAAAAGGATTTTTACAAAGTTAAATTAATTATGATGTGGTAGTGAGGCGAGAGATGGGAATGTTCCTTATATACTCAATAATCAAAATTCTAAGTTTCAGTTTCTGGCTTTATTGTGTTGAAGCACATTGAGAACAATGCGCAGTGAGTTTTGCTGTTAATGACAACTGGCATAATGTGAGTGAATAAATCCATTACAGCGACAGTTTGATGGAGAGATATGAAGGTGAAACTTAAGTATTTTGAGTTGGAATCTTGTTAGTTCCTGAGATTTGATGGTATAGTCAGACTGACTCTCAAATAGACCGACAAAGTTACCTTTCTTGGAGGAATGACTTCAACTCTGTGAAGTGTGAAAAGGAATATGACTACAGATTTCAGTGATACTGGTTGAAGCAGTTATTTAACTGCTGCAACTGATCTGTAAAGTTGGATTACTGACACCTTCCTTGGGAGGTGAAGAGGAAATCCAATTATTTTAGATTGCAAAAGAAAATTCTGACGTGAGGACTTCAGGTCCTGGCAGTTAAGTTATGATTCTGGTACAAGGAGTGTTCTAAGTTTTTTCAAAGTTACACATTATTTTCTCAACCTTTTGACCTTTCTTGTTTGGTGATTCTGCCTTACCAGAAGAGGCACTGTAACTTAAATTTTCCCATATAAAAACCTTTCAGCTGACCTGTCTCAAGTTCAACGTTATAATAAGCTGATGATTTACTTTCCCTGTCTAACTTTGTGCCCACTATTTTTGTTTTTCCTCCATCTTTTTAATTGTAGGCTCTGCTCTGCGCCATCGCTGGCTTGTGGTCCAACTACTGATGCAGGTGTGGATAGCGGCAAATCCATCTCTCAGTGATCGACCGTGTCCCAAGAATTGTCGATGTGATGGTAAAATAGTTTATTGTGAGTCAAGCGCCTTTCGTGATGTCCCAAAGAATCTTTCAGGAGGATGTGAGGGCCTTTCCTTACGATACAACAGCCTCGCCAGTCTACGTGCAGGCCAGTTTGTTGGCCTTAACCACCTTATTTGGCTATACTTGGATCACAATTACATTGCCTCTGTGGATGGAATGGCCTTCCAGGGAATTCGCAGACTCAAAGAGCTTATTTTAAGTTCCAACAAGATCACATCGCTACACAACACCACTTTCCACCCCGTTCCCAACCTACGAAACCTGGACTTGTCATATAATAAATTACAAGCCTTGCAATCTGGGCAATTCCAGGGACTACGAAAGCTTCTCAGCCTTCACATACGTTCAAATTCTTTGAAAACCATACCCATGCGTCTTTTTCAAGACTGCAGAAATCTTGAGTTTTTGGATTTGGGTTATAATCGTCTGCGCAGCATTACACGGAACGCATTCTCAGGACTCGTCAAACTCACAGAGCTGCATCTGGAGCATAATCAGTTCTCAAAGATAAATTTTTCTCACTTTCCTCGACTCTATAATTTGCGGGCTCTCTACCTCCAATGGAATCGGATTCGTTCAATGAGCCAAGGCCTGACGTGGACCTGGGCCTCCATTCAGAAACTGGATTTGTCAGGGAATGATCTGAGTGAACTAGATGCTGTCATATACCAATGCTTACCCAACTTACAGACTCTCAATCTGGACTCTAACAAGTTGACAAATGTTTCCCAGGAGGTGGTTGATGCTTGGATCTCGTTGACCATGATTAGTTTAGCTGGTAATATATGGGACTGTGGGCCCACCATCTGTCCCTTGGTAGGCTGGTTAAGAAACTTCAGAGGGGCAAAGGAGACTACAATGATTTGTGCCTCTCCAAAGAAAGCCCAGGGTGAGAAAGTGATGGATGCTGTTGAAGCTTTTGCTGTTTGCCAATTAAACTCTATCACACCAGTGAACATTTCTCCAAACCCATCGAATATTCCTGTGCTGAATGAGAAAAGCCCAGCTATTTTGGCATCACCTACTGTTTCGGGAAAGAGAGGAGAAGGATCCCTAAGGGGTCCCACAGCTTCAGCCGACAGCCCACCAGTGGCACCTCCTGCGGACACAGATGTGGAACCAGTTTCCTTTCACAAGATTGTTGCTGGAAGTGTTGCCCTCTTTTTATCCGTTGCCACAATCCTTTTGGTAATCTATGTTTCTTGGAAGCGTTACCCAAGCAGTGTCAAGCAGCTGCAGGAGCATTCAGCGGCAGCTCGCAAGCGTCGCAAGAAAGCAAGAGAGACTGAGCAAACACTTAGCTCTCCCCTGCAGGAGTACTATGTGGACTACAAGCCCACCAATTCTGAGGCCATGGATGTGCTTGTGAATGGGACCGGACCATGCACCTACACCATCTCAGGCTCCCGAGAATGTGAGGTATGAACCACTCCACTGTCAGCTCTAAACAAATCTCTGTCCAGCAGAGGTAATTTTACTGTCTTAATAGTCATTAAGTATATCTCTTGATTTTGTAAACACTATACGGCAGTTTTAAAGGATTGCATATGATCTAAGTTAAGAATTGCAAGGGCGACTTTTGTGTCACTTTTCAATGGAAAAGAAGGTTTAACTTTTGTGATTGGGGTGTTTGTGTAAATCCCAATCTCTGCTGGGATGCAAATGTTGGTTTTGCCACAAAATCAGACAGATGTTGTAATTAATTAGACTTCATTACACAACCTGTTCTTCATAATCTTTGGATTAGGCAATGCTTCTGTGTGATACCGTATTTGATTTTGTTTGCATGATGTTTTTTTTATTTGCAAGAGTGTCGCGCACTCTCTGCTTAGTGAGCTTTCTCCCTTGCTATTCAGTTATTGATGAGCAGCATTGTGTGAAGAGAATAGTTGACTGGTGACAAAATTCTCTTTTGTACTCATCATGTGAATATCAATGCCGATCAGAGCTACCTTTAGCAGATGAGTTAACACTTGTCTTGCCTATCAATGACTCACGTTAACTACAGGAAAATACCACATTTCTTATTCCCATTACACTATTTCCTTCATGGCTCATTCTACTGCTTTTTCATTTTGACACACAAACACACACCTACCCCCGCACACGCACACACACACACACACACACACACACACACACACACACACACGCACACACACACACACACACACACACACACACACACACACACACACACACAAAGGAAAAAGAAGCAATTGAAAGCTGTTTGAAAGGGATGTCAATCTTTTTTTGTTCACAGGAAAGTGAATTTCACCAAAACTGATGATCACAATATGGAAATACCACTTTTCTCACTCTGCTTTCAGATGTTACACACCTTGTGTGTGTCTGATATTGTGCACCGAGGATACATCTGCTGTTGATGTTCTTCAGGATCATACAGGGTTATGTATTTTCACTGGGTCTTAAAAAAAAAAAAAAAGTTTATGTCAAAGTCTAAATTATGCATGTGGTGAAATTCAGCCCCTTTTCAATGACTTAAGTTCAGCATCCTGTAATTAAAATAGGAAATGCCTTCTCCCAGTGGAGAGATGTGCTATTGATTAACAACATAAAGATTTTTTGCTAAATGATTTATGTTTTTCCAAAAAGCCTTTAATTGAATAATGTTGTTTGATTTATGTAAAGACAGACATCCTAAGCCCCTGAGCTACTGTCCAGGGATTAACCAAATAATTAATAACAGCTGACAAAGAAAATGTAACTAAACAAAGATTAGATCATGGAATTCATGTTTTCAAAGTCTTTGTTTAAATCAAGACCTTTTAGAAGCAAATTTCTATTTTAGCCTAAAAAAATTGAAATAGCGTTTAAACCTTGTAGCATTCCAGTGTGACAGTGTTATATAGCAAATACGTTATGCTCCACATAAATACGACAATCTTTCATTCCTGGTTTTATGTCTAACCATTAAACATTCTGAAGGATAGTTAAAAGGGGCCCTTTTTTAACCCAGGGCCACATTTATTTGAAACTGGCCCCTGAGTTAATGAACTCAGTTTATGCAGTGTTGAATCACATAATTGTAGCTCTGCTTTTATATCAAAGTGACACTCACTCTAAGTACTTTTTTATTTTTTCTAATGACATATACCATGGGTCTGCAACCTTTACTCTCAAAAGAGCCATTTTGCCTCATCTCACCTGAATTAAAGTCCTTCCGGAGCCGGAAAAAAAATACCTTTTCAATGAAGACAACATAGTGGATAAAGATCTATACAGTTAAAATTATATTGGATAATGTTATGTGAAAATATCTATTTTTTAGACAATGTATTTGAAGGGCTACAAAATATAACAAATTTCTTGCCACATATCAAGCATGCATATTAAGCTGTTGGCAGTTAAATTAATCTGTCCCCACACAATTAAAATGTATATTTACATCCAGAATAGTCTTTTAGTTGATTTAGTTATTTTACCTGGGATTTAAAACTTAAGGTGCAGAGAAAGTTAATGGTCTGTAGATGTTTCAGGAGGTGAAGTAGGAAGGTGGCAGTTATTGCACAATGTGATATATTTTTAGGTTGACAAATCATTATATCGTGATTTTATTTGGTGTCAAAATCATTAATCAATTATACTCTCTGTTGACCAAATTCTTCTGACACTCCTGGAATCTTTGGTTTATCTGCTATTTCTATTTGCCCTTTGCCGCATTTAACACATTTAGTGCTTATTCGCCAAAACAATGGCACATGATGATTTTTCTTTGTGCTGTCTTAATTGACCTGGATATTCTTCCCTCTTTTTTGTCAACTTTTTCTCTCCTGCCACTTGTAGTTAATTATTTTTGTACAGATTAGTTGAGTTTTCTGATAGCACTAATCTGTTGTTATTGCATTCAATTGTTTTTCATGTAAGCAGTCATTTATCTCAAGCTTTAGTTTTATTTTCTGACAAATCTTTTTACGAGCTATTCACTTATAAGGCTTCTTTTTGGCATTCCTTTCTCTCTCAAGCTGAAACATTTGGGAGGGGAGACAAGGATTATCAGTCCGCTTTTCACAAAATCCCGAGTTCATCTCAGACTGCGCTCCCATTTTGTTTTTGCAATTGGGTGCCTTTGCATAGACATAAATCATTTGGCAGAATGCGGCAGCACCTGCTACTCTCAGTCGACCTTCCTCCCCTCAGGCCTATAGAGCTGCAGCTTGTTCAACCCATCCATGTGGGAATTTCTTATTTCTCTTGTGTCACTTTTTCAATTTCTTTCATTTCAGAATTGTGCCTTCACGCAACAATCTCCTGAACCTCTCCACATGATTGTCCTTTATTTTCTCCCTGGACTCTTGATGTGAGTGCAGGCTTGCAGCCTCTTTGATAGAATTGTGTAAAAAAGGTGTATTACCTTGTAGATATGTCACCCTCAGTGACAAGCAAGAGCACCTTAGACCTTTTTGTTGCCTTTGAAATTTCACATTCCTGATTAACATTTGTATATACTCATACTGTCCCTTAACATTTTCTAAAATGATTATCGAATAGTATTTTCAGTAATCCAAATGTGCCATTTTCTCCTTGGTAATTAAAAAAGAAAAATACACAAAGCACTGTATACCAACTGGACTCGAGCCATTCTGGTTTTGCAACTTTCGTCCTAAAACTTTCCTTTGCCTAAAATCTACCAAAACACAACTTCCTGTCCAACTGAGTCTAGAATGGCTGCGCTTGTCCACTATGAAATGAGTATACATCCTATGCAAATGCCTCTGAAAGTATAGAAAGACTATGCATTATTTGCCGTGTTTTCTATGAGGCATACGTCAGATCACGTGACTACATATATTAAGAGAGCTTTAAAAACATATCTAGTGAGAAATGTACCCTTAACTTTTATCCATTCTGTTTAGTTTATGATACACAGATTATTTGTTTTGACATGCCTTCCTCCTGCTTTATCTAGTTGCTATGGTGTTGCTATCAAGACTTTTAGACCATACTGGCAGTGATGTTGAATAACTGTTAAGTATTTAAAGCCATACTGATTATGTAAATTGTTTATTTATTTATATATTTTTTATTTTACCTTTTTTTATCCAGGTAAAGTCTCATTGAGGTTAAAAACCTCTTTTTCAAGCGAGACCTGCAGAAGTTACACACATTCAGACAGCAATTAAAATGATAAAAAACTGTTAAAAGCAATTTACTCATAATCATTATTATTTATTTATTCATTTACATTTTAATATATTTCCACACCTCGAGGTTAGAGTATAGTTTAAGACTGTTTGAAACAAATAATAATAATAATAATAATAATAATAATAATAATAATAATAATAAACTTTAACAAATATATCAAACCAACATCCAATTGTATTGTAGCAACATTTGTTTCACAAATTTCTTCATCATTAAAATTGCTTTTGTTTTTGCACTCCAAACAACTCATTTCACGAGTTCCCGGTATTCCCATAATACTGATGCACAGACTATAATACAAGAGACGGGGAATCCGAGGCGACGTCGGGTTTGTGTTTCGTGGGCGTACATTTTAGTCTATAACACTGGATGGAAAACAAAAGCCTCTGCAAACTTTGCAGCCTCTGCTACAACCTTAATGCTAAACATGTAGCAGCTAGCACGGAGAGTCGGGAGAGTGCTCGCTGCGATGTTCTCCGAGCATCTCCGTTCCACACCCGACTACATGACTGACAAATGAAGAAACTCACTGGATAAATGATTATAGTGGAGGGGTCGAGGATGTTGGGCTAGAAACATGGCTACTGATAGCATCATCTACCCAAGTTACCAACTTATGAACTGCTATGTAGAAAGACAATTTCAAACAAAATTAATCAGCTACATCAGTCTGTCTATTTATTTCATGTCAACTGTTTTGCCATGTTCAGTTTCTACTTCTCTGGAATGTTCTGTACTAATTGCTGTTTTTTATTTTTATTTTACTAAAACAAATTTGTTTTTGAAAGTTTACAAAAAAAACGGAAAAGCATGAAAGTAGCCTACTTAAATTTAAGTTTGTGCTTTGTGAACAATGCAATCTTAATTATTATATCGCTATTACAATGTGCAATTATTTTAAACACACTTTTGTTGTATAAGCTAATTTATTGCTTTCATTAATTCAATTATGTACTAAAATCCATTTAAATTGGAAAAACATTGCTTCTCGTGTCAAATATTGCTGTGCGACTAATTTAGATTAGTTCAGTACAAAGTCTTAATTAATTATTTTTTGTAATGAAGTGCCACCACAATTTTTTATGTTATACAAATATTGAATAATTGTAATAATGTTATATTTAAATCAAATTAATAATAATTATAACGCCCCAACATTGTAGATCACAAAGAGCTGAAAAAGTGTGGGCACCTCTGCACTATCCATTCTTCTGATACTGCTGCTGACCTTTTTCAAACCACAATCATGCACCAATTCCTCTAATGACAGTGTGTCACACATTATATTGTCTTTCAATAAATGTAAAGGTTGATTTGTTTTTCATTAAAATCCAACTCTGGACACAAAATTTGCCAACATTAATATTTGAACATTTAGGTGGTCATTTTGATATACAACGTACTGAAAATTAATTTTTTTAGTTACATTAGTTGGTTATTATCTGGTTTAATTAGATATCATTTAGGGCTGGGCGATATGACTTTTTTTAAAAATATTTCGATATTTTCAAGCTATACCAGAATATACGATATATATCTCGATAATTTGCCCTTGCCTTGAGATGATTCTTTGATGCATACAAGATCCAGAATGGCAATAGTCCGTCCATCCATACATTTTCAGGCCATATATTCCTGTTTGTCAGGGTCGCGGGGGTCTGCCGGTGCCAATCTCCGGCTCTCGATGGGCGCTGGGCTGGGATACACCCTGGACAGGGCGCCAGTCCATCGCAGGGCAACACAGACAGACAACCACTAATGGCAATACTCAATATATATTAATGTTTTCTCTGTGATGGAATTGGGGTTTCCCCTAACTATTATAGCATAGCGTACCTGTTATTTCTTTTTTTCAGAGGCAAACCTTTCAAATAAGACAAGTTCACACAGGGTCCCTTATTAACAGAGGTGTAGAGAACGATATCAACGTTAGAAAACAAATTATGTGCATTTGTGTACATTTTAAAAACAACTTCAGCTGACCAAAGTGCTGTACAGTTTTTTTAATTATTACAGTTAACTATGAATTATGTATTTATTATTACTGACATAATTGTGAATTTATCATAGGGCTGGGCGATATGGCCTTTTATAAATACCGCGATATTTTTAGGCCATGTCACGATACACGATATATATCTCGATATTTTGCATTACCCTTGAATTAACACTTTGATGCACAAAATCACACCAGTATGATGATTCTATATGTCTACATTAAAACATTCTTGATCACACTGCATTAATATATGCCAATTTTAAACTTTCATGCAAAAAAGGGGATATCACAACTAAGTCAAAGTTGACATAACTGTATTTATTAAACAGTGAGTGGCTCAAACATAAAATTGTCAACAGAAAGTGCACGTTCTGTGCAAAATTGTCACAGAGACATTTCAAAACAAGACATTAGTGCAGGATGCAACTCACATGGCATTTCAAAACACAAAATTAAAGTGCACTTTTTGTACATAATGTCACTACAATATTTTAAAACAAATAGTGCCCTTTTGTGCATGTTGTCATTAAGATGACATTTCAAAACAACACTAAATTTAAGTGCATAATGTGTGCACATAATGTGTGCATAATGCCACTAAGATATTTAAAAAAAAAAAAAAAAAAAAAGTCCGCGAGTTTAACGGTATGGTCATTTTCAACACCGCACAGGCTGCAAGCTGCGATATATCGAGTATATTCGATATATCGCCCAGCCCTAATTTATCAGCTACTATTATCCAAAGTGGCATACAGAATATATAAACAGTTTCCACTACTAACACACGCACTCGCACACACAGACACACACACGTGCTCTGTAATGATCGCTCTCTGAAAACTGTCCCTTTAAGGCCCATGGTAACGTAAGGTCAGAGTTGAGTCAGTCCGACCTTCTTCCTGATTTGTACTGAGCGTATGGGCAGAGTTTTATGTTACTTTTCTGTTTCTGAACACAGCATTATGCCTGTCATAGACCTTCTTTTTATTATACTATATCTTTAGCGATATGGTGAGCCTCAGCTTTCACTTGTTTTAGATAAGTGCGAATGTACGGCCAATGGAAATAAGTGTATTGCTATTTTAACGTAAAATTAATATATACTCATGTATTTTTAGTTGAGATTAAGTGCTTTATACAATAACCCACAGCTAACTAGTAGGTAGTACATTATTCATAGAATATCCTGTTAACATTCTGCAACATTTTAATCTGATCAAGTATTCATAATGCTATCACTAGAATTGTGTATTTAATCTAATACATTAGAGATGTTTCTCCCTAAGAAAATAGTTAATTTGAAATTTGAATGCAATGTTTTCTTAGGACAAGGCATAGTTTTGAGAAAAGCAATAATAAATACTGCAGTTCTTCAAGCATATTTGGAATTCGAGAATGAACTGTGTTTAGTTGTTTTGCCTGCAAATTTTAAATCTGAACTCCTGAACTACAATCTAGAATTTCATTTAGCAGACACTTTTATCCAAAGCAAGGTACAACATGAGTAGTTAGAGCTAAGGGACCTGCTCAACATCCCACAATGATGGCCCAGGTTAGATTCAAATCGGTGACCCCCTTATTTTTTATTTTTTATCTAACTGACCTGCAATTCCGGTTATTACATTACATTATTAAGGTCATGATGCCACATTAATAACTGCAGAGAAATAAATGGACACAAATTGTAGTACGATAGCTAAGGACTATTGTGAACATTTTTAAATCAAAGTTAAAGGCACTTTTTTCTCTACTGCGTATGATTGAAAGGGAGATTTTTGGTCATGTTGTTAATGTAATGTGTTTGTTGATGATTTTAATTGATTTTACTGATGATTTTAAATGTTCTTATTGATTTTAAGCTGTTGAATGTTTTATCATGTAAAGCACATTTAGTTGCCTTGTGTATGAAATGCGCTATACAAATAAATTTGCCTTGCCTTGCCTAAGCATTTGTAATTTAGTAGAAAGCCTTAACTTTGGTCAACATTTAGCCACATGGGAGACATGCACATGTGAGGGGAGGGGACATTTCTTTGTTTGATCCATGCTTTAATGATACAACAATTACATTACCTGGAAAAGAAGCATATTTTCCTTGCAGTTTATCACACCACAAAGCTACGAAACTGCATCAAGTAATGCTAAAATGCTCTTTTTACGCTGTTGCTTTTAAAATCTTCTCGTCATTTACCATTTGTGGTGCTTGCAATACAGTGTCCCATTTGTCAATTGTGATTAACTATCACCTTCTGTTCTGTTCCCTTTTAAACTAAATTTTCAAAGCTGGGCTTCTTCGGGCATACATTTTATTGCCTTGTTCTTGACTATCTTCAAAAGAGCTACTGCTGCTCTGTGCAGCCACTTCTATTAAACCCTCAGAATGGAGCTTGGTTGTCGAATGACATATTGTAAGTGGCTGCAAGAGAACAAAAAAGGCCTGTTTTCTTCCTATTAAACCAGGGTTCACATTACAGAAAGAAAACAAATGCTGTAAGCGTAATATTACATTACAGCTCTGCCCTTAGGGGATCTGTGATCGGTCATCTACTCATTTTTGACACTGTTTGTGTGCAGCAGCAGCACTTGCAGGCGCAGCAAAGGGTTTGTTGGCCCTAGCATCTAACCTGCAGGGATTCTGCACTTGTAACTGCATGTGACAGCGAAAAAACAATCTATGGAAGTGACTCGAACTGTGTAACTAACACATAGCAGACTGAGCATCATTTGTCCTTCCACAATAAGCCGTTAATTTTTCAATGATAGGTATTCAACATTACCTCCTTTCAAATGTAAAAATATTGTACACAATTGAGCCTCAGACTACTACATCAGAGCTGGTTATTGCTTTTTATGGGCCCCGTGTAAGATGTTTGTATGTTTTGATGAGGAAAACAGGCTTGTGAATACTGATACAATTGCTAGTGGTATCTACTGTTAGTCTCATCTCAGGGAATAACAGGAAGTTGAATTTTACTGTCAATAGTGTTTTCTGCATAACAGCCAAGATGATTATAATTGCCAAAGAAACACTGATTCTAGAACAACATCTTATATTTTTCTCATTTATTTATTATTATTTCCCATACAGGAGCCAATAGGGTAGAAATAAGAATAAGAATACAATCTACTAAAATATATTCAATTTGAAATTGCGGGGGTAAGGTTAGAGCAAGGGTTACCATATACCCTGGTGAACCACTTCTGTATGTTCTGCATGGCTTGGCATGGTTGTGTGCACTTGTTAGAATCACTACTCCTCTGTTATTTGTGAACGGATCGAACTGAAATTTGATAGGTATAATCTATGGATGTGTGCGCATTCAACCGTCGGAGCCCGATTTTTGATTTGGGGCCCTAAAAAAATAATAAAAATAATTTTTTATTTATTTTCAAGTCAAATATTACGACGCTTGGTGGTACCGAATCATTGGCGCTTATCAATATATAAGTGCCCATTACCCTGTATGTGTCACGGAGATGCCAGGAAGCCCCCGGGGGCCCCATTGTTTAAATGACTACTCCCCTGTTAGTTTTCGTTAGATCGGAATGCATACTCTGTGAATGAATATGATGAGACGCTCAGAGCACTTTTTTTTAAATGGGGCCTGGGGGCCCACCCCCCATTTTTGGTAATTTCCAAATTTATGGGAACAGTCGTGTGGAATATAATTTCAAAGGTAACGTAGATTACAAATATGCCTCACACAATTTGATTAGGGGCCCACCCCCCTTTTTTCTGCAAGTACTTTAAGAGGGTATCAATGAATTTGCATACTTTAAGGGATAAAGTTTAGATCCACATGTTAATATTAGTTTTGGTCTAAATTGCTGCAAAAAAAGCTAAAGTACAACATGTTACCCTCAGCACTGGATCAAAGCACTTTGCTGCTTAAATTCTTCTGAGGGATTCACTGTTACCAATAAATGATAGAGTATTTAATAAACTGACAATGGTTCAAGTGTAATTAGCCTGTCATCTCTGCATAATGCTGCTGTCCAACAAAATACTGTAGTCTTTGATTGGTTAGCTTTCTAAAATGTTGTAATGGCTTAATGACGATAAAAGTGAAGAGTCTCAGTCTAAACTAAAGGCTACTTCCTATGAACTATATTCATTACTTTTAAAGATAGTTATGTGATTCTGTAGCTAATTGACTAATAACTATAATTAAAAAAAACAGCTTTGCAAAGGAGAAGATGGAAGCTTTGTTCTGGAAAATAGTAGGGTGAACAGATTATTACACACATAGATATATATTTTCTAGACTATAAATACTGCCCTGGAAATCAATTAGTTGCAAAATTCATTTGTAATGCAGCCTCAGTGAAATGAGCGACTCTTTCACAGTGGCTGTAAACCTGTGTTTGTGTACAAAATGTTGTTTCACTTTCCAATCCCACAACCCTCTGTTTGGGTATAGCACTCAAGTGAATCCTTGGCACATCCCCTGTTTCCATTAAACTGATTAGAAATCTCAACAGCACTGAGTGGGGGTGCTTACATAGAGCATGACTGACACTAGCCTGAATCTCATGGTCTTTTCTTTGTGACTGCCAGATTGAGGAAAATGTACATCTTGATCGTTTTCATAAAGGGTAGCAACAACCTTTTACATGAGATCCCCATTTACCTAAACATTGGGGGTCAGTAACAATGAACGCATGAGATTGGATTTTATACATACAGTGCGACCAAACGTTCTATGTCCCGTGGTTGTTTATACATCAAATAGTGATTTTATCTGCCTTTTAAACCAGAGTTTACTAAAGATAATACATATGACATATGGCCAGTGCCCATAGAACAGTACAGGCAAATGCTTATGGCACTATCCCTGAGGTGTCGCCTTTTTTTGTGAAATGCAGCAGCTTTTGTGTGTGTGACGTCATCGTAAAATTTGCGAGTGGGGTACGTTTGTTCGATAGCATAATCGTAAAGGGTTTTTGTTCGCGATTCCAAACAATTGTTTGACTAAGAACCGGTTCCCAAACAAAACCGGTTAACAATGTACATCCCTATCCAGGGCACGGCACAAATTAGGTTCTAAAAAGCCTAATCATCCCCAATTCCTTTACAAAAAGACAGATCAGGTAATGCTTGTTTGCCATATGAATAAAAATGTCTGTTACTGTATAACACCACAAATTAAACGAAAACTAAAGCGAAAAAAATTGTGAGTCGACTTCTACTAAGCAATGTTAAAGCTTTAAGGGTTTGGCTTTTGGGTGGCCTTAATTTATACAATGCAAAAATCATAAATCTGAATAATGCTTTAACAAATTCAGCTATATCTATGCACAGCATTTTAACCTCAATGTATGTTATTGCTATTCCATCTTAAAACCTGTCAGTGGTGAGAAAAAATGGCGAGTGGTTGGAAGTGCTGACTTTTGAACTGTACATGGATAACAGGCTGATCGATGCCTCCAATCTCTGATGCGATTTTTAATATTCAGAAAGAACTGCAAAATATTCATCCATCACATTACATGACACTGTTGAGACTATAACTACAGTAGATTGTATTCAGGCTTGGTTCGATGTGCTTTCTTCTTTGCATATGTGCTAAATGTAAAAATCAAACACTTGGATGTCCTTGGATTTATGATTTTTGCACTAAATCTGGTCTGTTTATTGCATGTCTGCAGGTGTAAAGATTATTTCCGTCTCATAATTTTTGTTGACTGGGTGCTGTATTTTATTTTTTTCTATGTTTATGTAATGTCCTGTAAAAAAAACAATCCCAATTTTTCCACAAATTACATTATGAAAATAGGTTAATATCTACTATTAAATAGTCTTCAGATATGTACTGTTCACAGTGTCTGCAGGGCAAATATATGGATATAGAATTGTGCAATGATCCCATTGAGGAGGAAGCGTTTTGTTGTTTCTGTCTATTTTTCAACACACTCCAAACTATTTTAGCCTTAAACTTGTAAAAAAAACAACCCTTTATGAAATGTATCTTACAAACATATTATCCACACTACGTTTCAGTATGTGTATAATTATTGTTCTATCAACCTACACCGCCGAGAGCATTAATGTTTTCAAAAGCACAGAAAGCTGTATTTTCATGGCGTGAAGAGGGCTGCCATTTGGGAGGCAAATAATGTTCCTCGCCTAGTTAACAAAACCAGAAGCTATATTTTCCACATTCATTTTTTGTTATGAATCTAAAAAGAGAAAATGAAGTCAATATGACTTAAAAGTAATCATCATTCCTTCACAAGGGGTTAACACTAAGAGGCATTCACTGACACAAGTTCACTCCATCACTTTCAAGACTTCACTTAACCTCTATACAAGGTGTGGGTGATCGGAGGAAACCAGAGCACCAGGAGAAAGCCCACACATCCTCATGATGGTGTGTGTGAGAGAGGTGTACTGGGCTAGCCTCATGAGGCAGGCTAGCTATGCGTGAATTGATCACGTGGCCCTCTTGCTTTAAATCAAAAATATGTGTTAGGTTCATTGGAGAAACTGAAATTGCCTGTAACAGCAAACCCCAGTGAGTGCACAGAAAAATATATTTGGTGTAAAAGTGGTGCACGGTTGGGGACCACTGGGTTATGAGATCTTTCTACTCCATGTTTTTGTTGTTTCTATTTTATTGTACCTTTGTGTTAATTGCCAATGTTTCACCTCTCATCCAAGGAGCTTTGTCAGTTCTGAAACTGATCAATTGGGAATATGGGATTTATACTGTAATTAACTATTCAGTTCAATTCAATTCAAAAGCAAAAATCACAACAAAGTCATCTCAAAGTGCTTAACAAAATATAGAATCCATAGTAAGAAAGAAAGAATCCAACAAGATCTACACGAACAAGCATTTAGTGACCGAACTAAAGGTCTATTCAGTTGCCATCAATCAGAATACCTTTAATAGTGGACAGCCAGAAAAAGACATATAACAGATTGGAGCTTCATGATAACAAATTAGAAAACCAAGACAATCTCTGTCAAACTGCCAGAAACAACAAAACCCATCACACCCATCTGCTGCATTAAAATTGAAGAGCTACCTAAGCAAAAACTTCTTGAAACAAAGTAAGTGTTTGCTCTTTCAAAAGTAGTACATCCTTCTTTGTATTGGCAGTGTGTACAAACTGATGCTTAGAGTCTGAGTTAAGGTAAATAGATAGTCGCAAATCAGCCCAGTTGCCCAACCGCACCCCTGAGAGCAGAAGAGATGTTTTGACTTTCATTGTTACTGACAGTATTACCATCATCCTGTCCAGCCAATTTCAACTGGCAGAATGGACAGGCTGGAGTTGATTTTGAGGAAGGCAAGTAGGTAGGTGAACCCAGCAGAGAGGGCCCTGTTCAACATGATAGAGCAGTTGACAAGCCAACAGGAGAGGCATTAGAAAGTCGAAGACATCAGGCCGTCATCCCGAGTCGACAGCTAGAGTGGCAGGCATCCGTCTGCAAAAGACACACACAGAGGTTTGTCCACAGACTGCTGTCCACATCCTGGGATTGGTGAGGGCTCAAACCTTTTCTTTTTTTTGTTTCAGAGGGGAGATGATGAGTCTCCTACGTGGTTGACATTGGAATGACACTGTTCAAATAGAAACCTGCCAATTCTGCAGTTTCCATTTGAATAAAAATGGAATATTTTTGCAGCTTTACCTGTATAATGTTGCTGATATGCTTCTTAATTATGCATTTTTACAAATTACATCACAGAAAATATTATAAATAAATGTTTGTGCACTTAATATTGCAAAACAAAGATCAAACAAGAAAGATGCAAATCCAAAATAACATAAAATAACCGAGTAGTGCCAACCATCCCACAGGCCAGTAAAAGGCGTCACCTTAGCTCAGGGGTTGGCAACCTTTAACCTTTTAATGCAAGCCCACCAAACATATGGGAGGCTGGGAGCCACAATCATTAATAAATTGATATGTTTTAAATAAATTAAGAATAAAAAATTCCATAATTAAACACACCGGGAAGATAGTCATTGCGGCAGTACGCTCCGGTAGTGAAGCTCCATGTCTGTCCAGCAAATGGATCAAGCCACGCAGGAGAAGTGCAGCCCACTGTGTCTCAGAATGAGTGCGTATCACTCTGTGAACAACTTTATAAAGGTTTTAGTAACTTTACATAGCAGCACGGATTGATGCGCTGCTTTTCGGGTGTGTTCATGCACCAATGCAGTGGCTCAGGGGCGGGATTGCCGTGATTTCACAGTAAATCTGCATCATCTATTTTGAATGACTGATGATATATGGTGAGAGGGGCACTGCTATTGGTCACTGAGCCATTGGGGGAGTGGCAAAAGAGCCACCAATGCCTTCAGAACAGCCATAGGTCACCGCCTTAGCTAATGGTTGCTTCTGTTGTACATGAGTGAGGAAAGATCTGCAGTGTATAGGAGAGTACTTGATATTTATAGGTTTTCTTCAAGTTCTTACATTTTCTCCAGCAGTCCAAGTAAAAGACAAGAAAGGTAAATTACCTAACTGTTTGTGAATGTGCATGTCAGTGCATTTTGTGTTCAGTTGCTTGGAGACCTGACATTTAAACTTTCCTCTTGTGTTGGCAGGAATTTAATTGAGCATCGGTCAACCTTATTTTTAAATCATTTTTAGTGATATAAGAAAGCATGGGTACTGAAAACTGCCCAATCATTTCTAAGTGTTACAGCAGCATTTTTGTAAAAGTGGCTGGTCCTACCACATTGTATTTATACTTAAAATTCTGCTGTGATGTCCTACAAGACCTCACTGCCTATCATATTCAGATACATATACATGCCACAAGACGGGAATGTCAAAATATTAAGAAATGGAAAGGCTGCTTATAATGTATAAACTGTATTTACTTATATTCACATACAAAGTAACTTTCATTTACAAAGCGAGGCTATTCTCAGAAATCCATTTTGCTGTGTCTACCAGCGATTTTTCTTTGCTTGGCCGCCCATATTCTATATATATCTATTTACCTTCCTTTGTCAGCTTGTGTGTGGCCTCACTAATGCAAGCCTGAGAAAACATATACTGTATACCCTTTGATGATTGATATCTTTTGTTATTCTACCGATATGCTTTTAGTATTCTAGCCACATTTGTCCAAGAAGAAAGAAGAAAACTTGAACATGTGCACTACAAATAGGTGCTCTTTGCTGCATCCCTTCTTTGTTCCATTACAAACACAATGGTACCATACATAACGATAATCCCACTCTAGCACTCTACTGAGGCAGCATCCACACACTCATGTGAGATGACCTGAGTTACAAATCATCCACTATTGTGTGCCACAATTTTACTTGTGAAATATTTGATCACCTAAAATCGATTGCATTAACAGGATAATAACAGCACTGTAAACAATCCTGACAATGGATGTTTTAAGGATTGATTGTGCTTTGAAGCTAGCAAGAATACTTTGCAATGAAAACCTTGTTTTATGTCCTCCATTACAGTCATAAATGTGGAAATGATTACAGGTAATGTGAATCATAAAGAAATAAATCAGAAAGGGAATATACCACACCTGTGTACATTGTTGAACTAAGTATGTTAACAATACGCTGTGTATAGAAATTGAATGTTTCTACCTACTTGTATATGCATCAAGGATTGAATATGATGTAGTTGCTACTGTAGCTTTTTTTTTTTTTTTTTGCGTTTGCAATGTTTTTCTGGGTGTTGCTTGTGTTGGGTGTTGGGAAATTGCAAGGAATCGTTAGTATTGACCTGATTGTAAAGTCCAACCTAAAGCGTTTTCAGTAAAACTTAAAATGTTTGAGTTAGGTAATGTTTTATTTAAATATATTATATAAAAGTATGTATTAAGAATACCAATCATGACAGCTTAGAGTCTAAAAGAGTGCTAAATTGGGCACCCTAGCCAAAAAATAGTGTTTGTTGTTTATTTACTTGTTAAGAGTGATGGGAAAGGGCTTTGCACGTGTTTGTTAAGGTCTTTAACATAGAGAATATGGGAGAGCATTGGGTAGCAAGTGTTTCTACTCAGTGTTCTATAAACATGGAGCAACTGAGCAAAAAGTGCAGTCATCCATTGTGTGTAGTTTTGTTCCAGGTTTGTGGGGATGGAATGAGTTGGTGGAGCGGATTGATCAAACATTTTGTGATTTCGTGAGGTGAGCAGCTCTGTTAGATAGCATGGGGCATTGCTATGCATAGACTGGAAAGTAAAGAGACAGATGTATGAAATTTGGCTGAAATGAGAAGTCAGGACAAACAATCATATCACATCTGTCCTTTATTTCGTTCACTGACACTCATTAGTAATCTGGCAGTGATGTTCCAAATTTATGGGGGCTTATGTTGGATTTGCCAAAAAATGACAGCATTACAGTGGTTCATAAGAGACTGAATGGCTTACCACTGACCGGCCATCCTAAAATTGTTATTGCACCTCATACGAGGGCTGGGCAATATATCAAGATTCAATATATATATATATATATATATATATATATATATATATATATATATAAATATTTATTTATTTTTTTTGTGTTTTTTTTCTATTTTTGGTGATATAAAATAAAAATAAAAAAAAATATATATATATATATATATACCGTAATTTCCGGGCTATAAAGCGCAGTTTTATTGGCCACATTACAATAATTTAGCAATTTTTTAAGAAAAATCCACACAATTGCCGCAGCCTGAAGTAGGCCGCACTCTATTGGTTGATAAGAGTGCCCGTCAGACAACTTGGCCAATCAGAACGGGCAGGTAGGCGGGCTGCTGTACTCAAGTTAGGTTTCACGAAAATGTCCGTGTTTCAACTGATAATTTTCCATTACTCCATGAATTCACCTCCACACTGCCCCACGTCTACATATCAGTCCATTTACAGCTTCTTTGGTCACTTTTTAACCAGACTGATTCACCGCTTTGTTCACTCTTCTTACCGTGAACTACCGCGGAGAGATCACAGCGATTCTGACTCTGAGTCAGGATACGGACGCGATCGCTTCTGAACAAATACAACGTGGTGATTTGGCAACTTCATGCTGTTATGCTACTATTACAACCTGGCTGATTTTTACTGGAGACGGCCTGGTTACAGCTTGTATCTGATCTCCGCTCCGTCTGTCCGTCCGCCTTACGGAAGCGTCTCCATCAGCCTCAGAGTCCAGAGCGCCGATCAATCCTGAACAAACCTAATGCGGTGATTTAACAACTTTATTCTGTTTATCCTTCTATTAAAACTGGCTGACATTTACTGCATCCACACTGCTGCTGCAGCTGGCGCTTGCTCATTCTTTTTCTCTTTCTCTCGCTCTCTCTCTGACAACATTTTTCTGCGTCGTTGCTATGATGAGGCAGTGTGCATCATCACAAAATGAGTGATCAGAATGATTCTGTGTGAGCAAAAGCAATATAATGTTCACAATTTTATTGTTCCACCTGGTCTAATGTGACGGAGCTCAATTTTGTGACTGCGTGAAGCTTATAAAACTGGGAAAAGTCACTGCTTAAGTCGCAGGGTTCAAAGCATGAGAAAAAAAGTAGCGGCTTATAGTCCGGAAATTACGGTATATAATTTTTTTTTTTCACTTGTTTTGATTTATCCAATCACACAGTACAAACTACGTCAGTATATTATTCATAGAGTACAGTCAAACAGCGTCCTTTACAATTTTTCCATATTTCTGAGCTATAAAATTTATAGCTTTTTGTGTATTAAAATACTCGTTTTAGGAGTCGCTGCTTTACTTACTTCTCAGAACAACATGAAAATCACAGTTAGATGGACCACTGAGTGCATCCTAACCCAGACCTTCCCCTAAACAAGCCACACTACAGAACTCACTCACACATGCTGTCCCCTATATTAGAAAACAAGCAAACGTTTGTTAACAAATGTGCCTGTGTGGCATTTTACGTCAGTGAATTTGTCTTTCTGGTCTGACTTTATTTGAATTAAAAATATTGACGTTTAATATCATATATTGCTGTTTTGAGAAAAAAAATCGAGATATGAGTTTTGGTCCATATCATCCAGCCCTACCTCATACCCACAATATGCACAAAACATTGGCTCTTCGGGTGGGGGTTAGGGGTTTGCAGTCCCCTGGCAGTTGACTTATGTCGTGGGTTTTTTCAGAGCTGTTGGAGCTTTCACAGTATGGGGCGTTGTTTTTCTTCTTCAGGTGTTAGCTGGGTGTTTGACCTCGTTTTCTGGGTGGGTGGATTGGAGTGGCGTGACTTGCAGGGTAAGGTGCCACTTCTGGTGGGGAGGAGTATTGGCTCCTTTTTAGAGTTGTTTTGTTCACTGCAGATTGATTAATGGGTGTGTCCGGGTGCCCCTGGTTGGGGATCGCTACTTTGCTGATGTGTTTGCGTTGTTGGCGTTTCTTCTCATTGTGTGGGCTGTTGTGGGTCACACGCATGCTGACATGTGGCGTTTCCCCAGTCTACATATGGCCTGATGGGGTTACCAGCCTAGTGCTGTCCAGGGCAGCTCTGTATGCTCTGCACTCGGTCAGACGGGCTGGCTGGGGTGTGCTTACCTCTGTTCTCTGAGGTGGTGGTTCAGGCTTCCTTGGGTCACTATGGTGGCCGCCTGCCTTGCTGTGCGCCTGGGTTTGGGGCTGCGCGATTGCATCTTATGGATCCTACGCGTATATCTGTTTTAGACGCACAGGCATTTTTGGGTCTTCAAGACATTTCTAACTTATGTTGTGACATAACCTAGAAATGTTTGCTTCCAACAAATATCCTAGTAAGCAACCATTCACTCCCACTCTTCACTCTTATCCTCATACTGTCTGAACATTGGGATGTTTTTCCCCTTGATATTCTCTCTACATATGTCAAACTGGCACGGTAGATTTCACTTCCCTACACAATTGTAGCATTATACCAATATCGTGCTCTCGTCCTTTTTTTTTTACTGTCCTCCCTAACCCCTTTACACTCTTATTTCTCTGATGTAACACTGTCCTCTCTTTTCATATGTTTTTTCCCTTATAAAATCTAGTTTACACTTCTCAATTTTGCAATATAATCGACATATTATTTTACTGATTTGCAAGAAGAAAACATGCATTGAAAAGATTGAATGACTTGCAGTGTTAACCTGTGACATCAAGTGGAGACATGGTAAAAAGGAGAAATTACTTCCTTAGAAACGAGATGCAGACAAGTGCTATTTTAACTTCATGAACAAATAAGTCAGTCTGGCTGTACAATTTCAATCACCTTTTGTAATAGGTTTTAGACCTTGTATCAGCACTTAATGGTTGGTATGACCTAAGTGAGTGTGTTTTTCAAATGGTGGCCTTGTACTGTTGTGAGAGCGAGAGAGAGAGAGAGAGAGAGAGAGAGAGAGAGAGAGAGAGAGAGAGAGAGAGAGAGAAATCTTTCTTTTCTTTCTGCTTCCTTTCACTTTCTACAAAGTTTTGCAAAAGGTTTAGGTATTGCTTTAAGACGAGGGTAACCTAGAGTCCTTTCAGAAATTAAGAAGCCAGTAGTTCATAACAAAAAAAAAAAAAAAAAAAAAAAAGAAACATTTGCCTTCAAAACAGCCTGAATTCTTCATGGTAGATGATTAACAACAGATCCTCTCTATTTTACTTAAATGCTTTTTTGACCTAAAGAGATGACCCATATGACTTATTTTAAATGATTCCTCAGGCCATTATACTGCGCTTGACAGTATCAATGCTCTGAGCGGGGCTCCCCTCTTGAAATACAGCTCATGTAAGTTTGGAGAGACGGACCGTCTTTGGCCAGGTAATGTGACCTGGAGAATGCCTGGAGAAGGTATCACTTTACGTCAGTCATGTGACCACAGGCTCGGATATACTCATTGGGCTCAGGCTTTTGCTTTTGCAAGTATTTTTCCACCTGGTCATGGCCGAGGCAAGCAAAAAGTTTAAAACTGCTTCTGAGGAGGCTAAAAAGACGCTGCTGAGACCCGGCCCCCTCCGCCGCCCCATCTTCTGCCCAGCGCTGGACACTGCCCCGTGCACGCTAAGACGCCCGTCCCCCTGACCCCGGCCGCGGCGAAGGGAACCCATGACGGCGGCGAGGCCGGGGATTGGTGGGGGAGCATCATTGACGTGACAAGGAGGGCTAAGCGCCAGGCCCCTAGCGGCAGGGAGAGGAGTGCGGTGGCTGCGGCTGCTCCTCCAGTCGTGGCGCGAGCCCAGCCCTGCTTCAGCCCAACCGACCCAGCCTTTAGAGCCAATCCTTATCCCAAAGTTTTGTTGATTTTTGTGACAGTGCTGCTCGGGGGGCTTGATGTGAAAGTTACCTTTAAACATTGATACACATTCTACAGTAAAGACAAAGATCCTCAAAAACCACAAATGACTGATTAAAATTGTCTCCTGTAGCCGAAAGGTTTATATACATGCTTATACTGCTGCAGAAATTGCACATACTATATTAGTTTTTGTGCGTAGGCCTGGGACAATAATCAATAAATATATTAATCGAACGATAAATGAAAATTAACTAGTTAACTTTTCTGGTCTCGATAAATTGCCATGTGCGCGCTTCCAAACAGGCTGGATGACATTGGTCTCAGCACCTGTGTGTCCTTGTGCTGTCGCGGAGTGAACTCTCTTGTCAGTCATCCAGTTTCTTTGTCTTTGTGGAGGAGGCGGGGCCGCACGGCTCAGCTTTGTGTTGCATCCTTGGCAAGGCACACCCATATGCATGCTGTGCGGGCGATCACGCAGCTGAAGGCGTAAAGCGAGGTTATCAGGCGACTTCAGAAAGAAAGCTGTAGCATCAGCGTAGCTTCCTCTTGAAGCTGCTGGCTGGTAGAGGTGCTAGCCGATTTGACACCGTCTTAATGTAAACAAAGCCACAAACACATTGTGTGATCGAGGTTACAAAGGTCCTAACTGTATTGCCAATTTTACCTGTTAAGGAATTTACAACTACAAGTATATACCTTTGTGCCTAATGTTCAATATTAAGTAAAGTGCAATATTTTTTGTTAGGATTTGATAAGCCATTTTATTTATTTTTTGGTTGTATGTGTTTTTTCTTAACAGACATGGTATATTTTATTCTTCTTGATTGTGATTTTTAATAAATTGCAATTTTTGCTAACATAGTCAATTTTTTTTTTCTATAGTTTTTTTGTTTGTTTTATTTGGGATTTTTAAAAGTTCTTGACATTCCAAATACAATGGCAAAAAGTACTCTTTTTTGTTGCTTTAGAAAGGGTTTACTTGCATTATTATGATATATTATCGTTACATTAGTGGATCATTTTGTCTAAGAAAATGTAGACAATAATGTTGTTTATCCTCAATCATTTGTGGGACAATATATTGTCCAGTAAAATTAGTTAACCACTGGCCTATTTCCAGGTCCAAAATAAGCATTATCTTGTATGTTTAACCAGGCAAATGTGTTCAAGAACCAGTCAAAAAAAATAAATGAATAAACAGACATAGTTATCTAATTTTACCTACTCCAATACCTTTGAGATATGTTTTATTTTATTTATTTATTTTATTTACAATGGCTATTTGAATAAATGAGTGTTAGCAGTGGCTTGCACCATTCATGGACATTTTCCAATGTGCATTCTGCCCAACTCAAAAAAGCTTTTTAATCACATTAGCCATTCTCCTACAACTGAGTCCTGATCTATTGAACTGTTCATTCATGTGCAAACACATGTCTGTACAGCATTTATTCTCCTGTGACACAACAAAGCCCTGTGCCTGAAGTGAGGTCCCAACCTTAAACGTGTGCTTTTCTCAGATGAGAGAATCCATCATTGAAGTGGGTTGATATGTATCACTCAATAAGCATGAGTTAACCTATAATTAGACAATTTAGATTTTTCTTCTTTTCAAATTTTTTTTTCTTCTCTTTTCAATTTTTCTATTTCAGGCACCCATGCAAAGCAGTAATCAGCATCAGGCTAACCAGATTTGCCTCAACAAATTGATGTTTTGGACCTATGACCACAATAGTTGATGGAGGTGGAGCAATCTGCACAGTTGTGCATGAGTGCTTAAGTAAGATTAGAGTAGTGGGTGTCAATCTGGTTATCTATTCAGCCGTGAATGAAATCAGAAAGGATGAAAGCACTCAGAGCAATGCAGGTAAATTGTGACAACTACATGGAAGCTACAATTACAGTAACACCACACTGCCAGCATACTGAAGCCCTAAATCTAGAATTGTTTTCGACAAGAGCACCTAACTTAAAATGTGCCAAAACCCCCCGATTTCTTGAGTCAAAACAGTTTTGTCTTTAATTTTTCACTTCAATTTCTTTGGGAAAGAGAACAGAGCAATCTCACAGTAGGTTGCAGAAAAACTGTGTGCATGTACTTCTCAAAACGCCATGTTGAAGTAACCAGGTCTTCCTGAATGGAGTGGAACTTGACCTGGTCTCAGAATTTAAATACCGAGGGGTAGTCCTTAATCCAACACTTTGCTTCAAAAGTCATGTCAAAAAAGTGCCACAGTTAGTCAAATTTAATCTTCAAAATTTCAAAAAATAATTTAACCATGGGTGCTGCTAAAACATACTTTTATTCAATGATTATTTCTCATTTTGATTATTGCTTGACTACCTGGTCTCTTGCTTGCCCCACAACATTTAAAACCATAGAAAGTCTCTATTAAAAGTTCTCAAAAACATACACTGTTGGATTCTCAAATTATGACCAATTTGAAAATGGCCTGTCTGATATACAAGGTTCTACACTCTCTCGCTCCTCCACCACTGAAGGACTAAAATTTAAAGATAATTCGTAGACGACCACGCGAGCCTCCACCAGTGGAGAATTGATAATACCCCACAGGCCACCTACTAACCTTCGGTCAGACGGTCCTGTCTGTCCGAGGTGGGAACCTGTGGAATAGTCTTCTTCTAACACTGAGAGAATGCCCTACATATAGTTTGTTTAAAGGTCACATGTCATGATATTTTTCACCCGTCTCCATTTGTTCTAAGAACCCCAAAAACATAGTATTTGAGGTTTATTTTCCCAAACTCGCCTGTTTTCCAGAGTTTTAGCCTGTGAAAAGTCACTTTTCTTTTTTACTTATTGTTTATCTCTGTAAAGCGTCTTTGAGCACTGTAAAAGCGCTATACAAATAAAATGTATTATTATTATTATTATTATTATTATTATTATTATTATTATTATTATTATTATTACTCTACACAAACAGGCTGATTTGCGGCCTACTTATGCATGACTTCCTCCTCACGACACGGTGGCCAGAGCCGTATAGAGAGAGAGTTGCGACAACGGAAGTCCAAAATGTTTGACCTTCACGTGATTCATGTAGACACATTTGTTCCCTGGAAGTTAGTGGTGGGCCATTTGAATCCGTTGATTCCATAGTGACATAACTGGGATTTTCGGTAATTTGTCATCAATAACTGCATTGATTGACAGTATTTATACAGTACACGTCATATATATATAGTTTTTTTTCCTAACGTAAATTTGTATTAATAATTAGTGTAAACAGCTTACCTGCTTTTTCTGACGTAGTTAATATGTATTGTATACAGGATGTATTGCTTTGAATTTTCTTTAATTTTCTTAAAAAAAGGGGTCATTAAAAATCACCACATCCAGACAGGACACATTGAAAACACATTAATTATGTTCATACATATATAAAAATAGACATTAGATTTTTTACGATGCACTTATGTACCAAGATAAATTCATTAAATAAATGTCTAACAAAGTCAGAAACAGTAATAACTTGTCAAGCTGTTTGCTGTGCTGTATGGGGACGCTCCACTCGTTCCAATAAAGGAGTGAAAATGTTTGGCTTTACAACCGAACCAGAGAGGAGAAAGAAATGGTTAGCCAAAGTCAGCAGGAGCAATCTAAAAAAAAAAATCAGGATTATAACAATAAAAAAAATCTTTGAGGTGATCACATTCAAACACTTAATTTGCACTTTTGCCACAAATAACTCAATTGAAAAGCTTATTATTTAATTAAGAAAAAAAAAGATATGTATAGCCTATGTGGGTAGATAAAACTGTGTGAAATAAATGCTGTGTATCTGCTAATGATCCCTGCAGTTAATTTTCTAAGAATATATATATATATGTATATATATACATATATATATTTTTTATTATTTTTTATTTTTTATTTTTTTAAGATGAAAACAACAGCAGTGTATCTCGCAATGAAAAAAAACGATAATATTAATAAAAAATGAAAATAATAATAATAATAAAAATCTACTAGTTTAGCGGGAAATAATCCACTAACATGCCTTAATGCACACATTAGTGGTTAGATACGATAATAATAATAATAATAATAATAATAATAATAATAATAATAATAATAATAATAATAATAATAATAATAATAACGTCTTACTGTTCAAAAGTGCATCACAAACCCTCTAATCCGCTCTAGCTCCGTTGGCTACAATAGTAAACTGATCACTTCCGGGTACAATTGTGAGGCTCCATGAGCCGCCATTGCTGTAAAAAACGAACCATTCGAGTGAACAGAGTTGTTGCAACTCTCTCTCTATACGGCTCTGATGGTGACGTAGCGCCAGAGGACAGCCCGCCCTCCTCCCACCCACTCCGTAGCCGAGCTCATGCTGCTTTATAAACACGAAACAGAGCGTGGGGGCGGGGTGTTCGCCGGTACATACATAGACTGTAGAAAATACATACATAGCACTGCGTGAAGGACGCTGAAATGCTCACCTTTGTAGGCGTGTCTGTTTACATGTCAATCACGGCAGAGAACTTCCTGGAGGCGTGGCTTTTCCAGCTCAGTGCCACGTCAAATTTGTAATCAAAGTGGGAACACATCATCAAATTGCAGAGGTGTTTGGGCTCACCCTGCATTAGGAAAGGAGCAAACCACCCTCTAATTAATGATTGGGGGAATCAATGAAAAAAAGCATTTTAGCCCTAATACCACTTTTATGATGTTTAAAGCACAGAAAAGTTGATTTAGCATAACATGGGCCCTTTAAAGACCAGTTTAAAAATGGCTATAAGCAAACCAAAGCTGCACGCATTAGTGGGCATGTTGTATTTTATTGTACATTACTTTATTCTGTAATGTGTACATTATGTAAGATGAGTAAACATGGATGAGTGGTTGTGAAGCCTACATGCATTTTTAAGTCTAATTTCATCATTGTTCATAAGGCTTTTGATAATCTATTGATAATGATGTACTTACTGCAGATGTAAATTATAATCTGTAATGTTTTGCGACCCATGTGTTGCCCTAGCCTGTGGGACTATGGATGAAAATTTGCCTTTGCTACAATGTTTACATGCATGCATTCCATGTTTGTTCATTAACATGCATTGTCTCAATCAAATAAATAAATAAATTAGTCTGAGGAAATGCCCTATGAGGGAATCTCTCCTCTGGACTTTATACTAGTGGTGGGTCTCCATAAAAATAGATAATGTGATTATTTAATAACTTAACTATTAGACATGTGAAGCAACGTTTTTTCAATCTAAATGGATTATGGTATACTGTAAGACTGAATTAATGAAAACAATAAATATAATAAACAAAATTTTGTTTTCATCACTGAATGGTGACATTCAGCACATTATATTGCACATAACGTGCAATATGAATCAAGAATATTATGACTGCATTGTTCACAAATCACAAACTTAAATTTAAATATTCACGCTTTTCTTGATTACTTTTCAAAACAAATGTGTTTTTATGTATTAAAATCAAATTAAGAAAATAAATAAAAAAACAGCACTTACAGTACATTCCAGAGAAGTGGGAACAGTGCAAAATAGTTAGAATATCAGTGGCATGAAATTAATAGACCAACTGATGCAGATGATGAATTAAGTTTGGAATTGTCTTTCTGCATTGCATTTCATAAGTTGGGTCAGATGACGCTATCTGCACATCACAAATTTTAAAATTAAATATTATTTGTTTTTTAGAAAAAGAAAGAAAAAAAAAAGAACATCAAGCTGTAAATTTTCAATTTCCGGCCCACACAGGCTGTTAGGCAGTCTCAGGAGGGCTACGTTAGCTGCAGCTGAAACCATAGATGGAATAATGATTCAAAATCAAAAATGCCCACCGTTGTATGTTTATTCTTATTTGTCACCTCTTATTTTGCTAATAATTTCTTAAAATGTGTGCGATTTCCTTGGTGTAATTCTATGGGACATGCGCATGATAAATTGATGTATAAAGTTTGCACCAATGTTCGCTGGACTAAAGCAAATGAATAACTAATGTCATCCCAAGGGAAAACTCCAAAAACCCAGTGGGAAAATTTATCACACACAAACATGTCATGTACATCCAATGTGTGCATTAGGTTATAAACACGTGGTGAAGCGTTTATAATGGCATGTTCTCGGAGAAATGTGCATGTTTCGCCGTTCGCTTTGAGCACAGCTGCTGGCATTGGCTGGCAATAACTTCCAGGAACTATTTGAGTCTATTTCTAACTTCCGTTGTCGCAACCCTCTCTTTAAACGGCTCTGTGTGCGTGCGGCATGTACATCCAAGGTGCACATTAGCTTATAAACATGTGGTGAAAATATCAGTGGTCATAATGCTGTGTTCACTGAGAAATGCGCATGTTTATACGAACTTTGCCGGGATGTCTTGACAATACAGAGCACCCCCCCCCCCCCTGTCTGGTCCAACCCGCATTCAAAATACAATTAATATAAACATTTTGCAAGACCAAATAAGTTCCAAAATAATGGATGCACACACTTGGGCTATGTGCAAGCTGTTTAAAAAGTTTCAGGTTGTTCAGACACTGCGTCGGGGAGATATGCGCTACACACACGCACGCATGCACGCACGCACTCATGCATGCACACACACACACACACACACACACACACACACACACACACACACACACACACACACACACACACACACGCACACACACACACACACACACACACACACACACACACACACACACACACACACACACACACACACACATACACACAGACCTTCCTTGATTTATAGATAGATTGAATGTTTGTGCAGCAGAGAAGTCCACCTGCCTCCAATTTCACTTCTTCAAATGTCATTTTGTGCTTCTGTGCTGCGCACTCACCTTTCCACGTTAAACGAGCAAAATGTTCATTTAAATAGGGCGGTCTCAACCACGTCTATACGCGCACCAATGAGTGCCACAATGTTAGTGAATTCCCCACAGCAGGTGAAGAAAGAGCACCACCAAAGGATTTAGGGACGCACCTGGTTTACTACCCTTTATTTCAGATCTTAGTGAATCCGCCCCATTGAATGTTATATAGTGTTAACAAAATATGGATACGGAATGTAAACAGATAAATGTCTCATCTAACAGTTGATAACACAGGAGCTTTCTAAGATAATAGACATGGGAACTGAACTAGAAATCTTAGTCGCTTCTTTTTGCTCAAATCCAAGTGTAACTAAATATGAATTCACACACAGAAAAGACTTGGGCCACAGAAAAGGAGAGGGAAATAGCCCAGCTAGAAGAAAAAATGGGAAGCGACAGAATTATGTAGTTGAGCAAGGAGGGATGTAGGATTTAAGGATGGAGAGAAATGAATAGCTGGAAGAAAGCAAGCAGGGAGTGACTCTCAGCTCTCTCTGACCTGAGAAGCGCAGCGTGTTTGATTTAGTGCCAATCAGAGATTGCAGCACATCATAATTTATTAGGATTATCATAAACTTGTGCTGGGAGAAGGAGTGAAGCTCTTGTGCCTACCTCTGAGAATAGATTACTTGCAGATAGCTTGTGCGTCAATCAGGTCAGAAATGGCCTTATCAGCAAACCCCTACCCACTCAACGACACTGCTATTTTCTTACAGCCCTTCAATACAAGATTTAGAAAAGAAAAAAAAAAAATATCTATAGGATATTAGGTGAATGAGAGTTTAAGGTTTTTTGTGATTCTTTGCAAAATTCCAGTTTTTCCGAGTTATCTCTTCAAAATAAAAGAACAGTGGATTACAGTAAACCCCGTTCATGTGAGTAAATGTTCATTAATTGAGGCTTCTTACTTTTAACTTGCTGTGGGTTTATACCCTAGTTAGGAAAGGACAAATTATTCAGTCTTTGGATTTTTATTGTAAGAAATCAAATTTTCACAATGATTTTTCCTAGTCTTCTTTATTGGTGGTTTAGCATCAATTAAGTAATAATAATTGCTATTGTGAGACTCAGAATCCTCTTCATGTTGATGGTCTATAGGCATTAAATCATCATTTCAAGAAATTATGATAAATCAGAGGGTTTGTGGAACACTTTGTTTAGACCAGGGCAGGGGTCTGCAACCTTTACTCTCAAAGGAAACATTTTGTCTAATCTTTCTTGGATTAAAGTCCTTTTGGAGCGAAAAACAAAAAAAAAAAAGACAATAGAGTGTATAGAATTCTATACAGTTGAAATAATAGTGAATGATTTTACGAGGTAATGGATATGAAGGGCTAAAAAAATAACTTTGATAACGCATGATCATGTGATGTCACATGCTAATTTCTAGTTTCTTGTAACATATCAAGCATGCATATTAACTCATTCAGTGCCAGCCATTCTCAGATTTTCTACCCCCTCAGTGCCAGCCGTTTTTTAGCATTTTGACTGATTTTAACAACCCACAGAATATTTTCTACTATGACTTTCTGAAATCTGACACCGGATTCTGAAAGATTGAAGCCTTTACTTTCATCAAAAAAAAATTGTTTCTTGCTTGTTGTGATATGTTTAGGTTAACTAATTGTTTTATCATAATTTCATCTGAAGTTAATGTCATTAATCATCTTTATCCTCTGTAAGGAAGTATTTTTAGCCATTGTAAAAAAGTCAAAGAACCACATGAGGCTCCAGTTGTAGATATCGTGGAAAGGGAAGAGTCGCTCTCCAACCTTCAGAAAGAAATGTTTTTCAGTATTCTTTGCAGATGGCATTTTTATGCTGGATGCCATAGACGGACGCATATTTTTCCATCTTCATCATGTTCTAGTTTTGCAACAGGTGCAGTTTGAGTTCCAAATTAGAGGAGCTATGGGGAGCAGGGAAGAAAGAGGAAAAGTACGGACTCTTCCAAATATATATATATTAGCAAAATAAGCTTTAGATAATATAAATATACACTTATTGTCTTGTTCAATGAGAAAATCTATATTAATATATCGGCCAGCCCCATTAGTAACCTTTGTATTTCACCTGAAAGATTTAGTTTGAGTAAACTTAACTGCTCTACTTATTTACCGATGATGTGCTGTATACAGGTAACCAGTCCATCACAAGACTAAAGCAGACAATGACACTCATTTAATTCTTTGTTTGTACTTGCCATGCCTTATGTACTTGTACACATACACCTAAATGGGTCATTTGATCTTCTCACAACTGGAATTTAAGCTTTGCAATCACATTTTTTTTTCATTTGTTTGTACTTTGTTCTTTGTTTCTCACAGATAGATCGAAAACATCAAATGATTGAAAAATGTATTTGTTCAAAGTTAAAATGCTGCAAATACATATATAAATAATTAACCATACTACTGTGCCTTACAATTTCATGCCATTTAAAATCCTACAATATTACTTGATTAGCGCCATCTGTATTTAAAGTCCACAAAATTAGATTTCCCTCCAGTCTAGCAGTAGGCCCTACAATAAGGCAATACCCGTACTTTGAAGATTGTTTAGTGTGCCACAGCATATGGTGTGCTTTTACTACATCACCTTTATCATGCCAGAACTCTGATTTAAGAAGTTTGAAAATTCTCATATTCCAAATAGCGAGGGTCCCCCTGAGGGTATAAGAGAATAACGTAATTTTTTATTTTCTCTTGCAGAATTAACACATGCACTATTTCCAATAGTCGAAAATCTATGTTCTTGCTTCTCCACTTTCAGAGCAGAGCTTTAAAGCTTACAATGGGCTACATTGATAGTTATGAATGTACTTTCTGTGTAATAAATGGTAATTCAGCAGACCAATACTAGGGATGACTATAGGGAGTTGGTTTGTGGACTGTGCTGGAATGAAGCTCAGTGGGAGTATGAGAGGCAGGCAGACTGGAAGCCTAATTAATCCAGCTTCCCTTAATTAGTCCCTTTTCCATCCATGATGCATGCAACAATCTTTTGACAGTCCTTTTCTATCTTCGGCTATACAGGTCTTGCATGCTTGTCTTTTTCTACCACTTTTTTTTTTTTTTGTGTTGGCTACCGAAATGTCTGCTTTGCCATCTTTTTCAGCCTTGAATAAACAGAGACAATATGTTCGAAGGTGATAAACAAGCGCATGCCGCTGCAGAGGGCAGCCTAGGCAAAGCCACGGTTGCTTCTGTCATTGCTTGTTTTGCCACTAGAGGATCAGACAAAAGCCCAGCTGTAGGCGGCAGTGACTGCATGCACAACTTTGTCTCTTGAGACGTATACATCTCACGATGCAGGTGGCCACATTGATGCTTGGTGCCCCAAGGGTCGAACCTCCTGTTTGCAGATTATGCAAGTGATTTCCAAATAGAAGTATTGGGAAAACACTAAAAGCATTCCTTTAGTAAGGCCTGAGAACAGGACATGGCGATAAGTGTGACTGAGGCCAAGCCTAAAATGCTTGGAGATTCTGACTTTAATGATGCCGGGCGACGAGGCCCAGCCCACTCACTCTGTGCCCAGAATATAGAGGCACTTATTCCACCAGTGGCCATGACCACAGAACAAGGCTGCACTGTGAATACTGATCAGGACTGACTGTTGACATTCTCATGCGTCATGCTGGCTTTTTAATGAGCTGCATGATTAACCCATCAGGGTATATTTGTCTTTCCATCATGACGGTAATATATTTCACATAATAAGATTTAGACAGGGGAAAAAAACATTTTCCATTTATGTTTTTTTTTCATTTATTTCATTACCTTTATCTATAGCAGGTATATAGACAAAGGCCTTACATTAGGAAAAAGTATAGATATTTTGTACCAGATTGCAGTTGATATGTTTGAACTTCCGTGCCTGAAAGCAGGTTGGAAATAAGAAATAAATACTTGGTTTCAAAATAAGAATAAAGGAAATTACAGAAATGGACAGATACAGTTAAAAGTAGGGCTGTCATTAATTGTGTTTAATTAAGTGCAGGAAAAAATAACGCACTAAAAAAAAAAAAAAAAAAACGCTTTTTTTTGCATTCCAAACGGATATTCCTTTCAAGAGTTCCCGGTATATCCATAATACTGATGCACAGACTATAATACAAGACTGGAGACTGCCAAGCTTCTCAGATTTGTTTGCATTAATTTTAGCTTATAAAAACACTGGATGGAAAACAAAAGCATAGTTGTGTTCAAATTGTGCAAGAAAGAGTTTGCCGATCATTGCTAAACATGTAGCAGCTAGCACGGACAGCTAGAGCAGACACTCGGACGAGCATGCCATGTTGCCAAGTCCATGACTGACAAATGAACAAAACTTAAAACAAAGAACAAGTTTGGTGTTCAATAATTGTATTGCTCAGAAAAGTGTTCTTACTGCTTATGACGTGCTAACTTTATAGCATTACATATGGACCTGGTGTTTTATTTTATTTGTATTTTCTATTATTTTGAAATTGACAAATGTACACATCAATATCCCCCCCGATGATCAAAACTAAAGGTGGCAGGCAGCCTTTGGGACTAGTCTCAAATACAGCGGAACGTAAATGGCATCTGTTCAAGTCTGTTTTAAGAAACATGAAATGACTTTATAAAGCCACTTTGTTATATATAAATCTTGATCTGACACAATAATGTAATTTAAATGAAGATCAAGTTGAGGGCATTTCTCAGCAATTTTTAGGTGAGATTAAAAAAAGAGATGAATTAGATTAATTAATTACAAAGCATAATTAATTAATGTTACAATTTTTCAAGTCTCTTGACAGCACGAGTTAAAAGCATTCACAGAAATGATAAGGGCACTTAAAAAAAATAAAAAAAAATAACAATTTACAGTGAGTCCAATGCCAACCATGAATCAAACTAACAATTATTTCACTTAACTAGATTTTGATTCATCCCTTCAAAATACATTCATCTCTTGTCCTTCTGCTTGATTGTTTAGAGGTCAATCATGTGGAGGTGCAGAATTCTGAATGACTTTTAACAGCAGACAAACATTTGTAAATGTAATCATGTTTTTTGTGCAGTACTGTCATGTTCTACCCATGATTGGAAGAGCCTGTTTATAGAGTGGTTTTAGATTTGTTTTGTTACCAGCATGTGATACAATAATTAAAATGAAACATAATTCAATGAGGCAATCTTAATTTAAACATATCAAAAGGGTTTTTGCAAATGCAAAAAGAGCACACCAACTACCCTTCCTTTAGCCAAGTTATATTTTATTGTTTCAATGAAGTGCAATGGGTGGAATTAATATTTATTTTTATTTTTAGTGGTGGCCATTTATTTAACTTAATTTGTTTACCTCAAGTTGATTATTACAAATGAAAAAAGATTGTTGTTCAAAATAGTCGGACGAATGACAGTTTCACCAAAAGTCAACCATTTCAAATACAGTATGTATTTGGTCCTTTTGCAGCTATAACAGTTTTCACTCTTTTTCTGTGGCTTTCTGTCAGATGTTGGAATGTTTCTGTGGGAGTCTGTGCCCATTTATTTTGTCGAGTATTTATGAATTGGGGCACTGATGTTGGGCCAGTATTCCTGGCCCACAATCTCTATTCCAGTTAATCCCAAAGGTGCTCAATAGGGTTGAGGTCAGGACTCTTCCAAACTCCAAACCATGTCTTTTTGGTCCTGGCTTTGTGTACTCAACCAATATATATTATATATTATATATATAAAACATATATAAATAAATTGAAAATAGATTAAAACTGTTATTACAGAGTTGGTAACTGTCATCATGTAATGTCTAATAGACAGACATCCGTATATTTTAGAGTTGTCAGGATACCAATATTAGTAATCACGATACTATACCAGACAAAGTATCACAGTTCTTCGATACTTAAGCCTTTTATGAACTGCAATGTATTTGTACAAGTTATAAAAACTTATTAATTA
The DNA here is from genome assembly GCF_900634775.1 of Gouania willdenowi. Taxonomy (NCBI): domain Eukaryota; kingdom Metazoa; phylum Chordata; class Actinopteri; order Blenniiformes; family Gobiesocidae; genus Gouania; species Gouania willdenowi. The sequence continues at coordinate 13,769,195 of NC_041055.1, forward strand.
CTTAAAGTGTTGTTTGGTGCACATGAACAAAAGCATATAAGCAAAAAAAAATAATAATAATAAATTAAGTTAGAATTCATATGGTTGAAATTAAAAAAAAACATCATTAATTTTCCTTTGCACCGTTCCGTGCGGAAAAAAAAAAAAAGTGTTCCCTCCTTTGGCTCCTATAGCTGGTAGAAGCACCTGCACAGTGGATCTCCTATTGCTTTAACATCTCTGCCTTGTTAAAAGCCAAAATAGTTCCAAATGGGACTTTTGGAGTTTGGTTTCTTGAGCAAAAGTAGTGATGCCACTGACGAGGACGACGCCCCTGCATCAGACTCGTAGCTCGGGCCCGGTGCATTTGCCCTGTGTTGTCTCGTGTTTGTGACTGTAGGCTGTCCACGTGTCCAGGCAAGACAGAACTTTAGCTTGTTGTTTGTTTTGATGCGAGTTTCTGTCGAAGCGGAGCTGTCTTCAGTTCCTTCATGCCGGCAGAAACACACAAACAGCCAATCAGCTCACAGACGGGCGGACCCAGCATGCAGAAACAGCCCATGCAGTGCAATGTTTAGACTGTGTACTGAGAAGCCAGGAGGAGAGCAGAGGCAACCGCTATGTAGCGGAAACTGGCACCAGTTGTATCGTAATCCACGGTAGTACCATCTTGTCGAATTTCTGGTATAGTAGGAACCGTTACAATTTGGCATCGCGGGGTACCGTGGGTATCGTGCAACTCTAGTACATTTCACAGCAGCTTGTGTGCAATTGATTCCTTTTATTAAACAGTTATAAGTATCTTCAACTGAATGAGTAGAGAATCGCTCGTCTCAATGGCATCTCTGCGTTCTCGGTCTGCATGGCTTGCTGATGTTTGTGATGCATTCAATGTCTGCTCTGATTTTACATTCGTAGCAAACTCCACTGATGCAGCATGAGCTGTACCGCACTTTTTTTAACTTTTGGATAATGCAGTAGTTTACGCCTTTGACTTTGGTTGGGACAGACTGGGGTAGATTCATGGAGATGAAAACGTGAATATTTTTTTTATTTATAGAAAATCAGAGTTGACAATTACAGTGTAGGCGGATATAAGTTTTCCCTGTCGAGTGCCATCCATAATCTGAATAAATATAATGGTTGTGTCAGGTGTGTAAAAGCAGATCGGTGATCTGCTGTGTGACCCTACAAAGGGTAAATGCTCGAAGATGTTGCATTTGTGGTTTTGTTTTTGAAGCGGTTCCTTAATTGATACTTTTATACAAGTTGGAGCCCATTACCTTTATAAAAGTACCACAGTCAACTTGTGAATGAGTACGGTACTTGTATCAGTGTATCTGTCTGACCATTTCACCAAGTGTGGCAAAATTCAAAGAATTGGCAACAAATACAAGATTCCATGTAGTTTAATAGTTTTCAATAGTGTACGACATGTTGAAATCTCGATGTATTTGTGTAAAATAAAAAAAAGACATTTTATTTTAAATATACAGTAGTTGTACGATGAATTTACCAATGATATGAAATGGACCTTTGACCCGCTAAACAAAAATCAGTTTGGTGTTTAAGACTTGTACTTGAGTACTCAAATATAAATGAATTTAAAAGTGCATTTGTCTTCTCTCTACAAGGACAGATTAGAGGTTTCAAAACAATAGTTTAAAGGATTGTGATAGAGCACTGACTCAGCAAACTCTCCACTTTTATCCCATAAAATCATTGAATGAAAAATGAGCTCAGCAAAGGTGATAATTACTTGAAACAAATCTGCCTTCTTGCCAATGGACCATAATGTGATAAATATCTTAAGGGGAGATTTTTCATTTCATTTCTCATTTTTTTCCATTTAAAAATGGGCTATTTGTGTAACAAGGTCACCTCAGATCCCTCATGTACCTTCAAAGAAAACTTTCCAAGACTTTTGGCTCTGAGCTTCCTTCATTCCCAAATACCTTGAACTTTGATTTTACATAACACACAGGTTAACAACAGAACCAGAAGTGGAAAAGTTCCTCCTT